>NC_071993.2:51155000-51462500 GCF_028885655.2 Pongo abelii
ACTAGAATTTAGTTTTAACATGTATTATAAAGTGAGTAGCTATTTTTGTAAATAATTCATTGTTCAAACACCAGCATTTATTTGTGAAACTATGTTTGTTTGCAGCCCATTTTTCTGTTCTATTAGATTATGATGATTTTCTATAGTCAAGTGATAAAACCCATTTAATAAACTTTCAATTGCATAGCCTTAATTTCAAAGGTAAAGGGAACTAACATGTGCTGAGCTCTTCTGTGGTTTCAGGCCACTTTACACAAGAGCGAGATTTCAGAGGTGAAGTCACTGTGACAGGCACATGACAGGCAAGTCACAGGGTGATGTCCTAACATTGTGTAACTCCACATTACCTACATATTCCTGCCTCTCTGCACAGACCAAGGATCTCATAGAATTAACTCCAGCCAAATTCTAGTTACCTCACTTATAAGACTAACATAATAGCATTGTCTCCACATTTTATTTTTTTAAAAAGAGTCAGGCCACCCTAAAGCCAGTGAAGTTGTGGTTGAGAGAGTGGGAGATGGGATAAGAGGGATAAATGTTGGGTGATGGTGGAGGAGAGGAAGCCCTATAAACACTACACATCTCTCATTACTCAAAGCAAGCATCCTAACCCTGCAGGCTTTTGGGAAAGCTCACTCACTAACTTGGGACATCATTAGTAGAAAGATATATGATTCCCAAAGCAAAGGGTCCTCTGCAGCCTCTATTTTCTTGGCATACATTTACTCCAGCCTGTAGACTTTTCTCTTAGTCATAATAATTCCCCTGAATTTATCCATCCCTTACCTACTAGGGGAAATTTCCCAAAGGCTCTGAGTCACTTCAGTCTAGAATTGACCTCTGAAAACACCCCAGAGCCTCCAAGCTGCCTGGAAGAGCCCACTGGGAGGCCAGCCTCCTAGAGATAACAAAGTCCTCAGAGACAGGCAGATAATGACTGAACTCCAGGATCCCTGCAGACATGGCCAGAGCTGTCTCTGCTTCCTAAGATCCAGAGGCTTCTTTTTGCAGTTGCCCCAAACTTTCTGGGAGTAATTAATACCAAGAAAAACCTCAGTAAACTAGTTAGTCAAAGTTCCAGAAAGTGGCCCTCTAGGGTGGCTCCATTCTGGGCTGAGGAAGCACAGGCTTCTCTCCTGCACTGTCACATTTATCTCTGCTATTTCCCATGTTATGTCCTCCGAGTACTGCACTGTGGGAAACACAGAGGATGTGGTGTGAGGAGTCAGGGTAGGAAATCTGGGATCTTCTTTTGGAAATCCCACAGTATTTCCATGTTGCCATGTGTTTTAATAGTGATAACTAATTTTCAAAATGCATTTCCTGTTCATTAGCTTTAACCCCAGTAATGGACTCATGAAGTACACATCACAGTCAACTATTTACCAGTGTGGAGGCTGAGAGTGGGATACAAATTTTGCACATAGATCTTTATGTACCAGGGCTTTAAGTTCCGTGGGATAGACTCCCCCATGTGTGACTGCTGTATCAAAATGTATGCCCATCTCTGCATCCAACAAGCATATATTTAAAAAAAAGTTCAACATCACCGATCATTAGAGAAATGCAAATCAAAACCACAGTGAGATTCCATCTCACACCAGTCAGAATGGCTGTTATTAAAAAGTCAAAAAATAACAGAGGCTGGCAGAATGTGGAGAAAAAAGAATGCTTTTACATTGGTGGGAAGTAAATTAGTTCAACCATTGTGGAAGACAGTGTGGCAATTTCTCAAAGACCTACAGGCAGAAATACCATTTGATCCAGCAATCCCATTACTGGGTATATATAAATTATTCTATTATAAAGACCCATGCATGCATATGTTCACTGCAGGACTATTCACAATAGCAAAGACATGGAATCAATTGAAATGCACATCAATGATAGACTGGATAAAGAAAATGTGGTACATATACACCATGGAATACTATGCAGCAATAAAAAAGAATGATATTATGTCCTCTGCAGGTACATGGATGGAGCTGGAGGCCATTATCCTTAGTAAATTAATGCAGGAACAGAAAAGCAAATGCCACATGTTCTCACTTGTAAGTGGGAGCTAAATAATGAGAACACATGAACACATAAAGGGGAACAATGCACACTGGGGCCTACCAGAGGGCAGAGGGTGACAGGAGGGAGAGGATCAGGAAAAATAACTAATGGATACTAGGCTTAATACCTGAGTGATGAAATAATCTGTACAACAAACTCCCTGATACCTGTTTACCTATGTAACAAACCTGCACATTCTGCATATGTACCCTGGAACTTAAAAGTTAAAAAATAAAAGTGTATGCATGTCTCAGTGTCACTAGGTACTGCCCATTCTGATCCACAAAGGCTGCAGCAACTCACCCGAAGCAGAGGAATGGGGCCTTTTTTCCTGTATCTTTTGTTTGCCCTGACTGTTGTACTTCTTTTAAGTGTGGGCCAATATCACGGATAAATGTCATTTTACTGTTATTTATTATTTTATTACTTATTATGTATTATTCTTTTGCTTTTTTTTGGTGACCAGCATGATTGACATGCACACTTCCTCTTCTGAGAGTTGTCTCCTTATGTCGTGTGTCAGTTTTTCTATTGGATTATCTATTAGGAGAGATTTTTGTGTTAAGAAAACTGACCTTTGTCTGTCAAATATGATATAGGGGAGGTCTGATGAAAATTGTGGATAGAAGGCAGGACTAATTTGCAGCTCCCACTCAGGTAGACAGAACAGCATGTGGAGACCCACATCATGAACTTTTGCTCCAAGAACCACCACAGGAACATGGTCAGAAAAACTGAAAGAATTCACAGACACCTTGAAAAAGCAGCTTGCCACCGCAAATGCTGTGAGACTGGAACGAGACAAAGATGCCCACTTTCACCACTTCTATCCAACATAGTACTGGAAGTCCTAGCCAGAGCAATCAAACAAGAGGAAGAAATAAAGGCATCCAAATCGGTAAAGAGGAAGACAAACTGTTGCTGTTTGCTGATGATATGATTGTATACCTAGAAAACCCTAAAGACTAATCCAAAAAGCTCCTAGATCTGATAAATGAATTCAGTAAAGTTTCAGGATACAAAATCAATGTACACAAATCAGTAGCACTGCTATACACCAACAGCAACCAAGCTGAGAATCAAACCAAGAACTCAACCCCTTTTACAACAGCTGTGAATAAAATAAAATACTTAGGAGCATACCTAACCAAGTAGGTGAAGGACCTCTACAAGGACAACTACAAAACACTGCTGAAAGAAATCATAAACAACACAAATGAATGGAAACACATCCCATGCTCATGGAGGGTTAGAATCAATATTGCAAAATAACCATACTGCCAAAAGCAATCTACAAATTCAATGGAATTCCTATCAAAATACCACCATCATTCTTCACAGAACTAGAAAAAACAGTCCTAAAATTCATATGGAACCAAAAAAGAGCCCACATAGGCAAAGCAAGACTAAGCAAAAAGAACAAATCTGGAGGCATCACATTACCCAACTTCAAACTATGCTATAAGGCTGTGGTCACCAAAACAGCATAGTACTGGTATAAAAATAGGCACATAGACCAATGAAACAAAATGAGAATCCAGGAATAGAGCCAAATAATTACAGCCAAATGATCTTCAACAAAGCAAACAAAAACATAACTTGGAGGAAAGAACACCCTGTTTGAAAGCGGTGCTGGCATCATTAGCAAGCCACATGTTGAAGAATGAAACTGTATCCTCATCTCTTACCTTACACAAAAATCAACTCAAGATGGATCAGACTAAAATCTAAAACCTGAAACTACAAATATTCTAGAAGATTACATTGGAAAAACCATTCTTGGCATTGGCTTAGACAAAGACTTCATGACCAAGAACCCAAAAGCAAATGCAACAAAAACAAAGGTAAATAGATGGTACTTAATTAAACTAAAATGCTCCTGAAAAGCAAAAGAAATATGAGGAAAATAAACAGAAAACCCACAAAGTGGGAGAAAATCTTCACAAACTATGCATTCAATAAAAGACTAACATCCAGAACCTACAAGGAACTCAAATAAATCCGCAAGAAAAAACAAATAATCTCATCAAAAATTGGGCTAAGGACACGAACAGACAATCCTCAAAAGAAGATATGCAAATGGATAACAAAACATATGAAAAAAAAATGCTCAATATCACTAATTATCAGGGAAATGCAAATCAAAACCACAGTGCAATACCACCTTACTCCTGCAAGAATGGGCATAATAAAAAAATAAAAAAAAATTGATGTTAGCATGGATGCGGTGAAAAGGGAACACTTTTACACTGTTGTGGGGAATGTAAACTAGTACAGCTACTATGGAAAGCAGAGTGGAGATTCCTTAAAGAACTGTAAGTAGATCTACCATTTGATCCAGCAATCCCACTACTAGGTATCTATCCAGAGGAAAAGAAGTCATTTTACAAAAAAGACTTGCACACGCATGCTTATAGCAGCAAAATTTGTAATTATAAATATACGGAATCAGCCCAAATGCCCATCAATCAATGAGTGGATAAAGAAAATGTAGTACATATATATATGTACCATGGAATACTACTCAGCCATAAAAAGGAACAAAATAATGTCATTCACAGCAACCTGGATGAAGTTGGAGACCATTATGCTACATGAAGTAACTCAGGAATGGAAAGCCAAACACCATATGTTCTCACTCATAAGTGCGAGTTAATCTATAAGGATGTAGAGGCATAAGAATGATACAATGAACTTTGGGGGCATGGAGGAATGGGTGGGAGTGGGGTAAGGGATAAAATACCACACATTGGGTACAGGGCATGTTGCTTGGGTGATGGGTGCATCAAAATCTCAGGAAACACAACTAAAGAGCTTATCCATTGAACCAAATACCACCTGTTCTGCCAAATCTATTGAATTTTTTAAAAAGATATGATATAACTATTTTCTTCCAATTTATCATTTTGCACTTGACTTGTCTATATAAATGTATATTTTGCTATGCAGAATCTTAGTAATCTTTTATGTTATTAAAATTCAGCTTTTAGTTTAGTTGTTTTAACAATTAGCTTGATAGCTTCTGAGTTTCTTCTCTTGCTTAAGAACCATGGCACAGTTGTACAGCTGCTAATTAAAGGAAATCACACTTTTCTCAAATCTCCAAGAAAAAAATTTCAAAATTCTTGCTTAGGCAAACAGGAAACCAAATGTAGTATTGACCTTTGTCATTTTTTAGATAAGACCCATGAACAAATAAAGTCACATTAAGATTTTGAAGGGGAAAATCTAGATTATCAGCCTTCAGCATTCTTCCTGATAAAAACATCATTGTAGCTCAGTCATCAGGTATGGGGAAAAGAGTAACTAATTTCACTAGCTGAAAAATTTAGCTGAAGCTGCAGTCACTTGGAGGCAAAAGAATAAGTCTTGGCTTCTGGATCAAGAGACAGGCTATAGGCAATGAGTCACTGATGGGTGTTTTACATTCATGCCTCAAGACCATGACCTGAACTTATGTGGACACACAGGAAAAAAAAACAACAACTGTTTATCATAATCTGGAAGACCCAGCAAAGGTAGTTATTGAAGGGGCATTTTGAAGTTACTAAGGGCATTTTTTAATTTCTGAGTTTCAGAAAAGTGAAGCTCATGTATAGGCCTTGCTATTTCAGTAAAGCTGAGTCACCATTGCATAAAAATATAGCAAATCCAAAAAATTTTGTCTTTTAGAAAATAGCTTTGGATAATTTTGAATAGTCAACAATATTTCCCCAGATAACACCCTAACTTTGGCTGACAAATCATGATTGAGATAATGATTGGCCTTTTAGGACTGGAAAACTTTTCCTTAATTTATGTATCCTTCTTAAACCACTTCAGTGAATAGATATTTAGAGTTAGTTGTAGAAGAATCTGAATCAGTGAAGTGTAGAAGGAGATCATCTACATATTGTATAAGAGAGATCAAAATGGAAATTTTGTTTTAGATATCCTAATCTAAAAGTTGAGAGACATGAGCTAGAGCCCCAGTAATTACACAGGTATCACTGTCCAAGTAATATATTTTCCCAGGAAAAGAAAATAAATATTAACTATGTTTAGTTACTGGGATAGTAAAGAATGCTGAATAGAAGTCTACGTTAGCGAAGAATTTTCTATCTTCAGGGTAAGACTGAGCAAAGTATGCTCAGTGGGTTAGGAAATATCAGAAAGTTGTAGGGCCCAGCCCCACAGAGTCGGTGGGTTTTCTCCCCATGTGTGGAGATGAGAGAGTGTAGAAATAAAGACGCTAGACATAGAGATAAAAGAAAAGACAGCTGGGCCCGGGGGACCACTACCACCAAGACACGGAGACTGGTAGTGGCCCTGAATGCCAGGCTGCGCTGATATTTATTGGATACAAGACAAAGGGGCAGGGTAAGGAGTGTGAGCCATCTCCAATGATAGGTAAGGTTACGTGGGTCACGTGTCCACTGGACAGGGGGCCTTTCCTGCCTGGCAGCCGAAGCATTGAGAGAGAGAGGAGAGAGAGAGAGACAGCTTATGCCATTATTTCTGCTTATTAGAGACTTCCAGTACTTTCACTAATTTGCTACTACTATCTAAAAGGCAGAGCCAGGTGTACAGGATGGAACATGAAGGCGGACTAGGAGCATGACCACTGAAGCACAGCATCACAGGGAGATGGTTAGACCTCTGGATAACTGTGGGTGGGCCTGACTGATGTCAGGTCCTCCATAAGAGGTGGAGGAGTAGAGTCGTCTCTAAACTCCCCTGGGGAAAGGGAGACTCCCTTTCCCGGTCTGCTAAGTAGTGGGTGTTTTTCCTTGATACTGACGCTACCACTAGACCACGGTCCGCTTGGCAACGGGCGTCTTCCCAGATGCTGGCATTACCGCTAGACCAAGGAGCCCTCTGGTGGCTCTGTCCGGGCATAACAGAAGGCTCACACTCTTGTCTTCTGGTCACTTCTCACTATGTCCCCTCAGCTCCTATCTCTGTATGGCCTGGTTTTTCCTAGGTTATGATTGTGGAACGAGGATTATTATA
Source organism: Pongo abelii (assembly GCF_028885655.2). Taxonomy (NCBI): domain Eukaryota; kingdom Metazoa; phylum Chordata; class Mammalia; order Primates; family Hominidae; genus Pongo; species Pongo abelii. Next base: position 51,162,054 of record NC_071993.2, read on the forward strand.
ATATTGGAATAAAGAGCAATTGCTACAAACTAATGATTAATGATATTCATATATAATCATATTTAAGATCTATATCTAGTATAACTATTCTTATTTTATATATTTTATTATACTGGAACAGCTCGTGCACTCGGTCTCTTGCCTCGGCACCTGGGTGGCTTGCTGCCCACAGAAAGTAAAGTAAAGTATAACCACATAGCTATTGTATTAGTTACTTGGAAATCTTGAAAAGAACTACAATCTCATCCATTTGGCCCTTACGGGCAAATCGGGCATATTGCATAGACTAGTGAAAGGGGTGATTAGTTTTGTTTCATTTTGATTTTCAATAATATGGGACATTGGCTCTGCCAGTGGCTTTTTTGCTTGCAATAGCTGTACATATCCTCAGTAATAATTCCCTAATTCTTAGATTATGGAAGGCCCTTCAATTCAGTTTCTATTTTAGGGACCTGTTGTTTTACCTGAAGGTCCGTAAGTTTGTCTTGGCCTTTAGCATATCAATTGTTGTAAGTCCACTTGAAATCACTCAGCCAAATATTGGAGACTCCCCCATAACTACAATTTTCCAAGCAATTTTTAACCAAATTTTCTATTTCAGATTTTAGCCCATCTATTACCCAAAGAGAGGACAGGGCTCCTTTTACAATAGCTTTGGGTCTGCTTCAGAATATTGTTTGAAAGTCTCCTGAAGTAGAATACAGAAGTCTTCTCTACATTTTTATTTTTCTTGTTTATACCTTAGATATTAGTTTATAAAACAAAATCTTCAAATGGCCTTCTTGCAGTTTTGCCCTACTTTTCTTGCTCTTTCTAGTTCTTGTTTCCTGTTATGCATGGTGGAAATTTAAAAATCTTTTTCAATTTCCACTTGGTAGGTTTCAATAATTATTTCTTCTATATCTGAGAAAGATTTGTTTGTTTAGGTCTAGGATCCCTGGAGAGCAAGCATATAATAGGATTCAAATTTTCATAGCAATGTTTTGTCTTCTCTGTGTGGTTTTGTAAGTCTTTTATTATGGCTCTTCACTATAGCTCTAATATGACGCCACTTATATTCACCTTCCACTGCTTTACCTTCTTCCATTTTTATCTCCTTTGTCAAAATTATTGAAGATATTCTAATCTTTTGCATTTCCATATATAGTAGAATCAATTTTCCTATATCTATAATAAATCTTGCTGAGATTTTCATTGAAATTGAGTTAAAATTTAAATCAATCTGGGAAGAATTTATACCTTTACAATATTGATTATATAGTCTACGGATACAGTATTTATTTAGGTCTTTTTTGATCTTGTTCCTCATTAATTTGTGGTTTTCAGCACACCACACCTGTACATATTTTGTTATATTTACAACTAGCTATTTACATTTTTGAGATATTTTAAATATTGTTTTAAAATTTCTATTTACATTGCTAGCGTATAGAAATATGATTGATGTTTGTGTGTTCACTTTGTATCTTGCAACTTACTGAATTCACTTATTAGATCTAAGAAGCCTTCTAGAGTTTCCTTGGGTTTTTCTATGACGATAATCATGTCATCTGTCGGTAGGTACAGTCTTGTTTCTCCCTTTACAGTCTGTGTGTCTTTTACTTTTTTATCTTACCTTATTTTACTGGCTGGGACTTGTAGTATGGTGCTAAATTGGGATGGTGAAGGGGGACATCTTTGATTTGCTACCGACTTTTAGGGGGAAAGCATTCACCCTTTTACCATTTAAGTACATCATAACTTTTTTTGTAAATGCCCTTATTACTTTGAAGATTTCTGGGAAATTTTCACCATGAATAGATGTTAAATTTTGTCATATGTCTGTTCTGCATCAATTGGTATTGTGATGTGCTTTTTCTTTTGATTAGTAATATTATGCATTGTATTTACTGGTTTTTAAAAATTAAACCATCCTTGAGTTCCTTGGATAAGTCCCATAAGTGGTATTTTATTATTCTTTTGATATTTTTTCTAGATTGAGTTTGCTAATATTTTGTTGGGTTTTTTAAAATCTCTGTCCATGAAGGATATTTATGTGTAGTTATTTTTTTCATGATGTCTTTGTCTAGTTTGAAGCAGGGTGATATTGAACTCATACAGTGAGTAAGAAATTTTCTCTTTCTCTTCTATTTTCTAGAATAGATTTATAAAATTAGTGTTATTTCTCCTTTGAATTTTTGGTAGACTTACCATTAAAACCATCTGGACCTAGAAATTTCTTTATTAGAAGTTCTTTACACAATATTTTTATTTTAAAATAGTTTTAGATTACAGAAATATTTATGAAGCTAATATAGTTTCCACATACCCTATACCCAGTTTGCCTACTATTAACATCTTGTATTATCATGGCATATTTGCTACAAATAAACCAATATTAATACATTATTTTTAAAGAAAGTCCATACTTTATTTAGATTGTTTTCAGTTTTTGCCTAATGTTCTGTTCTAGGAGCTCATCTAGGATGCCATGTTATATTTACTCATAATGTCTCTTTAGGATTTTCCTACAACAGACTATTTATTTCTGATGACTTTGAAAGTTTGAAGAAGCACTGGAAAGGTACTTTGCCACTCAATTGGGATTTGTCTGATTCTTTTCTTATTATTAGACTGGGAATATAGATTTTTGAAAGGAAAACCACATAGATAAAGTGCCAATTACATCATATCAAAGATATATACTATCATTGTTAGGGTAAATATTATATATAATTGTCGGTGTGACCTTTGTCACCTGGCTATGATAGGATTTGACAGGTTTTTCTACTGTAAAGTTACTCTCCCCAACTCCCTGCTATACTCTGAAGGAAAGTCACTACACATAGCCCATACTTAAAGAGTAGGGAATTACGTTCTTGAAGGTGAAGTATCTACTTAAATTATTTGGAATTCTATATCGAAGATTTGTCTGTTCTCTTCCGATAAGGCTCCAATGAGTGAAGGAACACCAGGGCTCTTGTCTCCACTCGAATTGGATAAAATGACACAGACACACGTGGAGTGGTTTTAAGGAGCAGAGAGTTTAACAGGCAAGTAAGAAGGAAGAAGCTCCTCCATACAGAGATGGGTGGGGGGTGCTCCAAGAGAGGAAAACCCCATGTGCAGTTGGAAAGTGGCTGCTTATATGAGTAGGCTGGAGGAGGTGGTGTCTGATTTTCATAGGGCTCAGGGGATTGGTTTGACCAGGCATGTCATACACGCAGCTCACAAAAAAAAAAACTGGCCTTCCCACCCTAGCTTTTTGATATGCAAATGCAGGGAGCCATGATGTTCTACACACGTGGGGATACGTGTTCCCAGGTACATGTTGGGCAAGGGCAAGAAGAAGAAGGCAGAAATCACTATGTTTGGGTGGACCCAGTTTCTAATGGCTTGCATTTGCATATTAAAGGTTGCCGACCTGGCTCTAAGAGCTGGGGCTTTCCTGCTAGAAAAGTTTCTGGAGCTGCTTTAAAAGAAACAAAAACTTCCCAAGGACTCCTTTTCCTGTCTATCTGCCTAAAATAATTTCTTAATAACTCCTATAACACTTCCATTTATTTATTTCTTCAATTATCTGTTTATATCAGTATGAGGTTGTATATATTTATTTTGTAGTTTATGTTATTATCTAATGCTATTTTATTTATTTTATTGATCAAATCTTTCCAGCATTGGTTTTTGGCAGCTATTTCTGTTGACTGCTTCTCTTTGCCATAATTCCATTATTTGCTTTTTTTTTTTTAAAAACAAAAACAAAAACAGAAAGAAACACTGCCTTTTTCCAGACTTACAAGATGCTCCATGCTTATTTTGTGTATTTCCTGTAGCAGTCTTACAATCTGCCCTTTCTCCAAAGAGTTCTGATTCCTTCTATTGGTGAACAGTGTCAGGAACCTATGATCTGGGTGCTAGGTCTGTTCATTCCTACTGGGTTGTCATTGCTTCTAGGCCTTCTCAGCTGTCAGATTAAGGAAATATATGTGTGTCTAATAACCTGTGTATATGCACTTATCTGTAAACATTTCTATATGTAATTATATGTATCTATGAAATGGCTCCATTGTCCAGGGTATATACCCTGGTTCTTTGTCTCAGTTGAGAAAGAGTTCAAGACACGGACACACACAAGGAGTGGGTTTAGGAGTGGAAAGTTTAATAAAAAAGTAGAAGAAAGAGAGGAAAAGCTTTCTCATGCTGATAAAGTGGGTTGCCCAAGAGAGGATCTCTGGTTTGTGGCAGAACACAATTGATTTTGTACAGAGGCCTGAGGACGCAGTGATTGATTGACACAGGGCCCAGGGGATTGGTTTGACCAGGTGTGCCATTTACATAGCCTGCGAAACACGGACCCTCCCACAATAAAAGACTAGGGTCTTTTATTGTGCCGATGTGCCTTATACCTAAAGGTTGCCATGATATTGAGAGGTGACAGTGTGCTGGCAGCCCTCACAGTCCTCGCTCGCTCTCGGGGCCTCCTCTGCCTGGGCTCCCACTTTGGCGGCGCTTGAGGAGCCCTTCAGCCCGCTGCACTGTGGGAGCCCCTTTTTGGGCTGGCCAAGGCTGGAGCTGGCTCCCTCAGCTTGCAGGGAGGTGTGGAGGGAGAGGCGTGAGCGGGAACTGGGGCTGCGCACAGCGCTTGTGGGCCAGCTGGAGTTCCGGGTGGGCGTGGGCTTGGCAGGCCGCACTCGGAGCGGCCTGCCGGCCCTGTGGCCCGGGCAATGAGGGGCTTAGCACCTGGGCCCGCGGCTGCAGAGGGTGTACTGGGTCCCCCAGCAGTGCCGGCCCACCCGCACTGCGCTTGATTTCTCGCAGGGCCTCAGCTGCCTCCCAGCTGGGCAGGGCTCGGGACCTGCAGCCTGGCATGCCTGAGCCTCCCCACTCTCCTTGGGCTCTGGTGCGGCCGGAGCCTGCCCGACGAGCGCCGTCCCTTGCTCCATGGCGCCCAGTCCCATCGACCACCCAAGGGCTGAGGAGTGTGGGCGCAGGGCGTGGGACTGGCAGGCAGCTCCACCTGCAGCCCTGGTGCAGGATCCACTGGGTGAAGCCAGCTGGGCTCCTGAGTCTGGTGGGGAGGCGGAGAACCTTTATGTCTAGCTGAGGGATTGTAAATACACCAATCGGCACTCTATCTAGCTCAAGGTTTGTAAACACACCAATCAGCACCCTGTGTCTAGCTCAGGGTTTGTGAATGCACCAATGGACACTCTGTATCTAGCTACTCTGGTGGGGCCTTGGAGAACATTTATGTCTAGCTCAGGGATTGTAAATACACCAATCTGCACTCTGTATCTAGCTCAAGGTTTGTAAACACACCAATCAGCACCCTGTATCTAGCTCAGGGTTTGTGAATGCACCAGTAAACACTCTGTATCTAGCTACTCTGGTGGGGACTTGGAGAACCTTTGTGTCCACACTCTGTATCTAGCTAATCTGGTGGGGAGGTGGAGAACCTTTGTGTCTAGCTCAGGGATTGCAAAGGCACTAATCAGCGCCCTGTCAAAACAGACTACTGGGCTCTACCAATCAGCAGGATGTGGGTGGGGCCAGATAAGAGAATAAAAGCAGGCTGCCGGGAGCCAGCAGTGGCAACTCGGGTCCCCTTCCACACCGTGGAAGCTTTGTTCTTTCACTCTTTGCAATAAATCTTGCTGCTGCTCACTCTTTGGATCCACACTGCCTTTATGAGCTGTAACACTCACTGCAAAGGTCTGCAGCTTCACTCCTGAAGCCAGCAAGACCACGAACCCACCAGGAGGAAGGAACAACTCCAGACACGCTGACTTAAGAGCTGTAACACTCACCACGAAAGTCCGCAGCTTCACTCCTGAGCCAGCGAGACCACGAACTCACCAAAAGGAAGAAACTCTTAACACATCCTAATATCAGAAGGAACAAACTCCGGACACGCCACCTTTAAGAACTGTAACACTCACCGCAAGGGTCCGCGGCTTCATTCTTGAAGTCAGTGAGACCAAGAACCCACCATTCCGGACACAATATCTGCACACGTTTTTACCTGGAGGTCGCCAAGACACTGGCACACATGGTGACAAAGAAAAGAGGGTGGGAAATGCCATATTGAAGGTACCTGGCTTCCAGGTACAGTTGCTTGCATTTACATATGAAAGCCACTAGTTTGCATATCTATCAGTCTGCTTTCTGTTAGAAAAGAAATGGTTTAGGGCTGCTTTCATTAAAGGAAAATTCCACTGAGAACTGTTACCCTTTCTATCTGCCTAAAAATAACTTCTTAATAAGTCCTGTACTATCTATATTAAGCCAAACATGAGTTCATACTGATGTCTACAACTCTATCATTCTAGCCTCCTTCCCATTATTACCAGTAATCCCCAGCTCCAACAGTGTGAAACCTAGCTCCCATCTGCCAATTATTTATGCAAATTTCAATCCCTGTATACATGTATCGTGGCATCAGAATTGTTAAAACATACCCCTGTGAGAAATAACTATCAATTAGAATACAGTGCTTACGTACAATTTCTTTAGCCTTTAGGCTTACAGGCTCCATTCATAGCAAAGTTACTTAAATCAGCAACTTTTTAGCCCAGCGAGGATTTTTTTTTAATACCTTTATTACATTCTGCATTCCATTTTAGGATCTTCTAACCTTTTCTTATTTTTAAATTATATTTTTCTCTGTGCATTTTAGTTGAGGAAGTTTTTACTGACCTATCTTCAAGCTCACTGATTTCTCACTTGTACCAACTCTGCTGATGAGCCCATCAGAGGCATTCTTTATTTTTTTTTTTTTACAGTGGCTTTTTTATTTCTAACTTAAAAAAAAACTTTCTCTTAGAGCATTTCCTAATAAATGTTCTAAGATCATTACTCACCTTGCATGTTATTTACTTTTCTATTACAGGCTTTAACATATTAGTGATAGTTATTTTAAATAATCTGTCTGATAATGCCAACAACTGTGTCATATCTACCTTGGTAAATATTCTATGTGTACTTGAAAATAATGTATATTCTGCTGTTGTCTTGTAAAGCATTCTGTAAATGTTGTTTGTATCTATTTAGTTTTTGGTGTTGTTCAGTTCTTTTGTATACTTGCTTTTTTCTTTTTCTTAGTTAAACCCATTACTAACATAGGAGTGTTGAAGTCCCCAATTATATGTGTGAATTTCTCCTTTTAATTCTGCCCTTTTTTTGTTCCAAGTATTTTGGAGCTCTTTATTTAGGCATATGTGTATATACTTTTAGGATTTTTGCATCTTCTTGGTGAATTGACAATTTTATTATTATGTAATGTTCTTCTTTATCCTTGCTAATTTTTTTTTGCTCTGAAGTGTGCTTTGTCTGATACTAGTATATTCACCAAAGTGCAATTTAGTATTTGCATACTATCTCATTTTTCATTCTTTACTTGTAACCTTATCTATATGAGCATATTTGAAATTTATTTCTTGTAAACTATATATAGTGCGATCATGTTTATTTGTTTAACGAATCTGAAAATCTGTCTTTTTTATTAAGTTAAAAACACATAATATAAATTTTTGCCATATATTTATTTGCAAATATAAAATTTGTCATCTTAACCATTTTAAGTCTATAATATACTAATGTTAACTGTATGCACATTGTTGTGCAACAGATCTTTAGAACTTATTCATCTTGCAAAACTGGAATTCTGTACTTATCGAACAACAACTCCCCTTTTCCATTTCCTTCCAGCCTCCAGTAAAGACTATTTATTATACATTCTGTTTCCAAGAGTTTGACTACTTTAGATGCCTCATAAAATAGAATCATGTAGGATTTGTCCTGGCAATCTCTGTCTTTTAACTGGTGAATTTAGGCCATTTCTATTTAACCTGATTATTGATATGTTTGGATTTAGCTATGCCATATTATTATTTGTTTGATTTCCCCTCTGTTTTGCTTTTTTATGTTTCCCCATTTTCTGCCTTCTTGGATTATTTTGATTTTTTTTGTATTATCTTTTAATTTACCAAGCACGTTTTTGTTATATCTCTTGGAATAGATTTGTTTAGTGTTACTTTGAAAATTATAATGAACACATTTTACTTTTCACAGGTTAATTAGAATCAATGTTTTATCACTTAAGTGGAATGTAGAAAACCCGCAACCATATGTGTCACTTTACCCTCCCCACTATATGTTATTGCTGTCTTTTAGGTTACATTTATATACATTGAAACATTTATTTAATGTTATTATTTTTCTTTTAACTATCAAATGTATTTTAAAGAATTCAAGAGGATAAGAATAGCCTATTATATTTACCAAGATATTTGCTATTTCTCTTTCTTATTATCCCTGATGTACCATTTTCTTTTGGTATCATTTTCTTTCTGTCTGAAGAACTTCCTTTAGCAGTTCCTCTACAGCACATCTGCTAGCAAAATATTCTTAGTTTTCCTTCATCAGTAACACTGTCAACCTTCAATTTTTAAAGATTGTTTTGATATATGTAAAATTTCAAGTTTATGGTCAGGCACGGTGGCTCACTCCTGTAATCCCAGCACTTTGGGAGGCCGAGGCGGGCGGATCACAAGGTCAGGAGATCGAGACCATCCTGGCTAGCACACTGAAACCCTGTCTCTACTAAAAATACAAAAGAAAAAAATTAGCCGAGCAAGGTGGCGGGCACCTGTAGTCCCAGCTGCTCGGGAGGCTGAGGGAGGAGAATGGCATGAACCCGGGAGGCAGAGCTTGCAATGAGCTGACATCGCACTACTGCATTCCAGCCTGGGAGACAGAGAGAGACTCTGTCTCAAAAAAAAAAAAAAAAAATCAAGTTGACAGTTATTTTCTTTTTCTTTTTGTTTGTTTGTTTGCTTGTTTTTGTTTTGAGACAGGGTCTTGCTCTGTCAGCCAGGCTGGAGTGCAGTGGCACAAACATGTGTATTTACTTTTAGGATTTTTGCTGCAGGATTTAACTGCAGCCTTGGCCTCTCGGGCTCCAGTGATTCTTCCACCTCAGTCTCCTAAGTAGCTGGGACTACAAGCATATGCCACCACATTTGGCTAATTTTTTAAATTTTTTGTAGAGACAGAGTCTCACTATGTTGCCCAGGCTAGTCTCAAACTCCTGGGCTCATGTGATCCTCCTGCCTTGGCCTCCCAAGGCTCTGAGATTACAGATGTGAACCACCATGGCTGGCCCCAAAAGTTTTTTTCTTTCAGTAATTGAAAAATATTATGCCATTTCCTTTTGTAGTTTCTGGTTAGAAATCTACAGGAGGCCATTATTCTAAGTGAATTGATGCAGGAACAGAAAACCAACTACCACATGTTCTCACTTATAAGGGGAGCTAAAAAATGAGTATACATGGACATAAAGATGGGAACAACAGACACTGGGAACTACTAGAGTAGGTAGGATGGGAAGGGGTGAGGGTTGAAGAACTACGTATCAGGTACTATGCTCATTATTTGGGTGATGGGATCATTCATACAGCCAATCTCGCTGACACACAATTTACCCGTGTAACAAACATGCACATGTAACCCCAAAAACTAGAAATTGAAAAAAACAAAAAATACAAATTGTTCTTCCCTTATAGGTCATGTGCCTATTTTCTGGTTGATTTCAAGTATTTTTTCTTTGTCCTCTAGTTTACAGTAATTTGATTATGATTGGTCTAAGCATGAAATTTCTTTGAGTTTATCCCATTTGAGATTCACTCATCTTCCTGAATCTGTAGGTTTATGTAGTTTCCCAAACTTGGGAATTTTTCAGCCATTATCTCTTGAAATGTACTTTTTAGCACTGTTTTCTGCTGTCCTGAGACTCTGATGACAAGAATGTTATACCTTTATTACTTTCCTCCAGGTCTGAGGCTCTGTTCATTTGCTTTAAATGCTTTTTTTTTTCTGATTTCCAAATTGGATAATTTCTACTGATCTATTTTCAGTTTCACTCACCATTTAATGTCATCTCAATTATGCTTTTGAGCTCTTTCAATGAGTTTTATATTTCAGTTATTGTATTTTTTAGTTCTATATTTTCATTTGGTTTTCTTTTCATATCATTGCTGAGACCATTTTTCTTTTAATTTTAGTGTGTCTGCAATTGCTTGTTAGAACATTTTTAAATAGCTGATTTCAAGTAGGTGTCAGATAATTCCAACATCTGTGCCATCTCAGTGTTTGTATCTGTTGTGTCCATTTGCTGAGTACTTTTGGACTGAGGTATCATGTTTTGAGGCTTGAAGTAAAATCATTTGGAGAATGTTGATATATTTATTTTAGGAAGAAATTGACCTGGTTAAATTTGGGCCAAAAGTTTTATCCCATCTGAAGTGGTTTCCCATCAGCTCAGTCTTCAAAATTTTTAAAGAGCTGTTCAGATCTGTTCCATTTGTGTATCATCCCGTTGTAGTGTGGGTTCTGGCCAGAAATCTTTCTGTTAGTTCAATTTTCAATGTCTTTGTTATATTGATTAGTGCCAGATCCAATCATGTGTAGTTTTGGAGTAAACTTTGGGATTATTTAACATAATGGAGTTTCTTTCTTAAGGTCCTTCACCATTACGATCTCCTTAGTACATCTTGTTTCCTTGAGGCTCTTCTTTTAGGTTCTGTAGCCAGAAACATAGAGCCTTAGTTACTCTTCTCTGTTGCTTACTTTTGTGACTGTACCTATGTCCTGGAGCAACACACAAGAGGACAAGAAGACTGAAAACTGGTAAACTCACCACTGATTTGGTGGGGCTTTGGATTCTGATCTTCTTTCCAATCTTGCTACTATTAACTTTTCAGAGTCTGATAATAGCTGCTCAATATATATTCTATTTCATAGCTGCATTCAGTGGTAGAGACAGGGTGGAATGTGTTTTCTCCATCGTATCTAAAACTGGTTCCTAGAAGTTATTTATTTATTCCTCTGTTGTCACGTATCACCTACACCTAATATCGTCCTCCAGTTTTTTAACATCTTATGGTCTCACCTCATTTTCTTTCTTCCCCAATAAATACTACGTCACTATACTGTTAAGTGACATTTTATATTGTAACTCCCTTGCCTAGCCCTGCCCTGAGTTCAAAGATTCAACTCACCAAGGCATTTCATAATAGGAAATGCCTGATAACTACTTTTCTACACTAATTACTTAGCACATTAGTAATATAATTAAAGCAAGCTATTATAATTTCCCACAGGCATGTTAGTTTCACTGAAAACATTTTGAAGTTGAACTAACAATGGAAGAAAATCTACTCTCTGAAGAATTAATTATCTGTTCATTTATCCCCACTGGAGTGACCAGTAGGCCAGGAAATGAACTTATCACTTTCTAGCTTAAGCCCAAATGGGCAGAGAAATTCTGTGGCAGCTCTTTACTTGTAGCATTAATGGATGACACGGGTTTTAGGCAGCCCTAGAGAATTCTATCCCCAGCTCTGAAAATGTCCCATTACAATTACCACTAACTAGCACTGAAGCCACTTCTGCTCATGGCTCTCAGAGCCAGTTGGTGCAAAGTAGGCAAAAATAAATAAACTTTCCCTTTCTTCTCTCATGTCTCCATTCTTTCTGTCCCCTATAAGCAGCATGATTATAGTAAGCACCTCATTTAAGACTGATACGATCTGCGATACAGATTTGCTTATACCCTGCCTTGTTCTTCTATGTAAAACAGCTAATTAGTTCCTCAGCTTCATTTCCATTACTGTTAATGTTCTTGAAAAACTAATTTACACTTAGTGAAAGAGAATTAAAATGAGTGTCAGAAGGATGAAATATGACATTAGTTCTCAAACTGTGGTCCCTGGACCAGTAGCAATACAGCATCTTGTTATAAATGCAAATTCTTGTACCCTACCTACGGAATTAGAAACTCCTGGGATAGGGCCCAGCAATCTGTGATTTCACAAACCTTCCAAGTGATAGTGATGCATGCCAAATTTGAGAACCATTGCAAGTAGGAAATTAGTTATTGGCTGGCAGTGGCATAATGAGCAAAAACAGTGCCTCCTAGGTGTGGGTTGCTTGTCAAATTGTAAAGACCTATTGAACTGGTTTCCTGCCATGCTTGGAAGACAACATGTCACCAGCATCAAGTGGTGGTGGGGTGGAGAGGGTAGGCAGAGTGTATATGGGTAGGCTGTGTGTGACGGACTGGCAGTGCCAAAACCTCCATTCTATGTCTGCTATCTCTCTTGGCCTGGATTTTAATCTCCACAGTCTGCTGATAACACTTTGGCACTCATCCCCAGTAGCATCTTTCTGGTAAAATCCACTTATCTTTGTTCCTGGCTTGCCCTCCTTCAGGAGAGCTGGGTGCACTTGACAGACACCTTTTTTTTTAAATTTTTAATTTCTGTGGGTATGCAGTATCTGTAAATACTTATAGGATACATGAGATATTTTGATACAGACATACAATGTGTAATAATCCCCTCAAAATAAATGGAATATCCATTACCTCAAGCACTTATCCTTTGTGTTACCAATCATCAATTTATACTCTTTTAGTTATTTTTAAATGTAAAATTAAATTATTATTGACTATAGTGACCCTGGACAAACACACTTTTAAAACAAGACTTCACAACTATAGTATCATCCTATTCTCTGTGTATCACTTCGATAACCCACTGAGACTCCTTGGCTGGCTTCTTACCAGTTTTTAACATCATATAAATTTGTATTTAGCTAGGAATGGATTTTATTAATATAATATATTATAAATGATCTAAATTATTATGCCTCGTGATGGAAATATATGCTACATTGCAATTTGTAATTGAATAGGATTAAAATTTTATTACAAGAAAAATTCTTATTTTACTTTAGAGAAATTTTCAGCAAATGGAATGTATTCATGACAACACTGAAATTTGTCATGTGCTCCTGCATTGGGATTTCTTTCTAAACATCATGGAAATAAAGAATATGAAGGCACAATTAGTTTTCTTGAAAATAGACCACAATTCATTACCAATATAAAGGTTAGCCTCTGAAAAAACTCCAATATTTTTCTAAAAGTTTCCTTAAAGTTATCAAACAAGAAATGGGTTATTTGAACAATAAAGAGTTGGAGAATATTTTTGTTGTCAGCTCATAACTATCTCTGTACTGTTCTTCCCATTGGAGCTAAGAATTTCTCAACAGTTAGAAAAAATTTTCACATAAATACACTCACAACTCAGATGACTGTAACACTTTGTTTTGTAAGATTATGTTTCTGAAGAACATATAATTTTTTATCGTTTATTTTTTGTAAGGACTTTTATGTCTTGAGATTAAAACTATGTATCTTTATAATTTGTATGAAAATGTCAGCTTGTATTTAGCATTTATTTTTTCTATTTATCTTTCTTGGGACATAATTTATATTTAATAAAAAGCACAGTTTATAAGTTTAAAGTTTGATTAATTTGAAAAATTTATACATATGTGTAGCCACTACTTTAATTAAGATATAGAACATTTCTAAAACTCCAAAAGCTCTCTTCTTTCTTTCCTCAATTACTGCCTTTTGCCCCAAAAGAAAAACACGGTTCTTGTTCCCACTATCATATAATAGTTTCATCTATTTTAAAACTTCATATAATTCAAATCATGCAATATGTACTCTCTGTGTCTAGCTTCTTTGATTCTGCATTTTTTGGAGATGCCTATCCCTTTTTGCAAACATCAATAGTTGATTTCATTTAATATCTAAGTAGAAATCCATTTCCATGGTGACTAACAATTTGTGGCCATCTTCCTTACACTCATCGGCCTTTTATATACCTTCTTCAATTAAGTATTGATAGAAATATATTTTCCATTTATTTATTTGGTGTGATTGTTTTCTTCTTATTGAATTGTAAGAGTCCTTCCCATATTCTTGGTACAAGTCCTTTATTAGATATGTATTTTGGAAATATTTTCTCAAAATCTGTTGCTCATCTTTATTTTCTTAAGAATTTTTTGAAATAGGCTTTAAAAAAACAAACAATTCTGTAGATTGGCAATCTGGGTGGTTTTCCAACTGGTCTTACACGAGATTACTCATACAATTACAGATATCTTACAGCTTGACTGAAACTAAAAGTCCCCAAACAACCCTATTTACATGCTGGAGTTGGTACTAGCTATTATCTGACATGCCTCTTCCACAGAGGCCTCCCCTCCTCTAGTAAGCCAGGCTGGACTTCTTCACAACATAGAGGTCTCAATTTTCTAAGAGACTGAAAGCAGACATTGTGATGCCTGTTAAATCCTAGTCTCAGAAATGTTACATCATTTGAGTTGCATATTTTTACCCTTTTTATTGTTCTTTTTTCACTCATCATTTTTCAAGTTCCTTTCTGGTATCATTTCCTTCTGTCTGAAGAAATTGCTTTAGCAAGAGTAGAGGAAGAGTAGGTCTGAGTAGGCAACAAAATATCTTAGTTTTTCTTCATTTGGAAACACATATTTTAAAAATTATAAATTGACAATTTATATTTGTATATACATGAGGTAAAAGGGATGTTATGATTTAAAATACAATGTGGAATAATTAAATCAAGCTAATTAACATATACCCATCAACTCAAATACTTATTTATTTTGTGATGAGAACATTTGAAATGTATTAGCAATTTTGAAATGTACAATACACCATTTTTAACTAAATTTACCATGCTGTGCAGTAGATCTTTAAAAAATCTTATTCCTCCTATCTAACTGAAATTTTGTAACCTTTGACCATCATCTCTCCATTTCCACCACTGGCAGACTCTGTAACCACCATTCTAATTTGTGCTTCTATCAGTTTGACTTTTTTAGATTCCACATGTAAGTGAGATCATGTGGTATTTGTCTTTCTGTGCCTGGCTTATTTCACTTAGCATAATGTTCTACATTTCCATCTATGTTGCTGCAAATGACAGAATATTCTTCTTTTCTAAGACTGAGTGGTATTCCATTGTGTATGTATACCACATTTCTTCATCCACTCATCTGATGATTAACACTTAGGCTGATTTCATAACTTGGCTATTGTGAACAGTTCTGCAATGAATATGAGGGGGCAGACATCTTTTCAACAAATTGATTTCAAATATTTTGGGTAAATAACCAAAAGAGGGATTGCTAGATCATATGGTAAATCTATTTTCAGTTTTTTGAGGAACTGCCTATGGTTTTCCATAATGTCTGTACTAATTTACATTCCCACCAGCAGTATACAAGGATTCCTTTTTCTGTACTTCCTCACCAACACTTGTTATCATTTGTCTTTTTGATCATAGCCATTCTGACAGGTGTAAGATTGTATCTCATTGTGGGTTTAATTTGCATTTTCCTAATGATTAGCAATGTTAAGCATTTTTTTCGTATACTCATTGGTCATTTGTAGGTATTCTTGTGATAAAGGTCTATTCAGGTCCCTTACTAAATTTTTAATTGACTTTTAAATTTTTTTGCTGTTGGGTTGTTTGAGTTCCTTATGTATTTTGGATATTAACTCACTATCAAATGTATGACTTGCAAATATTTTTTCTCAATCTGTAGGTTGTCTCTTCATATTGATACTTGTTTCCTTCGTTGTGCAGAAGCTTTTTAGTTTGATGCAATGCCATTCATCTTTTCTTGCCAGTGCTTTGGGGTTTAATACAAAAAATTATTGCCCAGATCAATGTCATGTAGTTTTCCCCATGTGTTTTCTTCAAGTAGTTTTACAGTTTCCAGTCTTACATTTAAGACTATAATCCATTTTGAGTTTATTTTCATATATGTGTGAGATAAGGGTTTGATTCATTCTTCTGCATGTGAATATCTAGTTTTTCCAATACCATTTATTGAATATACTATGTTTTCCCACTGTGTATTCTTGGCACATTTGTCAAAATTAATTTACTGTGCATGAGTGAGTTCATTTCTGGCCTTTCTAGTCTGTTCCATTTGTCAGTGTGTCCATTTTTGGTCAGTACCACATTGTCTTATTTGCTATAGCTTTGTGGTAAAGTTTGAAATCAGATAGTGCAATGCCTCCAGCTTTGTTCTTTTGCTCATGATTGCATAGTGATGCTTAAGTAAAACCAAAATTATCCTGGGAATATAAAAAATATATCTGTTTACATTTTGGTGTGGGATGAGTAGAATCTTGTTTTCAAATTCCTTGTTTGAAAGGCTATTAAGAAGAATAAATCCTCACTTAACAGTTTTCTAATTCCTTGGTGGTATCCTCTGTCCTTTGGTAACATGTGAAAGTAGAGCACACTTTTCTATTTTTGTTCCTGCCGCACCCCTCATAAGGTGAAGCATGCATAGAGCACTCCCAGGGTCAGTGTGAGCCCAGCACCAGCTCAGGCTGCCGATGCTCCAGAGTCGGATTCCACCTTCCACTTAAATGGCAGCCACAGGTAGACGTGCCCATCACAACCAACTCTGTGCGTTCATAATCTCTGTTTATCCTACAAGTGGTTTCCACATGAAAAATGGCACAATGTTCCTCAGAAGACAACTACATAAAAATCAGCACACTTAAATTCACAGCAAATAATCAGACAATCGATGAAAATACTTACCCAAACACTAATTATAGACTATGCCTTCTGAATATATTTGTCATAAACTTGGAGTAAGGAATCCTCACAGGCACTGAACAATTCAAAAAATGCAAAGCTGTTTGTTAGAATACTGGTGCTTTCGGGTAGACACTCTCATCCATATTCTGGTGAGGTTGAAGTTGCACAGGTGTTTTCATTTGTCAAAACCCAGAAAATCATATGCTTTAGATTTGTGAATTATGTTGTATTATATGCAATCTTTCTTTTTAAAAATGAGCCGTAAGCAGTCTCCCAGACAGTAGCTCAGCCTCCAGGACTCTCTTCCAGCATGGCCAAAGACACCTCTTCACACAAGATGGTAGCAACAAATCGCAGGAGCAATCACACCAAATTCACAGAAGATCAATTGAAAATCCTTATCAATACCTTCAATCAAAAACCTCACCCAGGTTATGCTACCAAACAAAAACTTGCTTTAGAAATCAATACAGAAGAGTACAGAATCCAGATTTGGTTTCAGAATCAAAGAGCTAGGAATGGATTCCAGAAAAGACCAGAACCTGAGACTTTAGATTCAAGCCAGAGCCATGGGCAAGATCAACCTGGTGTGGAGTTTCAAAGTAGAGAAGCCAGGCAGTGTTGTACCACCTACAGCGCCTGTCAATTACACACGCTCATCAAGGCATTTATGAAAAATCTATACCCTGGGATTGATTCCAGAGAACAACTTGCTGAAGAAATTGGTGCTCCAGAGTCAAGAGTCCAAATTTGGTTCCAAAAATTGAAGATCTAGATTTCATCTCCAGAGAAAAGGGAACCTGTTATGTCCTTAGAACAAGAAGACCAGGGGCAAGATTTCTGAGGGACTTCAAGGTACAGAAGATACCCAAAATGGCACCAACCTCACTAGCACTCTCATTTCTCTAGAGCCCAGAACATGGTGAACACAGTCAAGTTCAGTGTATTTGATATTATCAACTTGGGCCCTAAATCTCTCACAGTCTCCCTGGAGTCTATCCTTCTGCTGAAAGTGCAAGTTAAGCCTTCTGAAGATGGTAAAGAACTTGGCCAGGTGTGGTGGCTCACGCTTGTAATCTCAGCACTTTGGGAGGCTGAGGCAGGAAGATTGCTTGAGCCCAGGAGTTCAAAACCACTCTGGGCAGCATAGTAAGACCCTGTCTCTATTAAAAAAACAAAATAAATAAAAAAGACTGTAGGAGGCTGAGATAGGTACGGGAGGCACCACACTACCCTATTGACACAGCCTGGATCCAGAGTTCAGCAGACCTTGAGACAATGAAAATAAACTTAGTAATAATCATTTTTCAATCATTGCAGTAATTATTGATTTGGACAAAAATCAGTTGACGTCAAAACCTTAAAGTGACGCTGCTCTGCCTATGGAGTAGCCATTCTTTTATTCCTTTAGTTTCTTAATAAATTTTCTTTCACTTAAAAAAAACCTTATAGTTCAATGAAGAATGAGATATATACCTCATCTCAAAGAATCTTCTCAAACACACTTATTAATTACAAAAGAAAAATCAGTAATTTTGCAGTAGAGAAATATGGCCAACTCCACCTTAACCAAGTGGCTGAAAGTCCCTGCACCAGTAATGGCACAAACCAACATGAGATGCTTCCTAATATGATACACTAAAAAGGGCACAGTCTCTTCTGCATATTGCTGACAAAAAGTGGGTAAGCTGAAACTGAAACTAATTATTAGGCAATGTCAAGCAAACACAAATTCAGGTTGACAGTCTGCAAAGTAACATCCATGTACTCTTCAACAATGGATTGATCCTAGCTCAGGAGGCTGAGGCGGGAGGATTGCTTGAGGCCAGAAGTTCCAGATCAGCCTGGGCAACATGATGAGACCCCATCTCTACAAACATCACTGACTACACTGTGCTCTGCCCAGGGATCAGACCTTGAGTGCTGTCCTTGGAGTACCCAGCGCTGGCCGAATGCTCTTCTATGCCCGGTTCACGTAAGGCTGGGGAGCAATGACAATTTTAGTGAATCCACATGCTGTGACTACTGACTACATTTTATTTCACCAATGAAAGTCATTTTCTAATATTAATTATGCTACTTGAAAGTTACTTGCTTCACTAATGAAAACCCATTTTTGACATTTGTTATGTTCATTTGCAAAACATTAAAACAAGTTTTTATAAATGTATCTATTTATTGTTATTTTTAAAATTCTGGTTAAATATATGAAACACAAAATTTACCATCTTTTTTTTGTTTTTTGTTTTTGGTTTTTTTTTTTTTTGAGACAGAGTCTTATGCTGTTGTCCAGGCTGGAGTGCAGTGGTGCAATCTCGGCTTACTGCAGCCTCCACCTCCTGGGTTCAAGTGATTCTCATGCCTTAGCCTCCCAAGTAGCTGGGACTACAGGCACACACCACCATGCCCAGCTAATTTTTGCATTTTTAGTAGAGATGGGGTTATGTCCTGTTGGCCAGGCTGAAAAATGTACCATCTTAATCATTGTAAGTATACAGTTTAATAGCATTGCATACATTCATACTGTTGTGCAACCATCACCACCATCTATCTTCAGAACTCTTTTCATCTTGCAAAATGGAAACTCTGTCCCCATTAAACAGTAACTGCCCATTCTCTCCTCCCCCGAACCCCTGGCAATCAACATTCTACTTTCTGTCTATAAAGTTGATGATTTTCACTACTTCATTAAGTGGAATCAGACAATACTTGTCCATTTGTGATTGTCTCACTTTACTTGGCATAATGTCCTCAAGGTTCATCTCAAGTGGTGTGAGACGAGGCTTTTTCTAGCCCCCTTCTTCCTCCAGAGCTAAATAATTTCATGCAGCTTTTAGATGGATTAGAAACATAATTTTACTCTGTTAAACACAAAATAGTTTTAAGAGAAAAATGGACCTGATGTCTACCATCAAAAACAACAGCTTAACCAAAAACAATACCAGGATCAAAAGTCAGGGTTTAGGTTGTACCATCTTCATTGTCTGAATTCAAGAAATTCATTCATATTGTGGCACATGTTATAATTTTCTGCCTTTTTAATGCTGAATTCCTTCACATGTATATACCACCTGTTTTTATGCACTCATCCTTTGATGAACACTTGAGTTGCTCTATGTTTTGGCTTATTGTGAATAGAGCTGCTATGAACATGGGTGTTTGAATATCTCTTTGTGACTCTGCTTTCAATTCATTTGGGGAAATATCCAGAAGTGGGATGACTGGGTCACGTGGTAATTTAATTTTAATTTTTTGAGGAACTGCCCTATTGACTCGCAAAATGTGAATTTTTGATGGCAATAAGGATAACAGATGAACTTATATTTGTTGCCCCAGTGTATTAGTCTGTTTTCACACTGCTATACAGAACTACTTGAGACTGGGTAATTTATATGAAGAAAAGAGGTTTAATTGACTCACAGTTCTTCAGGCTTAACAGGAAGCATGACTAGGAGGCCTCAGGAAATTTACAATCATGTGGGAGGAATAGGGGAAGCAAGCACATCTTACTACTGCAGAGCAGGAGAGTGAAGGGGAAAGTGCCACACAATTTCAAACAACCAGGTTTCAGGAGAACTCACTATCACAAGAAGAGCAAAGGGGAAATCAGCCCCCATGATCCAATCACCTCCCACCAGGCCCCACCCCCAACACATGGGGATTACATTCAAGATGAGATTTCAGTGGGGACACAGAGCCAAGCCATATCACCCAGTGTGTGGCCCTTTCTGATTAAGTACTGCTGATCGCCTCTGGGCTGGGCATTCTAGAGAGCAGGTGAGAGCTGATTAGCCCTAGAATGCAAGCATAAACTCATTGCCCTTACATAACATCCCAGCCATTGTACTGAGATATTACAGCTGTAACTCACAGCCAGATGATGCCCTGAATTCCCAGACAGATCAGGAAGCTCTTTAAAGATGGAGATCAAGTCTAGTATTTCTTTATTTTCCTTTGCTTTGTGATAGTTACTCAGTTAAATGTGTCGGAGAGGTAAGAAAGAGATCTGAATCAGATGGAAAATCCAAATTCTGGTATTGTGTCTTTTCTTTCTCATACAGAGGATTCTTGCACAAGCTGACTGTTTCCTTATCCTCGCAATGGCAGAAGTCTCCTACTGAATGAACTGACTGAAGGAGGATTTGTGTGGGATAATACAGCAGAAAGCTCCTGTTCATCTCCCATGTATGGGTATTATCATTTACTGGTTGGTGGTTTTCTGACAGAGATGGGACTTCTTACTTTTATTTTATTTATTTATTTAAGTAGAGACAGGATCTCGCTGTGTTGCCCAGGCTAGAGTTCAGTGATGCCATTGTGGCTCATGGCAGCATTGAACTCCTGGGCTTGAGCTGTCCTCCCACCTTAGCCTCCTGAATAGCTGAGACTACAGAGCATGCCACCATGCCCAGCAAATTTTTCTACTTTTTATAGAGATGGGGTCTCACTGTGTTGCCCAGGCTGTTCTCAAACACCGGGCCTCAAGTGATCCTCTTGCCTTGGCCTCCCAAAGTGTTGAGATTATAGGCATGAGTCACTGCACCTGGCCAGGACCTCCTGGTTTCAGGATTTGCATCCAGCTGCAGCTGTCCCCCAAGCACCTGGACTATTCCTCCATGTGGTGAAAAGTGGGGCACAAGCTCTTCATTGGTCATTTTGCTGCTGCAGAAGTCCTCACCCTGTTCTCTTTTAAGTCTCTCTTCTTTCTCAGGTCTGATCATGCAATTTGATTAGGGTAGGGGAGGGGAGGAGAGGGAAAGGAAGTAGGAGGTCAAGGAGGCAGGTCAAGTTTCCTTTCCTCTTTGAATTTTGAGATGGCCGATCAAACTGCCACCTCCACCTGCCTCTGTTGCTGGCCTTCATCTTACTCTCCAATTAATAATGGTTCTGCTGGGCACAGTGGCTCACGCCTATAATCCCAGCGCTTCGGGACACTGAGGCGGGAGGATCGCTTGGGGCCAGGAGTTTGAGACCAGTGTGGGCAATATAGTGAGATCTCATCTCTACAAAAAAATTAAAAAAGAAAACAGTGGCTGGGCACAGTGGCTCATGCCTGTAATCCCAGCACTTTGGGAGGCTGAGGCGGGTGGATCATGAGGTCAGGAGATTGAGACCATCCTGGCCAACATGGTGAAACCCCGTCTCTACTAAAAATACAAAAATTAGCTGGGTGTGGTGGCGTGCGCCTGTAGTTCCAGCTACCCGGGAGGCTGAGGCAGGAGAATCGCTTGAGCCCAGGAGGCAGAGACTGCTGTGAGCCAAGATGGTGCCACTGCACTCCAGCCCGGTGACAGAGCGGGACTCCTTCTCAAAAAAAAAAAAAAAGATAAAAGAAAGAAAGAAAAAATAGCCAGGCCTAGTGGCATAGCCTGTAGTCCCATTTACTTGGGAGGCTGAGGTGCTTGGGAGGCTGAGGTGGGAGGATTGCTTACTGGGAAGTTCAAAGCTGCGGTGAGTCATTATGGCACCACTGCATTCCAGACTGGGCAATAGAATGAGACCCTGTCATTCTCTCTCTCTCTCTCTCTCACACACACACACACACACACACACACACACCCCCAACAAAATGATTGTAATCAGTACTTAAGCTTGTATCAGATCAAATGGCAGAAACCCGAACATTTGGCCCTGCAGACTGCAGGCTCACACTGAGGTCTGCTTGCAGGGACTCTGGCTAGGATTTTCTGGAAAGAAAAAAATAAGCCATCTCATTTTTGTTTTTAATTAATGCAGTCACCAGTTTTTCATTCCAAAGTGTCACAAGCAGGAAATCAAAGAAGGTCTTGTATAAATAATAAGAAAAAGAGGTTCTATTAGTAATGGAAAGCATTTTCAAGGAGAGCTCGACAGAGCGCTGATAGTCTCCACACTCCCTTCAGGTGAAACCTCTCAAAAATCATAACATAAATTATAGATACGTCCAAGGCTTTTTAGGATAAGATATTAAAAGCCTAATTTATTTATTTATTTTTTGTTTATTTTTTTTGAGACGCAGTCTCACTCTGTCGCCCAGGCTGGAGTGCAGTGGTGTGATCTTGGCTCATTGTAAGCTCCGCCTCCCAGGTTCACTCCATTCTCCTGCCTCAGCCTCCCGAGTAGCTGGGACTACAAGCGCCCGCCACCATGCCCGGCTAACTTTTTTTGTATGTTTTTAGTAGAGGCGGAGTTTCACCATGTTAGCCAGGATGGTCTCGATCTCCTGATCTCAGGATCCACCCGCCTCGGCCTCCCAAAGTGCTGGGATTACAGGCATGAGCCACCGTGCCTGGCCTTAAAAACCTCATTTTAATAGTGTCTTAAGTCAAAAGAAAAAAATATGGAAGAGCCTCTTATCTGGGTCATAACACAAATTCTTCTAATTCAGCCAAAATGAATAAAACTTTTAGCTTTTTTCTGATTGGTTTTCATTTTAGATTAGTTACAATTTTGAGAAGGAGTCTGTGAAGGATTATTCCAGGGATTTATTTTTGTTCCCTCATAGTTTCTCTGAAAAACTTGATCAGGGAGGAGGAAAGGGTGATCCTGGTTCATTGGACCTGTCAGATCTGAATCCTCAGCTAGAGAAGGAACAGATTCCCTGCATCTTCTCCAGCAGCTT
Organism: Pongo abelii; assembly: GCF_028885655.2. Taxonomy (NCBI): domain Eukaryota; kingdom Metazoa; phylum Chordata; class Mammalia; order Primates; family Hominidae; genus Pongo; species Pongo abelii. The sequence continues at coordinate 51,185,136 of NC_071993.2, forward strand.
GCCGCGGTGAGTATGAACTATCCCTCATGGGGATGTAGAGCTGTGCGCTCAGTACCCTTTGGGACTGGATGGTTTCCTCTGGGTTTGTTGTGTTAAGCCAGCTGAAATGTGCTAGCTGAAGCATGCTGCCTTTAACTCCTGTGCTCACAGTGAAATATCTCTCTAGGACTTGCCAAGACAAGGCAAGCTAATATTCACTTCAAATGGCAACAAGCCATTTGAATAGCATTAGTTGCTATTTCCATTTTTATTCTTCCAGAAGAGGTTTCTTTGCTTACCACCATCCTCAGCTAACAAACCCATGACATCATTGTGTTTCTCACCTGCGACTCCTCCCTCGCTTTAGCAGATTCGGCAGTAGACTTGAAGCGAAAGCCATCACGTGGCAGGCAGTCCACAAGAGTCCGCTGGGATGCCATTGTTTGCTGGGAGTGTTGTGTCTTGATGTACATCATCTTGTGTGCTTATCCCAGTCACCAGAGGAGGTTGGCAAGGAGGGAAACTTTTTTGTTATCCCAACTTTACAGAAGGAGAAGCTGCTGAGGATAGCATGGCTGGCAAATGGCAAGCTGACCTTTGAATGAGGAGAGATTTTCCTACTTCTGGTCTAGGCCTGCTTTCATGAGACGATGTTGCCTCTTAGAAACTGGCGTTAGGAGATGTGAAAGGATGAATGGTTGATATGAAATTAAAAGACCCAGGTTTGCATGCAGCTCTGACCACTTACTACTCATATGACCTGAACATTTGTTGTTTGTTTGAGACGGAGTCTCACTCTGTTGTATAGGCTGGAGTGTGCAGTGGCATGATTATCGCTCACTGCAGCCTCAAACTCCTGGACTCAAGTGATCCTCCTGCCTTAGCCTCCAAGAACTAGGACCGCAGGTTCATGACAAATGCCTGGCTAATTTTAAACTTTTTTTTTTTTTTTTTTTTTGAGACAGAGTCTCGCTATGTCACCCAGGCTGGAGTGCAGTGGCACGATCTTGGCTTACTGCAAGCTCCGCCTCCCGGGTTCACGCCATTCTCCTGCCTCAGCCTCCTGAGTAGCTGGGACTACAGGCTCTCACCACCACACTCGGCTAATTTTTTGTACTTTTAGTAGAGACGGGGTTTCACCGTGTTAGCCAACATGGATGGTCTCGATCTCCTGAACTCGTGATCCGCCTGCTTCGGCCTCCCCATTTTTTTTTTTTTTTTTTGAGATGAAGTTCCACTCTCGTTGCCCAGGCTGGAGTGCAATGGCGTGATTTCGGCTCACTGCAACCTCTGCCTCCTGGGTTCAAGCAATTCTCCTGCCTCAGCCTCCTGAGGAGCTGGGATTACAGGTGCCTACGACCACACCTAGCTAATTTTTGTATTTTTAGTAGAGACGGAGTTTCATCATGTTGGACAGGCTGGTCTCGAATTCCTGACCTCAGGTGATCCACCCACCTCAGCTTCCCAAAGTGCTGGGATGCTGCCGTGCACAGCCAAATATTTTTAAAAATTACTTTTTTCATACAGAGTCTCACTACATTGCCCAGGTTGGTCTCGAGCTCCTGAACTCAAGCGATCCTCCCACCTCAGTCTCCCAAACTCCTGGGATTACAGGTGTGAACCACCACACTGGGCCTCATCCAAGCATTTAAACCCCTTGAGAGTTTCATTTTCTGTCATTCGAGAATATACTATTTCTACTTCATATGATCACAGAGGAGACTGAATTTAAAAATGCTCAGTGATAGCTTTTAAATATCCCTTTATTCCCCAGTAAAACCCACAAGGCTATTAAACATTTTGAAGTTGCCTGGATTTTGCAATGAAGTACATTAATTAGCTACTCTCTGTACAAGGAAGTGTTTCAACGGGTGAATGGAAGAAAGCCTGTGTCAAGATCTCTGAGAACACTGCTGCCCTGGCATCATTACAGCAATGACAAAAGAGCAGAACCTTCCTAAAGTAAATTAGAAAACTTCCCATGCTACTAGGTAGTTCTTTCATTTGTAAATGAGGAGTGGAATAATTAAAGAAAAATCACAACTGCATTCTTAGAATGTGAATTCACTGGTTTGCCAACAGATACTTATTGATTATGCAATATGTACCAGGCATTATTCCAGGGACAAGTAGTAAGCAGGACAGACAGCTACTTTTATGAGTCTTCCACTCCAGTGCAGAAACAGAGATAATAAAGAAATAATGGGCAGGGTGCAGTGGCTCACGCCTGTAATCCCAGCACTTTGGGAGCTCGAGGCAGGTGGATCACCTGAAGTCAGGAGTTTGAGACCAGCCTGACCAATATGGTGAAACCCTGTCTCTACTAAAAATACAAAAATCAGACAGGTGTGATGGCGTGCGCCTGTAGTCCCAGCTACTCAGGAGGCTGAGAAAGGATAATTGCTTGAACCAGGGAAGTGGAGGTTGCAGTGAGCCTAGACAGCAGCAAGGCACTCCAGCCTGGAAGACAGAGCAAGACTCTGTCTCAAAAAAAAAAAAAAAAAAAAAAAAAGAAAAAGAAAAAGAAAGAAAGAATGCAATAGTACATAAGAAATCATGGGTGTTATAATGAAAACAAAACGGTGTGATATCAGTTTAAATGACTGGGAAATTTCTTTAGGCTTGAAAGCAAGATAAAACTTTCATAAGGGGGTGCTCTTTGAAGGTCATCCTGAATGATAAAGATACAGCCCTGTGAGCCTTGGGGAAGAGTGTGGCATCCAGTGGACAGAAGCCCTGAAGTGGGCATTCTAAAGTCATGGCTAATTGAAAAGTGGTCACTATTTGTCCTTGAATGTATTGCAATAGATACTCAGAAGGCAGATGTATTTTCACACTTAGGGACAGGCACATTGACATCTCGGAAACTCAGATTTGGTGCACAGTTTCTGGTCCTGCCTAAGAAGACAAAGTGGTATGGGGTGTCTGTAAATAACACAATTTCATATGGCAGGTGCCTTCATAGTCCCCAGTGAGGGACAGTGGTATGTGTTGTGAATAGGTGAGCTGGGCTTCCTGAAGGGGGTGAATTATTCTCTGTGTTTAGAAAGTGAAGGGCAGAGAGAAGCTGTGAAAGTCACTTGGGTCGAATGTGGACCAAAACTTGGCTGTAGCAAGAGGCAAACAATGTTTGGGGGCCAGTGAGCACATAGGTTTGGCTGAAGTAGAGGGTTTCTGAGGGACTAAACAGAAATGGCTGTAGTGGAAAGGGAAGGGGTGTTTGTGGAGGAGGTCCAAGGGTGAGCTGTGGCAGTTGGGTTTTATAGGATGAGTGGTGGAGAGCCTTGGTAGTGCTGAGAAATGGACTTTCTGAAGAAAGGAAGTCTAAAAATGTCCATCTCTCTGTGGGAGGATACTCACAGCTGTTCCCTGCCTCCGGCCCCTTGGCCACCCCCACTTCTTCCCACACCACTCTGCCCAGTACAGACTCATTCCTCACTTGTCCAGTTTAATACACTTCTCCTTCCAGATGTAAGCAACCCCTTCCCTGAGTGCCCAGGTTTATAATGGGAAGGCTGCCATGACAACAACATAGCAGAAATAGACAATAGAATTTAAACCCATCCATGCTAGAAAAATCTACGGTTTTTAGTGTGTATAAATTAGTGGAAATCAGGGAGAAACCTCACCTCATGCTCAGGTCAGTCCTGGAAGGTAAACAAGTGTTCTCATCTGACAGAATACAAAGTATCCGAAACCAGCCTGGCAGTCAGCATCTGGCAGACATTGGTCAGGAATTGAGTTATTGCTCCTCAAGAAGAAAAGTTGCTTGGCCATATTGCTCACTTAAAAGCTGTTTTTTTGTTTTGTTTTGTTTTTTCCAAGACAGGGTCTCACTCTGTCGCCCAGGCTGGAGTGCAGTGGTGCAATCATAGCTCACTGTTGTCTCCAAATCCTAGGCTCAAGCAATCCCCCTTCCTCAGTCTCCTGAGTAGCTGGGACTACAAGTGCACGCCACCAGGTCCTGCTAATTTTTAAATGTTTTTGTAGAGACTGGGTCTTGCTATGTTGCCCAGGCTGGTCTTGAATTCCTGGCCTCTAGCTATTCTCCCACCTTGGCCTCTCAGAAGTGTTGGGATTACAGGTGTGAACCACTATGTCCAGCTGAGAGCCGTGTTTTCTCATTTCTAGACTGCCTTGCATTTGTGCACCTTCCCTCTTTCTTATTATTAATCTGTCACCTGGTGATTATTCTTGCGTTGAAATTCAGTCCCGCCAAATTTCCAAAGCCCTGCCAACCTCAAGCAGAGACTAGAAGGGGTAACTGGGCCCTGTTACTTTACCTTTTTATCCATTTCCCTTTTAGTAGAGATGTATTTAAGTCTCAAACCTGAAATTTTGGAAGAAAAAAATATTAATTAACTATAATTATCACTTTCCAGTCACTTTACAAATCCTATTTCTCTTCTCTGTCATTCATTCATAAAAATAAGTGGCTCACTTTTAAAATTCATTTGTCTTAGTTAGCAGCTTTATTCAGGAATTTGAAGGAGGGTTCTTAAAGAAGTGAGAAATGGCACATCAAAATTTCAGTTATTTTTCCATGCTTGCTGTGCAACTGTAGGTGACTGGTGATTCTTCAGTAAAGGGGAAGATACAACTTATGAAGGCTGCTGCGGTCTTCTTAGCAGCTATTGAGAGGGAAATGTATGTCATAAGTCTTAGCTATAATACTCATCTGTATATCTACATGATTATAATTAAGCAGCACATATTATACTAAATGATTACCAAAAGGAACATAAAATTGATTTCTGCTGATTTTTTAAAAAAGCAAACTCAAGCGAATTACATTCTATCTGAAAAGTACTGAATCATTTCATGTGAGGATTTTTGTTTTAATTCCCTGATAAGGCAAAATTACAAAGTAGGTTAGCTATATACCTCTTACATCTTCTTTGAGAGCCTTTGTCTTAGTTCGCTTTCTGTTGCTATAACAGAATACCACAGACTGGGTTATTTATAAAGAAAATAAATTTAGTTCTGGAGGCTGGGTAGTCCGGGAGCATCGCACTGGCATCTGGTGAGGACCTTCTTGCTGTATCCTAACATAGTGGAAGGGCAAATGAGCCAATGAGACAGAGAAAGGCTCCAGGAGCTGGACTCACTTTATAACAACCCACTCTTGCAATAACAAACCCATTCCCATGATAATGACATTGATTCATTCATGAGGGCTCTGTCCTCATGACCCAGTCACCTCTTATTAGAACCCACCTCCCAATACTGTTACATTGAGGATTAAGTTTCTAACACAAGTTTCTAACTTTTGGGAAACACATTCACACCTTAGCGGCTCTGCCTGTGAATGCTGAAATTTATTTTCTGTGCCAAGTGCTCTAATTCTGCCTAAATCCATCTGGACAGATAAATGATTCATTAATTATTTCAACAAATAGTTGAATGCATATTCTGAGCCAGGTGATCTGATAAACCAGTTCACCCAGAAGTAAATAGCAGTAACAAGTAATCTCTCTGAGGGCTATTTGATTTTTTTTGGTTTGGGGTTTTGATTTTGTTTTTCTTATTTTAAAATTAAAATTAAAAATTTTAATTTTTATGGATACATAGTAGATATATATATTTATGTAGTACATGAGCTATTTTGATACAGGCATGCAATGTGTAAGAATCACACTAGGGTAAATGGGTAAGAAATAAATAAATTCAAGCATTTATCATTTCTTTGTGTTACAAACATTCCAATTATACTCTTTTGTTTATTTTAAAATGTACAGTAAATTATTGTTGATTGTAAGCACCTTGTTGCGCTATCAAATACCAGATCTTATTTATTCCATCTAACTATATTTTTGTCCCCATTAACCATCCTCACTCCCCCGCCCCCACTCCACTACTCTTCATACCTCTGGTAACCAACGTTCTACTTTCTATCTCTGTGAATTCAATTGTCTTAATTTTTAGCTCCCACAAATTAGGGATAACATGTGGAGTTTGACTATCTGTGTTTGGCTTATTTCACTTAATGTAATGTCCTCTAGTTCCATCCATGTTATTGCAAATGACAGGATCTCATTTTTTTATGGCTTTTTATTCTTTTTTATAGTACTGCATTGTCATTATGTACCACATTTTCTTTATCCATTCATCTGTTGATGGACACTTAGGCTGCTTCCAAATTTTGGCTATTGTGGAGAGTTCTGCAATAAACATGGGTGTACATATATCTCTTCAATATACTAATTTCTTTTGGATATATACCTAGCAGTGGGATTGCTGGATGTTATGGTAGTTCTATTTTTAGTTTTTAGAGGAAGCTCCAAACTGTTCTCCTTAGTGGCTGTACTAATTTACATTCCCACCAGCAGTGTATGGAGGGTTCCCTTTTCTCCACACCCTTGACAGCATTTGTTATTGCCTATCTTTTGGATAAAAGCCATTTTAACTGGGATGAGATGATATCTCATTGTATTTTGATTTATATTTCTCTGATGATCAATGATGCTGAGCAACTTTTCATATGTCTGTTTGCCATCTGTATGTCTTCTTTTGAGAAATGCCTATTCAGATGCTTGGCCCACTTTTAATGGGATTATTAGATATTTTTCCTGTTGAGTTGTTTGAGCTCCTTATATATTCTGGTTATTAATCTTTTGTAAATATTCTCTCCCATTCTGACGGTTGTCTCTTCAGTTTGTTGACTGTTTCCTTTGCTGTGCAGAAGCTTTTTAACTTGATGTAATCTCATTTGTCCATATTTGCTTTGGTTACCCATGCTTTTGAGTTATTACTCAATAAATCTTTGCCTAAACCAATGTCCTGGAGAGTTTCCCCAATGTTTTCTTGTAGTAGTTTCATAGTTTGAGGTCATGGATTTAAGTCTTTAATTTATTTTGATTTGATTTTTGTATATAGTGGGAGATAGGGGTTTTACTTTCATTCTTCTGCATATAGATATTGAGTTTTTCCAGCACTATTTATTGAAGAGACCGTTGTTTCCCCAATGTATGTTCTTGCTGATGTCCCCACACTTAAAACAAAAGGTCAGTTTCTCAGAAATTATATACTTGGTTTATCTTCCACTTTCCTCAAAACTAAAAGTCTTTTAGCACAGGCACCACCCCTAAAATTTCCGGTAAACCAGCACCAGCCAGAGGATCACGTTCTCATCAAAGCGTGGAAAGAAGGGAAACTCAAGCCAGACCAGGAAGGACCCTACCTCGTGCTGCTAATCACCGAGACTGCTGTTCGCACAGTGGAAACGGAATGTACACATTACACCCAAGTCAAGCAAGCACCATTATCATCAGAATCATGGGCCATTGTTCCTGGATCAAGCCCTACCAAATTAAAGCTAAGAAAAGCTTAGTCTATCTATCTTTTCCTTTTCTTTCCTAACCCAGTGCCTGTATCCATTACTATTCCTACCACTAACAACTCTAACCCCACTTTAGAGCGTTTCTTTGGTTTAGGAGAAGAGGTCACTGGAAAGGATCCTATAGGCTTCTTTAAGATGCGCTTTGTTCTCCCTTCTCCACCTCCTACAACTGCCCCTTTCTCAAACTTACAAAATCAAACTATGCCTCACCACATGCCCAATGGCAAAACCAAGATCTCAGTAGTACAAATAGGAGACCGAAGGCAAACCATAGCCATTAAAACAGGGTATAAAGATGTAAATGCCTAGTTAGAGTGGATTAAATATTCCATTCACACTTTAAACAACAGCAACTATTACGCTTGTACGCATGGTAGGCCAGAGGCCCAGGTTGTTCCGTTTCCACTAGGATGGTCCCCAAATCAAGTGGACATGGAGTGCATGGTAGCTCTCTTTCAAGATTCCACTGCCTGGAATAAAAAATTGTGCCAAGTTCTTTCTCTGCTATTTCCTGAATTTCAATACCCTGCGGGTCAGCCCCCAAGGGCCATCCAGCCTCCATCTTCCAAGACCAATTTTACCTCATATCTCCAACAAGAGGAAAAATTTCATGTTCCTTGGAGACTTAACAGCATGCAGTGAAGTCAGGCACTTCCAAGAGTTGGCCCATCAGTCTGCCCTTATTCATCCCTGATTGGATGTATGGTGGTATTATGGAGGACCTTCACTGGACACTCTGCCAAATAATTAGAGCAGTACTTATGCTCTAATTCAATTGGCTATCCCTTTTACCCTGGCATTTCATCAACCAGAAAAAGAAGAAAAAGAAAAAAAACACATAGCCTCAATTCTTACCTCCTTAACAACTATAGTAAGTATAATCCTTCTTCTTAGGTATTATGTTGTACCATACATCCAGGAGTTAATCAAAACAACTAAGTCAAGACATGCTAAGCAAGTTTGAAACTATAAATTGGGAATTGTAGAAAGTAAAATGTTTCCTCTTCAAAGTTTCCCTTCTTGTTAAAGAATAAATCATAAGTGTTAGAAATAATAGTTTCTTTTAAAGACTAACTTTCTTCAAGCCTCCTTGCTTTGTTAAACCCTATTCTATGTAACCGTTGGACATGCTCACAGGCACGTTCCAGCTCACAGCCTATGCCCCTTCTTTATTTGGAAATGTTATGGCTTCCTTAAACTTTTTGTAAACAACTTCTTTGTTCGTCCCTGCACTTACCTATTTAGGAAGTTTTAGGCTATTAGCAAATCGGGTATCAGTTTAAGAGTGTGAGGTTCCGCTCCAGCCAATGGATGCAGGACACAGCAGTAAGGACAACCCAAATGTGTAAGGGATAAATATGTCTGCTTTTCCTTTGTTCAGGTGTGCTTTTGCCATTGTTCCATCTGTGATTGAGCACCCTTTCTGCAGAAAGTAAAGATTGCCTTGCTGAGAGATCTTTTGTCTCTGTACTGACTTTTCTTCACAGCACTGATGATCAATTTCTAACAATTTTGGTATTTCTAACAAGACCTCTTAAAGGAGCCAGGCCCCAAGAGGAACATGAACTGGGGCTAACGAGGAACCCAGGGCCAGGGGACTTTTGGGGGTCTTTTTGTCCCTCTTATCTTTCTTTTCCTTTTTCTTTTTCTTCTTCTTCTTAACGACCCCAGAGCTGACAGCTTTGCCCACTCTCGGATCACCAAGTTCTGATAGTGTTTGTCATGTGGATGGTCCCACATAGACTGCCTGTTGGCAAAGTTGAAAAAATATTTGTCACCCCCCATGTCCTGGCATAGTTTCCACTCCCCAGGCAGTGGGGCCACAATGCCCTCCCACGCCAGCCACATCAGTTCTGGTTCCTTGATGGGATCAATACCAATCTCCCGGGCAAATTCAAGAATTTCTTGCTCACTTAAAATGTAGGTCTCATTATAATCCTCCTCCAGAACTAGCTGATCTCCTATGCAGAGGGGTGGGAGAGGTTGGTGAGATCATCTAGCTATGACTCACCTGGGCTCAAGCACTGGCTGTATGACCTTAGGCAAGGTGCTTCACCTCTCTCAGCCTCAATAACTCCAAGTGTATAATTGAAACAATCTTGACAATCTATGTCAAAACCCTGCCAGACCCCCAGCCTGCTCAGGAGCCGGTGAAATTTCAGAGGTACTGTTGAGGCACCGTTGCAGTTTTTCGCTTCTTCCTTCAGTCCACACCCACACTCTGGCGCATTGTGCGCTGATTGGCTCACGAGCTTCCCTCAGCTACCCCGCCACTCTCCCTTCCCCACGGCCCAACCCCTACCTCGATGAGGTCCTCACCTATCCACCACCCCAGAAGGCTCTGGGTGAGGCTCTGGGTGAGGCACAGCACCCCCAGTGCCACCCAACAGGCTCTTGCTCTGTTGCCCAGGCTGGAATGCAGTGATGTCATCACAGTCACAATAACTTTGAACTCCTGGGTTTTAGCGATCCTCCCGCTCCAGCCTCCTAGGTAGCTGAGAGTGTAGGCACAAGCCACCACACCCAGCTAATTTTTTTTTTTTTTTTTTTTTGAGACAGAGTCTCACTCTCTCACCAAGCTGGAGTGCAGTGGCCAATGTCAGCTCACTGCAACCTCCGCCTGCCAGGTTCAAGCAATTCTCCTGCCTCAGCCCCCCGAGTAGCTGGGATTACAGGCACTTGCCACCACACCCAGCTACTTTTTTTTTCTTTTTCTTTTTCTTTTTCCTTTTTTTTTCTGAGACAGAGTCTCACTCTGTTGCTAGACTGGAGTGCATTGGCATGATCTCGGCTCACTGCAACCTCCGCTTCCTGGGTTCAAGCGATTCTCCTGCCTCAGCCTCCTGAGTAGCTGGGATTACAGGCACATGCCACCATGCCCAGCTAATTTTTGTATTTTTTTTTTAGTATAGACAGGGTTTCACCATGTTGGCCAGGATGGTCTTGATCTCTTGACCTCGTGATCCGCCTGCCTCAGCCTTCCAAAGTGCTGGGATTACAGGTGTGAGCCACCGTGGCCGGCCTTTTTTTTTTTTTTTTTTTTTTTGTTGAGACAGTCTCACTCTGTTGCGCAGGCTGGAGTACAGTGGTGCCATCCCCGCTCACTGCAGCCTTTGCCTCATGGGTTCAAGTGATTCTCCTCCCTCAGCCTCCGGAGTAGCTGGGATTACAGGCACCTGCCACCACACCGAGCTAATTTTTTTTTTTTTTTTTTTTTGAGACAGAGTCTTGCTTTGTCGCCAGGCTGGAGTGCAGTGGTGTGATCTTGGCTCATTGCAACCTCCGCCTCCCGGGTTCAAGTGATTCTCTTGCCTCAGCCTCCTGAGTAGCTGGGATTACAGTCACACACCACCACGCCTAGCTAATTTTTGTATTTTTTTTTTTAGTAGAGACAGGGTTTCACCATGTTGGCCAGGATGGTCTTGGTCTCCTGACCTTATGATCCACCCGCCTTGGCCTCCCAATGTGCTGGGATTACAGGCATGAGCCACTGCACCTGGTTTTTTTTTTTTAGACAAAGTCTCACACTGTTGCCCAGGCTGGAGTGCAGTGGTACCATCCCAGCTCACCGCAGCCTCTGCCTCCTGGGTTCAAGTGATTCTCCTGCCTCAGCCTCCCAAGTAGCTGGGATTACAGGCACCTGCCACCATGCCCAGCTAATTTTGTATTTTTAGTAGAGATGGGGTTTCACCATGTCAGGCAGGCTGGTCTCAAACTCCTGACCTCAGGTCTCAAACTCCTGACCGAGGTGCCCACCTCGGCTTCCCAAAGTGCTGGGATTACAGTTGTGAGCCACCATGCTTGGTCGCATCCAGCTAATTTTTTTTTTTTCGAATGAGGCAATTTATTAACCCAGCATGGTTTGTTCTAATGCTTCTTGTTGGCAGCTGCCATCTGTCCAGCAATTCTGCCCAGATCTTTCTCTCCCTGAGGTTTCAGCTTGCATCTTGGTCCTTTTCCACCATTTTCAGCCCCTCCAGGGCTTGGGGGACCCGGCGGGCCACACTCTTGGAGCCTTAGCTGAAGTGGCTGAGCATGATGCTGTTTCTCTGATGGCCCCTGTAGATCTTGGTCATAGAGCCAACCCCAGCACCACCCAAGAGGTACAGGTGCCACGCGGTGGAAGCAGCTCACATGTAGAACCAGTTCTTATCGTAGGGAGCAAGCTCTTTGTGCTTGCCCAGCTTGATGGTGTCCACCCATTCGGTGACTTTCAGCTTCCCAGACTTTTTGAGAAAGGCTGCCAGAGCTCTGATGAACTCCTGCTGGTTCACGTCTTTTATACCCAGCTAATTTTTTAAAAATGTTTGTAGACATGAGGTTTTTCTATGTTGCCCAGGCAGGTCTCAAATTCCTGGCCTCAAGTGATTCTCCTGCCTTGGCATCCCAGAATGCTGAGATTATAGGTGTGAGCCACCATGCCTGGCCAGTAATAATAATAATAACAACAATTATTATTATTATTTGAGAAGGAGTGTCGCTTTGTTAGCCAGGCTGGAGTGCAGTGGCATGATCTCAGCTCACTGCAACCTCCACCTCCCTCGTTCAAGCGATTCTTCTGCCAATTTTTGTATTTTTAGTAGAGATGAGGTTTCACCATATTGACCAGGCTGCTCTCAAGCTCTTGACCTCAGGTGATCCAGCCACCTTGGCCTCCCAAAGTGCTGGAATTACAAATGTGAGCCACCACGCCTGGCCCCAGTAATTATTTTATGGAATTATTTCCTAGCCTAGACTAAACGGCAGAAACTCTCATTTATTTTTTCTTAATAGGACATTCCTTGGCACCTAACAGGTAATCAGTATTTGTTGATTGGATGAATGGTTGTGACTGTTATCAGCAACCAGTGATACTGACTTTAAAATTATAAAACACACCCAACACGCATGTACATTCTCATGCTCCTCCATATCTGTGATCAAAATATTGACAATCGCCAATTGTCACTGCAATCCTTATTTACTTCTTTCAGAAGTGGCTATGGAAGGCAACTTAAGGAGATTCCTATGGGTCTTTGCTCCTCCTTCCTTACCCTGGAAAGAGTAGAGCATAAAAGAAGGCCACTAAATGCTGGTCAGGGGGAAAATAAGCTGCTGTTTTGCAGATGCATGTAGATGAAGCTGTTGACCTGTGGTTTGAAGGATATTCATTTTCTGTTTTTTCTTGTAGTGTGCAGTCTTCTATATCTTTATATTGGCGAGGGTTTTGCTGGATTTTTCTCAGATATTTCTGAGTTTTGTGTTTTGTGCTTCTGGAGCATTAGAAATGGAGCACATCCTGTTTGATGAAGGCCAGTTATGGTATAATGCACGCAAGTGGAGATACAGATATTACATCAAGCTCAGATAACTGAGATGAGTGACAGAGTAAAGACACCCTTGATTAAACTTCCTCTACAAAAGTGTAACGCTTTGTTAAAATATTATAACCATCAACTCATCCTTAATGAAGTACAGTTACACAGTTATTCGCTTATGGTGAAGACACCATGATTTAAAGAAATGCATCTATTCTGTCTTCTTAAATCTACAGTTTTCTAAAGGCCTACTCACTTTGTTTCCCTAGGAATTTGTTTTCTGCACCATACTTCTCTCCTTCTGGCCAGAAGCAATTTGTAATCCTGGTTCTCTGACTTGACCCTGGGCAGCCTTCACTGAGAAGCCTTGGGCTTTGATGTTCTTTGAGGTGGATCTAAGTTTGGGTTAAATTGTTCCGTCTGTAAACTATAAAAAGACAACAATGGCAATGATAATAAAACACCCAAAATACCTCCATAACTTTTTGTTTCAGGTACATAAGAAAAGTGTAGAAACTTATTGCCTTAACCTATTCTTTTCTCCCTAGAGTCATAACACCTTTAAATGTTTTACGTTGTCTTTCTAGGGGAAATCTAATCTCCCACTGCAATTTTTCCCACTGTGCATTTACATTTTTCAATACACATACACGTACATATGCATATACACACATATACACATATCACCACCACACAATAATAACAGAAATTCAATCTTTCCTGGCATTTTAAAGCTTTTACTGTCCATATGACTTTTCAAGGTAGGAAGCATCTCTGAGAGGGAGAGAAACGGCTCTGGAACCAACTTCTGCTGCTGCCTATCAGCACCTTATCAGATACAGGCAGATTTTCTGAAATCTACAAAGTCAGCTTCCGTAGACTCCTAGTTCTTCTCTTCTGGTGACATCTTATTAGTTTAAGTCACTTCCACATTTTCTACATAAACATTCCCAGTGTTTGTGAAAAGTACAATTTTAAAAGCAAGCAGAGAAAGAAAAGTTCCATATTGCTGTCTCTAAAGAGGATGAGAGAATAGAAGAACATGAGCTTATAATCATATGATTTAGACCCTTGACAAGCCCAAGTGAGTACTTCAAGGCACTAGCAGACAGGGGCAACATGCTGATTAAACATGCTGCACTGAAGTCAGAGTTCTGCATAAATACTATTCTGTGTCACTGTTGATTTTCTCCTTTAGCACAACCGAAAATAAATTGCTCTCACTGTGTCTATCATCTCACCTTGAATGGAATTTCCTTAGTGTACAGAATATCAGAAGTGGGGCTGCCTTGCCCCTGCAAAATGGCGAAGTAGATAAAGTTTATTTTTGCTGCCATCTTACCTTCCCTCTGCTTGTACCCCGATTTCCTGGAGTTGTTCCTCAGGCTCGATCCCGATCCCATGTCCAATTCCCTAGGGCCTCCTTGCTGTCAGTTAATAATAGCTTTCAATGCTATTATTCTTCTCGGAGTTTTTGCATTTTAATAGGACCCCCAGGGATTAAAATGCCTCCAGAACCAGAAGACTGAATCTCTAATGGTGTAATTTTAGGTACCAGTGACAGGCATTGTGGGAGATTTCATGGGGAGGATTCTCTCAGAAGACAAACACCTCCCCCCACAGCTTTCGACTTGACTGACTTGGTATGGTTGACCCTACAAAGGAGTACAGGAATGTGAATTAATCAGCCGTGAAATACCGAATGTTATTGCAAAGAAAACCTTCAGTTTTGCTAATTATATTTTAATGTTTTAATCAACTTTTCAGTAAATGAATATGTGGTAATATTGAGGTGTTTCCTGGCTGAGAAAATTATGCAGTGTCTTAGAGAAAGTTCTCTGGAGTGACAGTGGAGTAGGGGATGGAGTGGAGTTGTTGGGATGGAAATGCTTAGTAATCTGTGTTCCAGGTCTTAGCCCATTACTGAAGGAAGTAATCACATTGACACAGAAGAGAATTGCCCGATTAACTCTTAGGTACAGGTGTGAAATAATAATAAACCGCATACTGAACTGTTGTTTCAGTATATGTTTTCCACATGGACAAAAAAAAAAAAAGAAGAAGAAGAAGCTGGGATATTCTTCTCACCATTGTTCAGCACAAGAGGATGTCAGATTCCTGCACTTTATCTGGACTTCTCTATCGTTCTTTTTTTTTCTCCTGCTAAGTAAACAGTGGAGCTTCATCCACTATTCAGCTATCAGAGACTCAGGATTTTCTGGTTGTGGAACTTGGGAATTCTTACATTTCTTTAAAACTGTGGAAAAATGTATTTGCAAAACTGCTGGAAAGGGAAATGGAGATATCAACCCCTACAATATAATTAGTCCTTGTGAGCTTCTCCCCCAGAGGTCTAACTTGTTTTTCTGTAGTGATGGGAGTTTAGTTTTGTTTCTTTTTTTTTTGGTTGTCATTATTCACACTTAACTACCTGTGGCAAGTACTGTGGAGGAGAGAGACTGTTGTAAACAGGTTTGGAGGAGCACAGGAAGGAAGGGCTTTGAAACCATGCCCCGTGAGGAAATGCATAGAGCTACTGCGCACCACTCTACCTTAAAGCTGGTAAACACACAGCCCTCCCCACAAACCAAATGTTACAAATTCTATTTTTATAGCTCTTGGAAGGCTTTCTGCAATCTTTTCCATGTTGAATGCTGCAGTTAAAAGATAACTTTAGGAGAGATTTTCCAGATCAAAAGTCACAGGTATAAGAATATTGAAAAGAATGTAAAATCTTGTGCATGCAAATATCTATTATTGCTTTTATCTTTTGAATCAAGGAGGCACAGTAAATGACCCCTTTAAGCAAGGGAGTCATTACACCCTCACATTTTCTGAAAGATTTCTTGTGGGTCAATTGCAAAGTACTATTGGAGTATAATAGTGCAAGGCACTATTGGAGTATTTACTATTTTGTAAATTGCAAAGCACCATTGGAGTGTGCCTTCATTAGAATGTGGAAAAATTATTCTTGTGAATTTAATCATAATCTGCATCAATCTGAGTAATACATTATTAAATGCAGTAGAGAGTGCTCAGAATAGAAAATGGTGGATTCTTTTGAGCCTGCATTGGTGAACAAAGAAAAGGAAGCATACTCCTTTCCTCTGTTTTTTAATTCTTTGATAAAGTGATTACTGTTAGAGTAGTAGATGGCTATAAACTTGATGTAATTATGATTTAATAAATCATTTGAAAAATTCTCTCATGGTAGCATGTGAGTGTTCAAGTGGAAATAATGACAATAATGACAGCTGACACTCAGGAAGCATTTGTTATATGTAAGGAGAAATGTCAAAGGAAGAAATCTAGTTAGAAAGATCCATAGCTTGTGAACAACCATATATCAAAAGTCACCAATATTATCCCAAAGAGCAGAGGGTCTCAGGGGAATGTTTCAGGGCTTCATATCTTTCAAAATATTTATTAATGGCTGCATGAAGACAAAGAAGACACTTGTGGAAACCCAGGTGGAATAGCCACCAAGATTGATGAAACTACCAACATTTAATGTAGAATCCAATGAAAACAAATATCTGAGCACTCACAATTTAGATCCTCGGGAGTGGGTACATATCATATTGGGGATTCTACAATTTTAACTGGGAGATCCAAGCATAAACAACTAAAATAAGACACAATTAACAAGATGCGCATTTAAGCCTGCATTTGAATCCCTGTTCTAACAGTAATTCATACAATCTCGAGCTAGTTACACTTAGTCTCTAAAATTCTCAATGTTCTTATCTAGAAATTGGGATAGTATTAGTACCTAGAATAGAACTTAATAGGATAGGACATGTCAAATACTTACCATAGTAGCACCCAATACCTTTTAGCTATTATTACTGTCATCATAGTTGTTATTAAGAATAAGAAATATGGATAATAAATATGGCCAGCATGGTGGCTTATGCCTGCAGTCTAGCACTTTGGGAGTCCAAGTCAGAAGGATTGCTTGAGGCCAGGAGTTCGATACCACCCTGGGCAACATAGTGAGACTCTGTCTCTAAAATAATAACAATAATAAATACTATAGTAGAGTTATCTAGTCTTTGTAGGAAACTGCACATTTAATCAAGATAATGATGAATTTTAACATTTAAACAATCAGCTGTGCAAGAAAGGATTGGGGAAATTTGGCTTAACAAATGTGCGTGTGAAACAGAGTGAAGGTTTTTGTTAAAAATCAAGCTTCGCTTTAATCAGTGGTGTGAATGAGCTATTGAAAAAGATAATGGCTAAATGGATAAAAGCATATTGCCCAGGTTGGCAAAGCTGAGAATGCCTTAGTATTCTAACATACTCAGATCCTATATGAAGGACCGGGCCCGGTTCTGAACAGCCGACTCTTTGAGCTGGATGCATTAGAGATCCTCTAGAGTCTTGAGGGAGGTGATAAAGGATACGGTTAGGGGCACAGAAAAAAGCTTTGGAAGGGACTGGGTAACTGCTTTCAATGGGCTTTCAGGCATCTCACTGATCACACACATCAATTTTATTTATTTAGGTATTTATTTATTTTTTGAGACAGAGTCTCACTCTGCCACCCAGACTGGAGTGCAGTGGCTCCATCATGGCTCACTGTATCTTTGACCTCCCAGGCTCAAGCAGTCCTCCCACCTCAGCCTTACAAGTAGCTAGGACTACAGGCCCGCAGCACCACAGCTGGCTAATTTTGTTTCTTTTTTGTTGTTGTTGGTGGTGGTGTTTTTTATTTTATTTTATTTTATTTTATTTTATTTTATTTTATTTATTTTATTTAATTTATTTATTTTATTTTATTTTATTTTATTTTATTTATTTTATTTTATTTTATTTTATTATTTTATTTTATTTTATTTTATTATTTTATTTTATTTTATATTTTTTAGATGGAGTCTCACTCTGTTGCCCAGGCTACAGTGCAGTGGCGCAATCTCAGCTCACTGCAAGCTCTGCCACTCAGGTTCACGCCATTCTCCTGCCTCAGCCTCCCGAGTAGTTGGGACTACAGGTGCCCACCACCACACCCGGCTAATTTTTTGTATTTTTAGTAGAGACGGGGTTTCACTGTGTTAGCCAGGATGGTCTTGATCTCCTGACCTTGTGATCTGCCCCCCTTGGCCTCCCAAAGTGCTGAGATTACAGGCATGAGCCACCACACCCAGCCCTGTTGTTGGATTTTTTTTGGAGATGGAATCTCACCTTGTTGCCTAGGCTGGAGTACAGTGGTGCCATCCCCGCTTATTGCAATGAGCGGAGTGCAATGGCACAAACTTGGCTCAGTGCAACCTCCGCCTCCTGGGTTCAAGCAATTCTCCTGCCTCAGCCTCCCAAGTAGCTGGGATTACAGGCATGCACCACCACACCCAGCTAATTTTTTTGTATCTTTAGTAGAGATGGGGTTTCACCATGTTGGCCAGGCTGGTCTTGAACTCCTGACCTTGTGATCTTGTTTCTTTTTTATAGAGGTGGGCTCTTACTGTGTTGCCCAGGCTGGTCTTGAACTTCTGAGCTCAAGCAATTCTCCTGCCTTGGCATCCCAAAGTGCTGGAACACACACTGATTTTAATTTATAAAGGTGACTGAGCAGCTAATGTGATGGAAAGATTTTCGTTGCTTCTACTTCCCGAGAGGAAGGCCATGGCAGGCCACCCAGGGCCACATGGGGGAAGGCCAGTGTTGGACAGGAGGTGGAGAGGAGTGAGGAGAGAGCATGGGCCAGTCTTCATTGTGTTTTCTGTGGAACAGGCGTGGCAGGGCAGAGGAAACAGCTTAAGATTGGCTAGTTTGAATGACGCCAGTGGGTTTAGGGGCACAGGGGCTGTCCCTAGTTGTCTGGTATCTGGTCCTGTGTTGATTTTGGACAGGGGAAGTATTGGCCTGGTATATGTTAGATACAGGAGGTAGTTGGAGTATAGCCTTTGGATTGGCTGGTTTGTGTATGAAAGACACTCACACAGACCAGTCATTTATTGTCTTAGGAATTAGCTAGCCCTGAGGAGGGGGTCAGTTTCTTTTACCCAACTAGGTCCCCCAAGAGGTCAAAACATCATAAAATATAAAAACTAAAAACTATGATTAATACATCAGGGTACAAGCTGTAGCTTCTGGGGAAGAACCAGGAACTATGGGGAGAAGTCCTAGAGAGGCAGATTTTAGGGAAAAAGGAAAATAAATCTTTCTGTGAAACAGGGCTATTGGAAAGTGGAAAGAATGTCTTTGTGACACCAAGAATGCCTAAACTCAGATATATTCTGGGATGGCATAACCAGGTTGCTTATGTTGTAGATGGGATTCCTTCAAGGACTGGGAGTTTGGAATAAGGTCCAATTCATAGATTCCATTATTCGATGGCTGATGGCATGCCTAGAAGGAAATCGGATGTCCATTGCTTCTCTTCATGTACTACTTCTTAACTTCTTGGGAGTAGAACCAACTTAGAAAGATTAAAATTCAGCACTGGGAAAAAATGACATTTTTATATGTAGTTGTAATAACTGGGACTCTGACGGGAAGGACTGGAAATCAGCCACTGGAAAAAAGAACCCCTATTTTAGTGCCAGTTAAGTGGGAGCCAAGTGGCCAGACGCCTACGTTAAAAACAATGGGCTGACCTTGAGTTCTCCTGAGAAAGTACAAACTGTAAGGTTTTTATTGGCAAAGTCTTTCTATGAAGTCATTCTTCCACTAGAAATATATTGAGCCCTGGCTTGGCCCTGACCACTGGAGACTTTACTGTGTCAGGACCATTTTTTAAGAAACGGCCTTCTTTATGGTTTTTAATGGTTATCATTTTAAGTCTGTGCTTCCATTAAGTATTAAAGGATGCTAATGGATGGTAAGATTCTCAGTTTCCTCTTCCTAAACAGGAAGGAAATATACTAGAATGATCTAAAGGTTTCTTTCTGATTCTAAAATTCTTTGATTTTGTGACGATATTCTCTGTTGACTCTCAAAACTCTATTCCTTGAATTGACTGTACTTGCATGAACTATGCACTGTTGTTGACAGTATACTGTGTGCCTGTCTAGTGTTATTCTAGGCATTTCCATTTGTTATCAGATAGGTAGGGTTGCTCTTATTTTAGAGCCAAAGAAGCAGAGAGTCATATTAGTAACTTGTCCAAAATCAAGGAGCTAACAAAGGGGAAGATCAGAGAAGACTAAGTCTCTCTAACTCTTCCTGTCCTATTGCAGAGTTCCATATTACAATGATGAGTGTCAGAAGCTGTCAGGAAATGATGCTGGGAATGCCATTCTTTGTTAGACAGTAAAGCCACTGCCTCTGGCTTGGAAGTGTTGATCACTGCATCTGAGATTTGAGAATTGAAGACGGTTAACTATGGTCCCACTTGCCCCTCTCTCCAGATGAGAGTTTGTTTTTTTCTGGTAAGGGTGTGGAGGGGAAAGAGACAAGAGAAAAGACGCATTTAAAAATCATGGAAATATTTTGATGTTTCTTTCGTTTAATTATTTCCTTTTGTCCCAAATTTAATATCAGTTTCTGTTTGTTCCAATTCTACTTAAGGCAAGAAGAAAATTCCCTTTTACTTCTAAAATTCTGTTAATTTTTTCTTTGATATTTCTTTTAAAAATTTTTAAATAATTTTCATGGGTACATAGTAGGTGTATATATTTGTGGGGTGCATGAGATATTTTGATACAGGCATACAATGTGTAATAATCACATCAGGGTAAATGGGGTATCTGTCACCTCAAGTATCGATTATTTCTTTGTGTCGCAAATATTCCAATTATGCTCTTCTGTTTTGATATGCAAAGACAGACACCTGCCTTGATTTTAAAATCCATCTGAGCTCAGGATGCCTTTCAAATTGGGCATTTTAAGGTAATAAAGGCTGTTTGAGAATCCTGGACATTCAGTACTCACTTGGGGCACTTGAACTCTTATCCAATCCTAGAAAACAGGCTATGGGAAATATATCAGATTATTTTCTTTCTCAGATACAGGTTGCTGGATCTCCATTTATTTTTGTCAATCACATGGTCACCATAACTGAAAGTGTCATTTAATGTGTTATTGCTATGAAAAACCTCAACTTTATTTATTTTGAAATGAACACATCAACTATGTCAGGTATGGTGCTTTGTAATGCACAAAAAAATCAGGAGTGGGAGGTTCATTTATAAATTCGTGAAATTTAGGCTCAAGCATCTGTTGGGACTTTGAATTGTCTGGAAAATAGATACTAACCAATGAGACTAAATAGTTTGTGTGGCCGTCTGTTCAGAATTAAAACATGGAGGAGGAAATTACATTAATCATTCTACAATTTGGGGAATTCAGTATGAAGATCTGCTTTTACTGTGAATGCCTCTATTTTTAAGCATTTGAATGAAAGTTTTTCTACATCTGGCTTCCACTATATATTTGTGAAAATGAACTTTAAGCTGTGTGTGTGCATATGTTTGTGGCATGTGGTATGTGGCACATGAGTGACACAATTTTGGGGATGTGGTGGGGGCAGGTGAGACAATTAGCCAAGTGGCTAGGCATATCATAGGCTTTAAAGTTAGATAAATTTTGGGTAAGAATACCTTACTTTTCTCAACTGTACAAGGGAGTAATAAAATTATTTATTTCATAAGGTCTTATAAGGATTACTTAAGATAATTATTGCATGTAAAGTACTTAGTATAATCCCTAGCACATAGTAAACACACACTAAGTATTAGTCACTATTCTGTGTCAACATGTATCATCATCATCATCACCATTATCACCTTTGTCCTCTTATTTCAAAATACAAAATGAATTTTATGCCCTTCAAAAATAGCTTTCTTAGGTTTATTTTCTAATAGGTATTTACTGCATTAGTAACAAATTAAATGGTGTGTGTGTGTGAGTGTGTGAGTATGAGCATAAGTATTAGTGTGTGAAAGTGCTGATGAGTGTATAAGTGTGTGTATGTGTGTGTTTTAGTGGATCCAATCTTTAAAATCTCCGATCCACTTAAATTAATTGCTTCATTTGCAGAACTAATGCCTGGTATTAACAGAGAATGACTCCTTTCCCCCTTTTAAATATACAGATACACTGTTGAATATGTTGTTACACTCAATGTCAAAATAATGACTAACATACAAGGGGCCAATTTAGCAGGAACTCTTAATCATGACTTCCTGCAACTGGGCCCCTGATGGAAGTATATAACTACGGGTCAGAAATTGTAAATAACAGAACACCAGAAAATCGAGTGTAGGCCAATGCCAATAGAAATCAGCCCCCAAGCTCCTTTCAATATAGATTTTAAGAAATTGAAGCTATCTTAGGTATAATCTTGCTTCATCTTTGTCTCTCCTCTTCCACTTTTTTTGGACTCCGAGTTCAATCTCACCATCCCCAACCAACAGTTCATAATGGCCAGAACCCACCATCCCTCCCTCCCTTCCTCCTCCCTCTCTCCCTCCTTCCCTTCCTCCCTCTCTCCTTCCCTTCCTTCCATCTTTCCTCCTTCATCCCCTCTTCTTTCCTTCCTTTCCTGTCCCTTTTTCTCTTTCCTCTATTGCCCTTTTTTCCCCAATACATCAACTGGGCATATACTATGTGTCAAGTCTTGCGGTAGATTAAGTGGTGAATAGTACAGACATTTTATTTGCTTTCATGAAATTTACAGAGCAGACATTAAAAAAAAACACACATAATCAATGTTAACATTTATGACAATGAAAGAGAAGTTCACAGTGTGTGAGAATTTGTAACAGGACTAACTTGTGTTATAGTGGATGGACAAGAAAAATCATTATGGCAGGATTACATTTGAGCTTGATGGTGAAAGAGGAGTTCACTAAGTGAAGCGGGGGGGAAGCAGGTGTTTTTATTAGAAGGAATAGCACAACTTATCTGAACGCCCCAAGACAGGAAAAGTCACAGACAGTGGGGAACGGAGTCTGGAAAGAAAACAGCTGGAAGAAGAGCAGCTTGGGGTTTTTGTCTTTCTTTTAAGAAAAGTGAATGGCAATGGAAAGATCTTCAAAATGATTGTGTTGAAATATTGTGTTTCAAACATAATGAAAATTATACAGTGTAATAAACAAAGGTATGTATGCACAGTAAATAACTTCAGGTCAGTGATTTATCTTGTTTATGATGTTTATTGACATACAATAGGCTTTAACTTTTAATTTAGTGAAAGGATGTCATGTTTTCATTTATGGTTTGTATTTTTCATTGTCTAGTTTAGGAAATCATTACCCAAGATGCTATTCCAAGTTGTTTCCCATATTGCTTTCTAAATCTTTAAAAGTCTGATACTCCACTTTTAGGTCTTGAATCTAACTGAATTTATTTTGGGGTATGGATGTAATTTTACTCCATTTTCTTTATGAATCATCAATTGTTCTAGTACCATTTGAGTTTTTCATTCTTTCTCCTTCTCTTAATTTATATTTTCACCTTTTCTATATGTCTAGTTTTCATATATGTGTGGTTCTCTTTCTGTACTCTCTGTTCTCTTCCATGGGTTTACTTGTAGGTCTCACTACTATAGAACATGTAACTTCATAAAATGTCTTGGTATTTTACATCATAAGTTGTTGTTTGTTCTAGCTCTTGACGTTTGTTCTCCATATGAGTTTAAGGAGCAGCTTGTCAATGAAAACCTCTTTGGGGCTTTTAATCAGAATGGCTTTAAATTTATAGATTAATTTTTAAAGAACTGATATCTTTACTCTGAGTTTTTCTCTCTATAAATATAGTTGCTCTCATTTATTCCAAAATTCTTGTATGTCTGTTAATAATTATTTTTTATAAAGTTCTTTATATTTTTGTTTTTTGGATTAATACCAGTTATTTCTAATTTTGATAGAAAATTTCTGTGGGAATTTAAAAAATTATATTTTCTATTACATTTTAAGTGGTTATCACTGGTGTGAAATTAAGTGATGCTGACTTTGTATCTAGTGCCTTACTGTACTCTTGTATATATTCAAACAATTTGTAAGTTTTTAAAAATATTAGTTCCTCTTCTAATAGCCAAGTAAGCTCCTATCAGACTGAGATTTCACCTTTAATAACTATACACATTGAACAGACAAACAAAAGGAAGGAAAGTTAAAGGAAAAAGAGAAAACAAAGGTGGCACTGGAAGGTTAACCAAAGTAGGAATATTATGAAAGGGAGTTGATGCTTGAAAGAAGGCAGTGACTCCAGATGAGTGCCTCATTTTTAGGCACTGAAATGCCTGAGGGGATTCTGCAGCATGTGAGGCAGCTAAAATTCCAAGAGGAAATCTATAGTATTTCTGGCATGAAGAACCAGAGGAAAAATTTAGGCAACAACAGTCTCTGGAAAGTTAAGGAGGAATCTCAGAGAGCAGAGAGCCAGAAAGGGAATCTCCAAATTGTTTGCATAAACACTGCCCAAATCTTGGTTAACACTTGAGCCACATTATATGTGAGGCAGACTCTGAGAAGCTCAACTAACAAGAAGTGAACTGAGATTTGAGTTGCTATCAAACACACAGAGTTTTTACCTTGTAAAACAAACAAAATCCATATTATTTGAAGGACTAATGATAAAACCCAGAGATTCCATAACTTAATATTCACAATGTCCAGGATAAAATCCAATGTTATCTGACTGCAAAGATTCAGGTATATGTGACCCATTCTCTAAGAAAATAAAATCAACAAAGACCATTCCTGGCTGTTGAAACTATCAGGCAAACTGTATAAAGCAGCAACTATAAAAATGCTCAATGCTGTAAAAGAAAATATGCTCAGAACGGACAAAGGCAGAGGAAATTTCAGCAGAAGAATAAGAACTCAGAAATATGGGAATTATAGAACTAAAAAATCAAATATATTAAAAACTCACTAGACAGTCTTAACAATTGAATGGAGATGACAGGAAATTATAGTTATCTTAATGATTGATCAATAGAAATTATGCAACATGAAGAACAGAGAGAAAAAAGAAGAGAAAAAATGAACAGAGCCCTAGAGAACTGTGAAGAAATAATGATATCTAACATATGCATAACTGGGGTCCCAGAAGTAGAGAAGAGAGATAATGGACAGAAAACATTACTTAAAGACAATGTGCTGGGCGTGTTTGCTCACTTTGGGAGGCTGAGATGGGTGGATTGCTTGAACTCAGGGTTTCAATACCAGGCCTGGGCAACATGGTGAGACCCAGTCTCTACCAAAAATACAAAAAATTAGCCGGGCAAGGCAGTGCATGTCTGTAGTCCCAGCTACTCAGGAGGCTGAGGTGGGAGAATCACCTGAGCCTGGGAGGTCGAGGCTGTAGTGAGCTGTGATTCCTCTGGGTGACAGAGATCCTGTCTCAAAAAAAAAAAGAAAAAAAAAAAAAAGAAGTTATAATGCTAGAAAGGTTTCCCAATTTGATAAAACATACAAATTTACAGATTCAAGAATTTCAATAAATCCCAAGTAGGATAAATTGACAGAAAAACATGCCTAGGCACATCACGGTCAAAGTGATGAAAACGAAAGATGAAGGGAAAGTCTTGAAAACAGAGAAAAATGACATATTGCCTATAGGAAGCAATTATTCAAACGACTGGTGACTTTATCAAACAATAGAGTCCAGAAGTTGGTGAAATAACATATGTAAGGTGCTGAAAGAAAACAAAAAAACTGTCAACCCAGAATTGTATATCCAGATAAAACAATTGGAGTAATAACACAAAAACTTTTTTAGATGAAAGAAATGAAGTTTATTGTCAGCAGAACTAGCAATGCTAAATTTCAATAAATGTTTCAGTTATAAAAATGCTAAAGGAAGTTTGTCATGCTTAAAGGAAATGATACCAGATCTTTCTGAAGGAGAGAAGAACATGAGAAATAGTTAAAATAATAGATAAATTTCCAAGTCTATATTTTCCTCCTAATTACTTGAAAGCACATATTCTTATTTAAGGCATAAATTATAAGAATGACTTGTGTTGTTTATAAATATATATATACATATATATATATATATCAACTATAGGATCAAAGCTGAAGATTTTCAATGTACCTATATTATTGCAAAATTTCTATATTAAAAGGGTTACAATAATAACTCTAGTCTTTTGGATTTCCTCTGTGAGCAATTATAGCACCTACAAATAAAGGCAAATTTTGTCTTTTTCTTTCTAATTTTCATACTATTTATTTTTCCTGTCCTATTGAATTGAGTAGGGCATTCAATATAATGTTAAATACAAATTGTAACTAGAAAGTTCTTGACTTGAATAAAAATTTTCTGAATTTCAAATCTAAGTGCAATGTTTGTGTAGGTTTGTGGTGAGGTATTTTAGTTTAAGAATTGTCCTATTCCTATCTAGTTTTCAAATATATTTTAATAATAAAAATATGTTGAATTTCATCTAGTGTTTTTTTGTTTTGGTTTGGTTTGTTTGTTTTTGAGACAGAGTCTGGCTCTGTTGCCCAGGCTGGAGTGCAGTGGTGCGATCTCGGCTCACTGCAACCTCCCTCTCCCGGGTTCAAGGGATTCTACCTGCTTCAGCCTCCCAAGTAGCTGGGATTACAGGTGCCCGCCACTACACCCAGCTAATTTTTGTATTTTTAGTAGAGATGGGGTTTTACCATATTGGCCAGGCTGGTCTCGAACTCCTGACTTCAAATGATCCACTACCTGGTGTATGGTGTATTACTTTTACAAACATATAAATTTGATTTGCTTTTTAAAAATTAATTTTTAAGGATTTTTGCATGTATGTACATACACAAGATTTATCTGTAACTTTCTTCTATGGTATTGATCCTGTCTCTTTTGGGTATCAAGGCTTTAACTAATACCCCCAAATGGTACCTTTTTCTTCTCTTCCAACTTAGAAACAGTTAGTAAAAGAGAAATTATCTATTCCACCAATGTTTGGTAAAACTCTCCTTTAAAATGCTCTGGGTCTGATGACTCTTAGAGATGAAGATTTGACTACTAATTTAATTTTTAAATGGATTATTGATTTATTCAGTTATAAATTTATTCTATAGTCAATATTGGTGATATGGTTCGGATCTATGTCCCCACCAAATCTCATGTTGAAATATAATCTCCAGTGTTGGAGGTGGGGCATGGTGGCAGGTGATTGGCTCATGGGGGAAGAGTTCCCATGAATGGTTTAGTTTCAGGTGTTTATAGCAACACAAGAACAGCTGAATACAACTGGTAATTTTATTTTCTAAAAGGTTATTTTATCAAGTTTTAAAATTTATTTTTATAAAATTGTTTAGTGAATTCTTTCAATTAAAATTTTTATGCCTATAATCATGGCTTCTTTTTATTCTTAATATTATTAATATATGTTTTCTAATTTTTTCTTAACCAGTCTTTCAAGTGATTTGTCATGATCATTTTAAACTAGTCAGCTTTAGATTACCTTATGTTACATTTTTGCTATTATTTTATTTCTTATCTTTATTATTTCCTCCTCCTTCTTATATATAGTCTTCCCACCAAGCATCTAAGTTGAATGCTTAATGCTTAACCTATCTATATTTCATCTTACATGTTTTATACATTAATACATTTAACATTATAATTTTATACTTAAATATTTTTATGGCTTCATAAGTTTTCATATGTAGTTAATTCATTATTATTGTTTAGTTCTAAACAGTATGCATTTTTATTGTGAATTTCTGTTTTACTTATGAGTTAATTTACTTATGAGTTTACTTATGAGTTAATATGTGTTTCTAATCACATATTTTTTGGTTCCATCTTTGTATATTTTTACAAAATTTGATTACATTTTGATGAGAAAATGTGGTTTATATTATACTAAATCTTTGATCTTCACTGAGATTTCCTTTGTAACCTAAAATATCACTATTAAAAATATTTGGCATAAAAAGAATGTATATTGCTAGTTCTTTGAGTGCAGAATTATATACAACCATTTCTTTCTATCCCCCTTCTGTCTCTTCTTACTCGTTTTTTCTTAATTCATATTTTGCCTGGTATTAACATTGCTGTAATAGGTTTGTCTTTAACATGTGTGTTTCCGTGGCATATTATTTCTCCTTTATTTTTAATCCTGTAGGATCTTTTGTTTTAGATGTTCTCATACAAGTAGCATATAGCAGGAGTTTTTATTTTATTTTATTTATTTTCAAAAACAGGGTCTTACTATTTGCCCAGGTTGGAGTGCAGTGGTGTGATCATAGCTCAGTATCCTCTACCTCCTGGGCTCAAGCTATCCTCCTGCCTCATCCTCCTGAACAGCTAAGACACAGCTGTGCACCACCACACCCAAATAATTTTTAATTTTTTGTAGAGAAGGAGTCTTGCTGTGTCTTCTAGTCTGGTGTCGAACCCCTAGCCTCAAGGGATTCTCCTGTCTTGGCCTCCCAAAGTGCTGGGATTATAAGTGTGAGCCACCACCTCTGGCCTATTTTTAAAATCATTGGATAATCTCTACCTTTGAATATATGGATAAATCCTTTTACATTTAATGTACTTACTGATACATTTTTTACCACCCTATTTTGAATTTTTTCTTTTTCTTTTTTTTTTTGTTTGTTTTTTGAGACATAGTCTTCGTTCTGTAACCCAGGCTGGAGTGCACTGATGCAATCTCGACTCATTGTAACCTCTGCCTCCTGGGTTCAAGTGATTTTCCTGCTTCAGCCTCCTGAGTAGCTGGGATTACAGGCACACACCACCACACCCGGCTAATTTTTGTATTTTTAGTGGAGACAGGGTTTCACTACATTGGCCAGGTTGGTCTCAAATTCCTGACATCAAGTGATCCCCCTGCCTCAGTCTCCCAAAGTGCTGGGATTACAGGCATGAGCCACCGCACCCAGCTTGAGTTTTCTTTATACCATCTTTATCTGCCTTTTTGTTTTCACTTTTCAGCTCTCTATTGGATGGACAAAGTTTTCTAGAGTTCCCCCTTTTAATCTGTACTGATTTGGAAGCTACACATCGTGTTTCCATTTTTCAGTTATTTTTAACTTTTTAATCAACACCCTTAGCTGTACATTTTTCTGTTTCCATTTTTCGGTTTTTTAACTTTTTAACGAACACCCTCAGCTGTACATTTTTCTAACATAGTATTTCTTTCCTGCCCCTGAATGTGACATGGGCACATATCAGCCATCCATGGAATATTGTATCCATCTTAGCATTGGTTTTAGTTTCTTTTTTAAAAAATATTTTTTTCACTTAAATATGTTTACTAAAACATTTTACCTTTTTTCCTAATCACCTTTACTTTTAAAATTCTATATACATATATCTCTGAGCTTACTTTTTTCCCTCTGAAATAATCATTTAATTATTTTCTTAGTAAGGGTCTATGAGTATTTAACTCTTGATTTTTCTAAACACAGATTCCACCCACCCATTAGTCTTGAGTTGATAGTTTATCTGTGTATAAAACTTCAGGTTGAGAGTTACAAATTTTTCTTATCAGGTTGAAGATATAATTTCATTGTCTTCCATCATTTATTGTTCCTCATGAGAAGTTCCAATGTTGTTCTAACTGTAGTTCCTTTGCAGATAATCTGTCTTTTCTGTCTGGTAGCTGTAAACATTTTATTTTTATTCCTCATGTTCTGCAGTTTTACTGTGACAATTCTGAGAATGGCTTGACCATTATTTATCCTAATGGGTAGTTGGGGTGTACTGTTCATTTGAGGATTCATGTCTTTCTTCAAATCTGGAAAATTTTAAATTCTGAATAATGCTTTTTCACTATTTTGTCTGTTTCCTTGTTGGAGAATTCCTGTTGGACACTTAAATCCTCTCAGTCATTCTCTGTGGATGTTAATGCGTGTAATCTTTCTGCACTGTGTTCCGGGCAGATTCCTAGCAGTTCTCTGCTTCTCTCTGTGTCAGATCTGGGCATATATCATTCATTGAGGGTTTTTTTTTTTAACTCAATGTCTTCATTTTTTTTCATTTATATCTGCTTTTATTTTAATCTCTCACACTTTTAAAATGGAAGTTATTCATTTATCTCATTGGGCGGCTGAACATACCTATTTTAAAGTTTTGCCAGCTGGATCCACACACTTAATTTCCTCTGAGGCATGTTCGTGTTTTGAAGGTTGATTTTGTTGGCTGTCTTTCTCAGTATTAGATTTCTTCCTCTGTTTTGGAATTTTGCTTTGCAGGCTTATTTTGAGTGGGAGGCTTCTGTTTTTGTTTTTCTTCTTTCTGTTTCCTTCTGTGTTCACCCCTCCTGGGCTGGGGGTTTTGTGGTCATCTTTGTGCAGCTGTTCAGGACTCCCTGCCCTAAACCTGGCAGTGCTGCAGTGCTCCTGTCCCACAGTGGCTTTGGGGATATACTGTGGCTTTCTTCCTGTCTTGATCGGACACTGTGTTTCTGTTTTCTTTTTTCTTTCCTAGGTTTGTAACTTATTCAAAACTCTAGCTCCCAGGGAAGGGTTAGCCACAGCTTTTAGTTTGTTTTATGGGTGAGTATTGGGAGCGGGGTTGGGAGTTGGTGAGTGATGCTAGTTGCAGACTCTTGAGTGGAGTAATTGTATCCTCTTTACCCCACTGGAACCAAACTGCAGACTGCCACATCCTCCTTCCAGAACAGCCGTCCAGCAGGCCTCTGGCTCCAGCAGAGCCCACTGACTTGCGTTTCTCTTCTATTTCTGGTTCATGGGGAGATTTATCTCATTATTTGAGTCTCATTATGCTTTCAGTGTTCTGTGTTTCTATTTAATCTATTTTTTTCCTCTGTTTTTGGACTGGGGGAGGCATGTCCCATAAATAGGTCTTAATTAGGAAATGTCATAAATAGAATTATGTTTTAGAAAGAGCTCTCTGGGCTGGGTGCCGTGGCTCACACCTGTAATTCCAACACTTGGGAGGCTGAGGTGGGAAGATTGATTGAGGTCAGGAGTTTGAGACCAGCCTGGGTAACATAGTGAGACCCTCGACTCTACAAAAATTTTTAAAGAAATAGCTGGGCATGGAGGCATGCACCTGTCCCAGCTACTCGGAAAGCTGAGGTGGGAGGATTGCTTGAGCCCAGGAGTTCACAGCTGCAGTGAGTGATATTTGTGCCTCTGCACTCCAGCCTGGGCAACAGAGCGAGACCCTGTCTGTAAATTTAAAAAAGAAAAAAAAAAGGTGGCAGAACAGTTTCCCCTCTAATTTACTACAAAATTCCAAATCTTTACCAGCTGAGAAACAATTACTACTCCCCTGGGTAGGAATTTACATTTACAGAGCCCCTCACATGTGGTTTCCTGTGATCCCCAGAGGGACCCAGGAGGAAACAAGGGCACATGCTGTCATCTCAATGAGAAAACTTGGTTGAGTGAGATGTTCAGAGTCACAGAGCCAGTGGGTGTGCAGGAGAGCAGTAAGCTCCGACCTCTGGAGGGTCTCTCCCCACAAGTCTTGCAGGTCAGTGTCTTGTTTTGGAGCAGATTAAGTGGGTAAAATTTGGGAGTACTTGGTAGGATGAAGGGAGACCCAACTCTTTTTCCCATGAAATCTGGTAACTGGTTCAGTAACAGTGGAGGAAGGAGGGAAGGAGGAAGGGAGGGAGGGAGGAAGGAAGGAAGGAAGGAAGGAAGAGGGAGAGAGAGAAGGAGGGAGGGAGGAAGAAAGGAAGGGAGGAAAGAAGGAAGGAAGGAAGAAAGGAAGGAAAATTAAATGCAAATAATTAGACCACTTTCTGTGTCTGGTTCTCTGTGGTCAGTTTGTAGTGGGGTCTAGTTGGGCGTAGGTCACACCTTGGCAGGTTGGGAGACCAGTGCCCTGGGGGTGATCACAGATCAGAACATCTGGGAGTGAGACCTGCTCTCTGAACTATTTGTGTCTACTGGGGCCAGCACAAAGAGGTTCATGAGAAGATCCCATGGTGCTTTCTGCTTTTTCCCCACTGTTTTCATCCAGGTAAAATCAGATACCACGTGGGGAATGGAGGGGAAGGAGAATCATAAAAGGCCAAGCGAGGGCCAGAAGATGCAGGGTAAGGGAGTCTATAGACCCACACATCTGCTCGCTTATTATAAAGACATCCGGGCCAGGCACGGTGGCCCACGCCTGTAATCCCAGCACTTTGGGAGGCCGAGGCAGGCAGATCACGAGTTCAGGAGATAGAGACCATCCTGGCTAACACAGTGAAACCCCACCTCTACTAAGAATAAAAAAATTAGCCAGGCATGGTGGCTAATTTTAGGGCTAATTAGCCCTACTTGGGAGGCTGAGGCAGGAGAACTGGGGAGGCGGAAATTGCAGTGAGCCAAGATCGTGCCACTGCACTCCAGCCTGGGAGACAGAATCTTAAAAAAAAAAAAAAAAAAGACATCCACGACATGCCTCTGACATGCTAGGCCTTGTACACAATCCCAGGATGCAATATAAGCCACGGCAAAGCCCTCCGCTCCCCAGGACAGTCTTAAAGTCTCACAGACAGACATGCAGGTGGACATATCTAAGGTGGAAAATTATGAGTAACATTTCCCTCAGATGGCGAGGAGCTTTGTGGGCTGGTTCAGGGCACGGTTTCCAGGACCAGTTGGCTGGGAAGGCGGATCTCTCCCCAGCTGTCTCCCTCAGCAGGCGATTCAGGGAAGGAGGCCAATTGTGGCTCCGAGCCAAAAATGGAGTGCCCGCTTTCTCAGAATCGGGCATCAGCCCTGGCAAAACTTCCCCAGTGGTGACCAAAATAGCTTCCCTGGAGGCGTGTCTTTTCTGCTTTTCTCTGTTTCAGGTAAGAAAGGCTCAGAAAAGGGAGAGAAGGCAGAGCCAGTCATGACACAGAGCCTCAACAGAGGCTGGTCTCCAGCGTCAGGCACTGATGACATTCACTGAGCCACAGCCCATGCCCAGAAGGTTTCCGATGTTCACATAGACCACAGGCCTTCTCCAGAAGTCACCACCAACAGGGGCTACAAGATCACTGACAAAGAAATATATCAGAGTGCCATTCTAACAAAATGGATTCTTAAAAATACATGCTGTGACTGAGGCAGAGTAATTGCAAGAAGGGAATTGCAGGAATAACTTTTATTGCCTCTGTACTGCTCCCTTCCAAGATCACCCCACATGGCTGTGAATATCTTTGCAACTTCCTGTATAATTCTAGTTATTCTAATGTATGTATTGAATAGACTGCACAGGTCATTGGAAACCTTCAAATCCTAGTTAATTTGGATACTCCACTAAACATGATTACTGTCTGTGTGGCTTAGGCTTCCAGGGAGAAAATTAAATAATGTGAATGTCATTTGATATGGTTTGGCTGTGTCCCCACCCAAATCTCATCCTGAATTGTAGCTCCTATAATTCCCACGTGTCATGGGAGGATTTGGTGGGAGATAATTGAATAATGGGCGTGGGTCTTTCCCATGCTGTTCTTGTGATAGTAAATAAATCTCATGAGATCTGATGGTTTTATAAATAGGAGTTCCCCTGCACAAGCCCCCTTGCCTCCCACCATGTAAAACGTGACTTTGGTCCCCCTTTGCCATGATTGTGAGGCCTCCGCAGCCATGTGGAGCTATAAGTCCATTAAATCTCTTTCCTTTATAAATTACCTAGTCTCGATTATGTTTTTATTAGCAGCATGAGAACAGACTAATACATTGTGTATCTGTAAATAATATCAAACCTGTGATAAGAATGCATTCAATTAGGTGAAGAGAGAGCACTGGTGTTGGCTCAGTGAGCAGTGCTGCTGACCTGCAGCCTCGGGGGGCCCAGGGAGAGAACAGGCCTTTCTGCCTCTGGGTGTCCCACAGACCACAGCACCTACCCCATGCCCAGTTTGGACCCTGTAACTCAGTACCCTGCTTATCAATCCTGAGCACTTGCTGGGTTTTCTCTTCAGCTGCATGCACCACACAGTTAATTACTGAGATGAGAAGAAAATGCCCCCTTCCATGGAAATTATGGAAATGCTATCAGAGGTTAAGGATTAATGAGTATTAGATGCAGGTGTGAGATTAGATGCAGCTGAAAAGAACGCGGCATGGTGGCTGGCTGCTTGTTAACAGTCATCATTAAAACTGCCAAAACAAGAAATTCTTTTGCTTAGGTGATTTTTCTTAAAAAACATTTTTTCTTCGTTTTCACTAAGCATTCTTGTTTTCTTGCCTATGTAGCTAATAATCCCATTGATGAAGGACTTTGCCTCAGAGGATCAGTTTCATCACTGGTAGCTTCGCAGAGTTGAATGGCTCACACAAGGTCTCATCCTTGTCAATCCAGAGTCCATGCTAATTGGCATCCCTAAGAACAGTCCCCACCAGCTTGAAGTAATTTACAACCTCATGTTTCCAATCAGTCAGGTACAAGGGAAAGCTTGCAGGAATGATGGACACTTTTCAGGAAAGTCTTGTCTCTTTTTATAAAACACACTAGACATGAGAATCTCAGAACTTCATTGTGCATTTTTTGTTTATTTGTTTTGTTTTGTTTTGTTTTTGGTGTTGTTGACATTCAAATCCCCCCCAGTCAGCCATGGGGTGATGTTGTCTGATTTTAATTACATGTAGGACTCTAAATCTACAGGGTTGAAGATGCCGTGAGATCATTGCCCTCCCACCAGGGGCGCATCCACAGACAACACATGATGAAATGTGGAGCGTGGGGAAAGCCTGCTTTTGTACTTGGTGTGTTTGATTAATTAATGTGAGAAAGAAATCCAGGTTGTGTAGAAAATGCTAGAAACGACAGAATGCACCTTTTAATAGAGAATTCGTTTTTCCTGGAAGGAGCTTGTATTCGGAATGGGGAGATAAGACTCTGTTAGGTAATGGATCCAAAATGGATTTCATCATCTTACTGTCGTAGTAAGGATAGGGGGTCCAGGCAAGATTTGGTGCTCATTGCTGGCATCCCTGAAGGCCCATCCAGGGGCTGGCTGTGACCATGAGCAGATTAAGGGCCTCCCTTAGTAGTTGCTCCAGTGGGAGTTGTTGGCTTCTGGGTCTTGGGTTCAAGCGACCCAAATTCACAACAAAAAGGGGATTGATGAACTTGATGCTAAACATTTATGCTGAGAAACTTAACTGTGGAGATTGGGATTCTATTTATAACAGCCCTATGTAGAGACACTTGCCTTATAGGCGGTCCTTCCTGGGGAAAGAATGTGCATCTCTGTGTGGCACTTCTCAAAAGGGAGCACCTCTCTTCAGGGTGCTGAGGCTTCTCCTGGGAGGCTGTGAGCTGAAACTTGCATTCAGTTGAATCATGGCGGGAAGGGAGAAGTGAGAGGAGTTTGGAGTCGGGGAGGGTGAATGTTAGATTCTGGAAAATGTCATTGACCATGAAGGCAGTTTTCCACAGCTGCAATTGAGCAAGCTGTTAATTAATTCATCTCAACAAAGCCGGAAGGAGACGTTCTGGAGGCAGACTCCAAAACCTCCTAATTGCCCACACTTCTCCCAGCCTACTGGGTGAGGCCGGGAGCTTTTCCCAAATCAGACTGAAGTTTTAAAATGCAAATCCTGGTTGAGGTGACACACTGGAATTTATGCCCACTAAATAAAATCACGCTGCTGGTCAAGTATAAAAGACAAATAGCAGACTTGCTTTGTAAACTTTAAGATAGGGAAGGGTGGAGGGAGGGAGCTTGGGGTAGCTCTGGGAGTCGGAACTCAGGGAGAGGGAACACCAAGAGGAGAAGCAGAAGAGAAACCTCACATTTGCTGTGATGAAGGCCCTGAGGCAAAAATTTAAAAATAAATAAAGTAACAGGCAAGGCAAGGGTTAAAAAGAAAAGAACAAGTTTTCCTCTGCCTAGCAAGCTCACTTGAAGGACAGTTATAACGCTGTTTGAGAAGCCAAGGCCAAAGGAATGGGCTCCAGACACCCCCACCCCCCTTCCAGAGCAAGGTTGAAGGAAAAAGAAGAGAAAGACAAATTATTTTACTGTTACTCCTTTCCCTGGCTTCTTAGGCATGATTATGTTTTACAAATGTCTGTATTTAGCCAGTTCTTGTTTTTCTTTTGATGCAGCTACAAGGCCACCAGCTATGCAAGGTCACAAGTTACGTTATGCTATAGATTATGGGACCTGTCACTGTATGATTAACTGCTTTTGTTTTGCTTCTGTGAGTCTGCTTATAAAAACCCTGCTTCAAGGCTCAGCTTTTTGGATGCGAATCCACTGAGCTGGTGCATACCTAAAATAAACAATCCTCCTGTTCTCCATATCAGTCTCTCTTGTCCTCAGTTTCCCTCAATGGCCCTACGAAGGCTTATTGGTTTACTGTGTGCCAGGCACAAACTGACTACTTAATTCCACTTAGTCCTTTCAACAATGCTATGAAGTAGGGATTATTCACTCCCATTTTATTGACAAGGAAGCTGAGCCTTCAGGAGGCTACACAGTGAAATTCCTCCAATCCCAGGAAGCTCCTTGCAGCATTTTGTCATAGCAGCTGCAGGCCTTTGCAGCACAGCTTCAACAGTTTCTGCAGTTTTTTTCTAATCATGCATGTGATTTGATACAGAGAAAGTTTCATCCCACGAGCATTATAATTGGGATTTTCATTTGAACTTACACAGCTATGGCAGCCAGTGGTAAGTGGCCCACAGAGAATTGCTGAGAATTAAATAACACGGAACGCAGTTCAGGCCAAGGAGCTTGGGAGGCTTCCTAGAAGGGGAAAGGTGTGAACAGGACCTTGGCGGGAGGAGACAGGATGAAGATGTCCTCATACAGGAATGGGGAGGAGCCGTGGATGACAGAGACTTTGGGAATGAAGACACTAAAGAAACTGGTGGCTACTTTGATAGGATCGGGGATAAAGAAAAGGAAGTGAAAAACATTCCAGTAATTGTAGACTAGGAAATGGTGATACCATCTCCTTTTCCTGATTGGAGTCAGATGTAGGCTCTAAATCCATCCTTTAATCATTAACACCCACCTCCCGCTCTCCTTTTGTCCATTACTTGCTTTACTTTTCTCCTCAGCATCATCATGCAATATATTTATTTGTTTTATTGCCTTTCCCTCAACTAGATTGTAAGGTCCCAAGGCAGGGCTATTTGTCATTTTGGTTCTTTGCTGTATCCTCAGAACCTGGAGCAAAACAGGACTAAGTGTTCTCTGTGTGTATGCCTATGTATGTATAGCATATATATGTATATAATATGTGTGTGTGTATATAGCCAGAGCAGTTAGTCCTGTTTTGTATTTCATATATCTTTTATTTTTTATTTTTTGAGACAAAGTTTTGCTCTTGTCACCCTGGCTGGAGTGCAGTGTCGGCTCACTGCAATCTCTACCTCCCAGGTTCAAGCAATTCTCGTGCCTCAGCCTCCCGAGTAGCTGGGATTACAGGTGCCCGCCACCATGCCTGGCTACTTTTTGTATTTTTAGTAGAGACAAGGTTTCGCCATGTTGACCAGGCTGGTCTCAAACATCTGACCTCCAGTATCTGCCCACCTTGGCCTCCCAAAGTACTGGGATTATAGGCATGAGCCACCATACCCATTCTTTTTAATTCTTAAATAAGGAAATTTCACATAAATGGTAACTAATTTATTCTGCTAATTGTCAATATAGCAGAAACTATTCAAGTACCCACACAACCACTTTGCTTTTTTACTTTCAATACAATATTCAATAAATTATATGAGATATTCAACACTTCAGTATAAAATAGGCTCTATGTGAGATGATTTTGCCCAACTGCAGGCTACTGTAAGTTTTCTGAGCACGTTTAAGGTAGGCTAGCTAGGCTAAGCCCTGCTGTTCAGTAGCTTAGGTGTATTAAATGCGTTTTGACTTACTATATTTTCAACTTAAAATGAGTTTATTGGGGCAGGGGGTTACCCCATTGTAAGCCAAGGAGCATCTGTATTTCCAAATCAACATTTGGAATGAGGGGAAATGAAAAGATTTAGGACCAAGAGAATAGAAAGGTCTGAGGAGTCTCTGTAGGTCTTGCTTGTCTGGGGCTGCCTGGGAAGAAGGGAGCCAGGTGATTGCACTCAGGGTCTGACACAGATGCCTGGGGGCAAGGACCCGGTGGAGTCAGCAGTGGAAAGCTGTGGGCTGGCACTGAAATGAGCAGCTGCTGCCATGTCACTGAGTGGATGTGGGGTGCCGGTGAAATCAGTGTATCACTGAGCCCTGATAGAATGGTGGAAAATATATATTCCCAGCAACATGATTCTGCCAGTTCCTAGAAGAATATAAATGGATATCTTCAATAAGGAGAAAGTAAGGAGGCGGCATGCCTCTTCAAATCTTCCTGCACTGAATTAAAGCTACAGAGAAAAGCTTTCAGTGCAGATAAGCTCTGCATTTAGGCACAGGCTTAGGTGATTTGTTTTTGATCTCAATGTTTTCTGATAAATATATCTGGAATTATAAATTTCCTTCTGAGTACCGCATTTGTTTTATCACATACATATTGTCGTGAAGTATTTTTCCCCTTTATTTTTATTTGACATATAGTAATTGTACATATTTATGGGATACAGAATATTTCAATGTGTATACATTGTGTAATGATTAAATCAGGATAATTAGCATATCTATCCCCTCAAACATTTATTCTTTCTTTTTGTTGTGAACATTCAAAATCCTCTCTTCTAGCCTTTTAAAAATATACCATATTAGCTGGGCACAGTGGCTCATGCTTGTAATTCCAGCACTTTGGGAGGCTGAGGCAGGCAGATCGCCCGAGGTCAGGAGTTTGAGACCAGCCTGGCCAACATGGTGAAACACCATCTCTACTAAAAATACCGAAATTAGCCAGGCAAGGTGGTGGGAGCCTGTAATCCCAGCTATTCGGGAGGCTGAGGCAGGAGAATCGCTTGAACCCAGGAGGCTGAGGTTGCAGTGAGCTGAGATCACACCGCTGCACTCCAGCCTGGGCGACAAGAGCAAAACTCCATCTCAAAAAAAAAAAAAAAAGAAAAAGAAAAAATATATCATATTACACTGCTGGTGGGAACATAAGCTAGTACAACCACTATGGAAAACAGTGTGGGGATTCCTTAACTAAAAGTAGAACTACCATTTGATCCAGCAGTCCCACTACTGGGTGTCTACCCAAAGGAAAAGAAGTCATAATATGAAAAAGGTAAATGCACATGCATGTTTATAGCAGCACAGTTCACAATTCCAAAAATATGGAACCAGCCCAAATGCCCATCAGTCAACAAGTGGATAAAGAAATTGTGGCATACATATACACCATGGAATACTACTCAGCCATGAAAAGGAATGAAATAATGGCATTCACAGCAACCTGAATGGAACTGGGGACTATTATTCTAAGTGAAGTAACTCAGGAATGAAAAACCAAACATTGTATGTTCTCACTCATAAGTGGGAGCTAAGCTATGAGGATGCAAAGGCAAAGAATGATATGAGGATGCATATATGAGGATGCTAAGGCAAAGAATGATACAGTGAACTTTGGGGACTCAAGGGAAAGGGTGGGAGGTGCGGGATAAAAGACTACAAATTGGGTACGGTATGTACTGCTTGGGTGATGGGTGCACCAAAATCTCAGAAATCACCAATAAATAACTTATTCATATGGCCAAACACTGCCTGTTCCCCAAAAACCTATGGAAGTTAAAAAAAAATACCATAAATTACATTTGACCATATTTACCCTAAAGTTCTGACATGAAGTACTTTTTATTGATGTTCAGTTTTAATATCTCAAAATTATAATTTCTTAATCAGATAAGATGTATTTAGTGGCATGTGTTTTTGTTTCAAGATATATGGACTTTTAATTTTTTATTAGCTAACATTTTTGATAATTTCAAAATTTAACAATTTTGATAATTTGATAATTATAATTGTTAATTTCTACTTCTACCTCATTGTGATAAATAAACACAGTTTATACAATGCTATTCCTTTTTCTAAAATTTATTGAGAATTACTATGTGATTTGTACCTGGTCAATTTTTACAAATATTATATGTGTGCTTGAAAAAATTATATTTTTATGATTCTACAGTAATATTTTAAACTTATTAGTCATGCTATTTAGATCTTCTATGTATGCAAACTTTTTGCAGCTTGATCTATCCCTTTCTGAGATGAACATGTTAAATCTCATTGAGCATAAATAAAGGGTGCATTATCAGATACATATATGTTCACGATTATTGAAACATTTTGATCTGTTTTTTCCTTTCCTTTCCTTTCAAACCATATCAATATTCTGAAGGTCACAGAACAAGAGAGTGGGAGAGTGAGGTTTGAACCCAAGCCTAGTGAAGAAGAGTGCAGCACTTAACCTCTAATCTCTACTGTTTACATTTAAAAAAAGTTTTAAACCTCTGGATAAAATAATTGGGAACCAGTTAACAGAGTGACAATAACAAAAGAGAAGATAAATGAGACACTTACAATCAGGGACTTAATTGATCAAACAAAGAATACTGGATTTCCTTCTTGCCTGCCTCAGTAAAGAAAGTTATTTTTCTTTAGTTTCTCAATGTCTGCAGGAAAAGGATTAAGAGATATAACAGAAGAGATTTTGGACTGTACATCCACTCATTGTTAATTCTGTTCATTCTGGAGAATAAAATTGGGAGGAAATTCTCAATTCATAATGTCCTTTACTCTCTGAAGGGGATTAATATTTGTTTCCACTCTTCACAAGTATGCTAGAAAATACTATGCTTCTCATAGTTACTGTAGTAAAAAATGTTGTCGATTATTGGCACATATCGTAGGGCACTAAGCTGGCTAGCCCCAGGTGTGTGCAGCATTGCAGACATACGTCCCATGGGCTGTTTGGATTGGTGTAAATAAGGTTTTGGTGTCAATAACACTTTGTTTTTTTTGCATTCCGAGCAGACCAATGTGATTTTCTTCTCTTCTCCAAAGGCAAAATTATCTGGGTAACAAATGCAGGAGAAGAGGTCCCATCATTGCCTAGAAGCCAAGAAACCAGAAACAATTCCAATTCAGAACAAGCAGTGGAAACCACGGAATGCTTACCAAAGAGAATTATGCAAAACACATAATCCAAATATTCAGCTCACATGACAGTGGTCTCATCGGCAGGTGAGAAAATGCAGAAGTGGGACAGAGAACTGCTTGCAAACCCCAGGTGATGCGGCCATCTCTCAAATTACCTTTTTGTTTTTTCTCTGGGGCTGCTGACCTATTCTGAGGATTGGTCAAGGCATATATTGAGTTTCCTTTCTTCACTACCAGTGAAGGTCTTTATCCTCTCTACTAATTAATTTTTCCAGGAAATAATATATAAAGGAAAAAAAAGGGGTGAAATTTCAGTTAGCCACATGGCTGGCTGATTTTTAGGAGACTGGATGCTGGCTGAAAATACTGGCCAAAAAGAGTCTTCTGCATTCAGGCAGGCTCCAGAGGATATTTCAATTATGTGCATTCCATTGTCCTGCCCTGGCAGCGTTAACTGCAGATGTCAGGAAAAAGAGAATAGCCTCCATCTGCCTTCTAAGAGAACCCCTTTTTCCTATGAAGCAAAAATATACCACACAGCCCCAGCAATGGGGAGCCATTTGTGGTGCCAACCGAGGGGGCCACAGTCCCTGACTGGCCGCAGATGTCTGCCTGGGAGTCAGCCCGACCCATAAACATCCTCAATCCTTCTGGCTTCAGTGTTTAGGAACCACAGTGCTTTATGGCTCAATCTTTCATTCTCTGCAGTCACACCCATAGGATCTCATCTAATTTGCAGCCTTAAATGTATGCTGATAATGCCCCAAATTATATATGCAGCCTAGATGTCTCTTCTGGACTCCAGATTCTTATACTCCATTACCTTCTCAATGAGATACCCCAAAGGCATCTCAAACTTAACATATTGAAACTCAGTTAAGTACGACCTCCTCTCCTCAATCCCTCTCCTAATCTACTCTTCCTATAACCGTTCTACTCTTCCTATAACCTTTCCTAGGCTTCCAGTTGCTTAGACTAAAACCTCACAGTTAACCTTAACTTTCTCACCCCTCATCTAAACTGTCACCAATTCCTGTTAGATCTGCCTTTGAAGCAGATCTGGTATCCGACCATTACTTGTATCACTGCCATTACCATTTGGATGAAGCCAGCATCTACTCCCACCAGGATTGCTACAATAGTCTCCTATGTCTCAGACTCTTTGCTTCCACCCTTTCCCTCTGCCCTCCAGCCTATTTTCAACACAGCAGCCAAAGAACTCCTCCGAAAAATAGTCAGGGGCTGCACACCATGGCTCATGCCTGTAATCCCAGTACTTTGGGAGGCTGAGGCAGGAGGATCACTGAAGCCCAGGAGTTTGAGACCAGCCTGGGCAACATAGCAAGACCCCATCTCCAACACAAAAAATGAGAAAATCAGTGGGACATAGTGGCGCATGCCTGTAGTCCCAGCTACTTGGGAGGCTGCGGCGGGAGGATCACTTGAGCCTGGCAGATGGAAGCTATAGTGAACTATGATTGCACTGCTGCACTCTAGCCTGTGTGATCACATAAGACTCTGTGTCTAAACAAGAAAGTCAGATCATGCTATGCCTTTGCTCCAAACCCTTCAATGTCTTCCCATTTGTATCAGTTTCCTTTTGCTGCTCTAACCAATGACCACAAGTGGTGGCTTAAAACAACAGGAATCTAGTCTCTTAATGTTCTACAGCGCACAAGTCCAAAATTGGATTTTATATAACTAAAATTGAGGTGCCAATAGGGCTGCATTCCTTCTGGAAGCTTCAGGGTTGGGGGCAGAAATCCGGCTGCATGCTCTTCCAGCTTCTGGAGGCTGCCTGCCTCAGCTCGTGGCCCCTTTCACAAGTGACTCCAGCCTCTTGCTCCTGTCACCACATCTTCTACTCCTACCTCTGACCCTCCTTCCTCCCTCTTATGAGGACCCTTGTGATTACACTGGGCTCACCTGGGAAATCCAGGATAATCTCCCCATCTCAAGATTCCAAAGCCCATAAGCAAAGTCTGTTTCCCTACATAAGGTAACAAATTCTCATATACTGGTGATTAGGATGAGAGCATCTATGGGGGTGTCCATTTCACACAGAGTAAAAGCCCAAGTTCTGACAATGTCCTACTAGTTCCCATGTGAACCAGACCCCACTTCCTGAATAAGCTCATTGGTTACAACTCTCTCCCCTTTACTCACTCTGTTCCAGCTATACTGTCCTTGCTCTTCCTCAACATAAACCCACCCAGGACCTTTGCACTTACCATTCTCTCCATCAGGAGACCTCTCTTCTTCCTTTAAGTCTCTGCATAAAGGGCACCATCCTATGAGTGAGGGTTTCTCTGATTACCCCTTCCCCATCCGGACACTCCCTTCCATGCTCAATTTTTTCCCAGAACTCTGAATATCACGTGTCTGTCATTCATATTCTCTCTTTCTCTCTCTCTTTCTTTTTTCTCTCCTCTCCCACTAGAACATCATCAATAACAGGTGTTCTGTCTCTTGTCATAATCCTTAGCAAATACCAGGGGCTCAACAAACAGTTGTTGAATAAGTGAATCTTACTTTACTGGAAAAG
Source organism: Pongo abelii (assembly GCF_028885655.2). Classification (NCBI taxonomy): domain Eukaryota; kingdom Metazoa; phylum Chordata; class Mammalia; order Primates; family Hominidae; genus Pongo; species Pongo abelii. The sequence continues at coordinate 51,228,167 of NC_071993.2, forward strand.
CAAGTACCTTGGACTCAAAGGTCTGCCCTAAAGTAGGAACTTGACCTGAATAAATAAATGAATGAATGGCTACACAAGAGACTCAACTTACATCTCATTTTTGATAGGTATATAGACTAATATGAAAGCAAGTGCTTTACTACTTAGAAATCAGACATAATGGTTTAAGTAGCTTATTCAAGGACATACAATAAAGAGAAAGTAATACAATCACATATTAAAACTCCAGCTAAGCCCCTGACTTTATTTTGCTGTGTCCCTGCATGTTCTCAGACCTGACAAATCAGAACTCATCTAGATTCTCTTGCTTGGCTGAAATACTAGTACCAAAATGTTACAAGTTAATAAACTCTGGATTTATTATGAAAGGAAATTTCACAGAAATCTCAAAAGCATTTGTCTTGTATATTCAGATACATAAAAAATATACAGGGAGAGATCATAATCCATGCTTTAAAACACCCCCAGAAGCAAACCTGTAGCATAAGCTTCATGTGCATCATCAGTGCCCGGCACTGCCCATCAGCCAGCCAGGAGCAGCATCCAGATGGTCACCTCAGGTGTTGGGGACACAAACAAAAGATCTGACTACATAAGAATTCACCTCACAAGTGGAGATCCTGATTTAGTAGGCTGGGGAGGAAGCAAGTATTGGAGTTCTGTAGAAGCTCCGCAGCTATTACTAATGATAACATCTGTGGTTATTAACCACTGTGCAAGACCTCTCTCTCTCTTTTTTTTTTTTTTTTCACTTTCGTCAGGGTCTTGTTCTGTCACCCAGGCTGGAGTGCAGTGGCACCTCTCACCTCAGCCTCCTGAGTAGCTGGGACTACAGGCATGAGCCACAATGCTCAGCTAATTTTTTCTACTTTTTGTAGAGATGGGGTTTCACCACGTTGCCCAGGCACTGGTCTCAAACTCCTGGGCTCAAGCGATCCACCTGCTTCGGCCTCCCAAAGTGCTGGGATTACAAGTGTGAGCCACGGTGTCCAGCCCAAGATCTCTCCTTTGACAAGAAGTTTTTTGCCTTGAAATTGTTTGCAAAAAGCGTTTCTTGATTTTGTAACCCTGCTCCCAAAACAAAACTTGACTGCTTGCAACTCAATAAAGAGAAATGTTGAGTTGCTCCTCAGCCCTTAAAAATCATTAAATAATCCTCTGGTCTTTTAACACTAACAAGAGAGTTAAGGGAAATGGGAAGGGAGGAGGTGGGATTTTCCATCTGTTCCAGGAAATCACGTGACTGCCTTCTCTTTAGCTTAATGAGGCTGCCAACAGAACTCTGGGTGCTGATGGGCATGCTCTGTGTCTCAGTCTTCCTATGCGTAACCATTAGCCCCATCAGCCTGCTCATAACCTCCATAACCTCCTGCCATCCAAGGTCCTTGCTTCTTTCATTCATTCAGTCAATGTTTTCTGAGCAAGTACTGCACCCCAGGGAACAAATGCGAAAATGCCCCTGCCCTCCTGGTGTTTGCATTCTAATTTCTAACAAATGGCCTCTTGAAATCGCCAGACTTGTTTAAAGAACTGCTTCCTCTATGTGTTTCTTAAAAATGATGGTATTTGGGGCAGAAAAGCAAATAAGCACAGTTTGAGAAAACAATGTGGTTCAAAGGATTAAAGAAATTAGAGGCTATCGAAGGTCTGCACAAGAAAAGATAAGGGAACTTGTGAACCTTTTGCAGTGGAATGAAGCAGTAACAGAATGACTGGCTTGGAGGTTATTTCTGGCGGGGGACATAAACCCACTCTGGAAATAGGAACGACCTGGCAGAGAATTAGGATTCAGTGGCCAGAAGTAGGACCCATTCCCAGCAAGAACATATTTAACAATTTCTACTAGAAATGGGATCAGGAGAGAGGCAAATTCACGACCAGCAGAGGTATCAACATCTTCAAGTAGCCATAACAATTACTTTAATTCTTTGGTAAAAGTTTTTCTAGGTCAATAAAAAAGTAAGGGGTTAAAAAGTAAGAGTGATACTTCGATAAAGTTATCAATAACAACCAAGACCCAGAAAGCTTACCCAGCTAGTCAACAAGGAGCCATGCATAAGGCTCTTACTACTAACTCCATGCTTTTTCCACTACATCATGCAGGGAGCTGAGCAGGGTCATCTTTCATCAGCAGTTTCTAAGACACGGGACACTACAGCTGCAGAACACAGCGTCGGGGAAGGTCAAACCTATAACAGCTGAACTCTGGTCAATGACAAATGTTTCTCAACGTTTGCCATTGTTGAGACATTGGGTGTCTAGGTGGAGAGTAGTTGCCAAGAAGAGGAGGGACGTTGTTCAGAATTGCTACATTAGGATAACTGTTATTCATGAAACCCAGAACTAAGTTCATTCATCAGCAACCTTACCTAGTTCTGGGGGTAGAACAGTGAGGCGGTTCCCCTGAATGTGGAGCTCTTTAAGCTGGGTAAGCACCCCGATTTCCTTAGGCAGTAAGATCAGGTCTTTATCCCTATTGCTGAGCTAAACAGAAGAAAACAAGGAGTTGTCAACACATTTTCACATTAAAAGTGCTCCACAGAAACTCTCATCCTCCTCCGTGTCCTCTCTTCTACTACAGCTCAGTGCTTTCCATTTATTTACAAGTGCCGGCGGATAATCAAGAAACACTATCAGAAGTAGTGGTTTATTCCTGCAAAACAAACCTTACTTCTGCTCAGATTGACTTGATTCTACCCCAGAAGGCTGCAGCAGTGAATTGATTCTCTAAGAATTTAGATAACTTACTTACTATCTGCAACTTTGTGAGCTTCCCAACATCTGGTGGCAGGATTTCAAAATCATTGTCACTTACATAGAGTGCACACAGGGTGGCTGCAAATTAAACAGCAATATATAAACAGGGTGGCATGGAACCCAACCATTTGAGGTCTGATCAATACAAGGGAGTCAGCTTTGATTAATAACCCTGGCTTGGTGAAAAGCCTTTGACATACCTAGGGCTCCCAATAATAACAAGCAGGTCAAACTTAGATTTACTGGCTTATTGTGTAGCTGATGTGTCCAGGAAAACATCTATATCCAAGAGGACTGATACAATTAACAATGTGGGCACTAGCATTTTGGGGCACAGAGTTTCAACACATTTTCAAAAAAGATTGCTATTTTTCTCACAGATTACTTTTGATTCACATTTATTTCTCCATTTGCATCCAAAGTAAAACAAAGAAAACTACTGTGCCACTTTTATGGATACCTAGGGCAAAAAGGTTCTTTCAAGGGAATACAACTATGTTAAAATAGACCTTTTCCTATGTAAATAGCACTGTGTTAAAAACTAATGAAAGGCTTTCTGGTGATGGAGGCTATAACCACAGCTCATCAGTTCCATAATCTGACTAATTATTACTACTTGTTTCTACAGCCTTAAGGCCAAAAGTAAATGAAGACAAAGGGGCTAAAATAATGGCATGATGTTAACAGGTAAATCCTAACTTAGCAGAATATCAGCAGTCAGAAATCCTAACTTAAGCAGTAATATCAGTAGTCAGAAATTAAGCAGAACATCAGTAGTCAGAAATTAAGCAGAATATCAGTAGTCAGAAATTTGTTCACAATTACTACACAATGATAATATGATTACAAACTACTGAAGGCTAAAATTCTAAAGCATCTGTTTATCCTTAACCAAAAAAGCTGAGTATAATTAGAGGTATGTTTTGTTTATCAGTATTTATTTTTTAGAGACAGAGTCTCGTTCTGTCACCCAGACTGGAGTGCAGTGGGTCACTGCAGCCTCAAATTCCTGGCCTCAAGCAATCTTCCTACCTCGGCCTCCCAATTAGCTAAGATTACAGTCACATGCTACTATGCCTGGTTAATTTTTTAATTTTTGTTTCTAGAGACAGAGTATCTCTATGTTGCCCAGGCTGGTCTTAAACTCCTAGCCTCAAGTGATCTTTGGAGCTCAGACTCCAGAACTGTATGTTAATGTAACATAATAAAAACAGGTGTTCCACTGCCCAAGAAAATATTTTACAGTTGGTTTCATGTGCTTGAGAAAGTCATAGAGATCATGTATATAAGGTAAAAAGTGAAATTTTAGAGACCAGGCTCAGAAAATTCAGATTTTCTGAATGCCATGTAAATTACTAATTGAAGAAATAGAACACTCATTTAAGAGAAGCAAACCTTGTCTGAAATAGTGCATGAGTTCCCAGAGGAAATCATTTTTTAATTTTCAAAAGCATCTTCAGCAAGAAATTTGTTGGCATATAAAAGAATAAAGTGTGTTCACCTATGGCCAACAATTTCTTAATGCCTGTGTACTGGATAAATAGGTCAATAAGAGTACTTTTTAAAAGGCTGGAAATAAGAATCCTGGCTGGAAAATTTAAGAATTCTGTTAGTGATTTATTAATAAATATTTTTATAAATAATTGATTCAGACATCCTGGGCAAATATCCTGCAAAGAATTAACACCAACATGGGAGGATACTTTTTTTGGCATGGTATTTAAAAAGAAAGTCAAGTCTCTTAGCTAAATGTGAGGTTTGATCTCATTTAGGTATATAATCTCTCTCAGAATGTTAACATGATGTTACTAAGTCCACTTCAGCCCAATGGTGTCACATAATGATACATCAAATGCACATAGTGCTGAGCTACGAAGGAATATTCAAAAGGAGTCTCTAAAGAAAAAATTATCTCTGTCCAATAATTTCTCTTGGAGTTTAGGTCCTGGGAAATGAATTTCACTCTTAGAACGCAAAGTATAGTGTTGAGGAGATTTATAGAACTGAAAGTTTCTTACTCAGGTAGAAGTTTCCAGGGGGCCGGGCATGGTGGCTCACGTCTGTAATCCCAACACTTTGGGAGGCTGAGGCGGGCGGATCACGAGGTCAGGAGTTCAAGACCAGCCTGGCTAACAACGTGAAACCCCGTCTCTACTAAAGATACAAAAATTAGCCAGGCATGGTGGTGCACGCCTGTAGTCCCAGCTACTCGGGAGGCTGAGGCAGGAGGAGGCAGAGGTTGCAGTGAGCCGAGATCACGCCATTGCACTCAGTCTGGGGGGGACAAGAGTGAAACTCCATCTAAAAAAAAAAAAAAAAAGAAGAAGTTTCCGGGGAGAGAATTTTCGTTCAAGTTGTAAGTCAAGTCCAGAACCTCAAGAGCTGGCAGGGAGCAGAAGCCTCGTGGCAAAGTGTTCAGCCTGTTCATGCTGTTGCAGGGGGACAAAAATCTACATCAGGACACCAAAGACACATTTATACAGACTATCAAGGGCACCTCGGTTTCACAGGCTGAAAGTGTAAGAGAATGCCATGATCCTAGAGTCACTTTATACTTTATTTTTATTTTTATTTTTTTTGAGATAGGGCCTTGCTCTGTTGCCCAGGCTGGAGTGCAGTGGCACAATCTCGGGTCACTGCAGCCTTGACCTCCATGGGCTCAAGTGATCCTTCCACTTCAGCCTCCCAAGTAGCTGGGACCACAGGTGCACACCATCACACCTCACTAATGTTTGCACTTTTTGCAGAGATGGGTTTTTGCCAGGTTGCCCAGGCTGGTCTCAAACTCCTGAGCTCGAGCCATCCTCCTACCTCAGCCTCCCAGAATGCTGGAAGTATAGGCGTGAGCCACCACGCCCATCCTATTTTTTTTTAATTAAAAAAGTATTTATTTAATATTTACATTGACAAATGAAGATTGTACATACCTATGGTGTACAACATGATACTTCTGATATACGTATAATCCATCGTGGAATGGCTTAAATCACACTATTTAATACACGCATTGCCTCATATCATATACTTGTCTTTTTTTGTCTTTTGTGGTGAGAACGCTTAAAATTCACTCTCTTAGCAGTTTTCAAATATACTACATATTGTTATTGACTGCAGTCACCATGATGTACAATCCATCTCTTGAACTTACTTCTCCTGTCTAACTAAAATTTCATGTCCTTTGGCAATTCCCCTCTCCCTCCAGCCTCTGGTAACCATTTTATTCCCTGTTTCGATGAGGTTTACTTTTTTACATTCCACATATAAGTGAGATGATGTGGTATGTTGTCTTATTTAAACTAATAATTTTAGAGAGCTTATAGATTCCTGAAACATTTGGAAATTTCTTAGTTGTCATTTTTCTCCAGTGGTGAAATTTAATCATTGTTTTACACAAAAACTCAAACCATCACAAAATATCTGTCCTTGTAAAGAAAAACTTCCTTATGAATGTAGTGATAATATCTGAAACTATACACATGAAGCTTTATAGTTTTCAGACTTTTGTTTTATTTCATTTCATTTATTCCTTTTAGGAGGGAAAATCATGTTTTTTTTTTTCTACAACTGTTAAAATTCAAAGTTATCTTTAGTTAGAATGGTGATGGCCAGGGGCTGGAGAGAGGGGCAATTGAGAGATGTTTTTTAATGGGTATAGGATTCAGGTTTGCAAGATGAGAAAGTTCTGGAGATTGGCTGAACAACAATGTGAATACGCTTAACACCATTGAACTGTATACTACAAAGACAGTAATTTTTTTTTTTTTTTTGAGACAGAGTCTCACTCTGTTGCCCAGGCTGGAGTGCAGTGGTGAGATCTCAGCTCACTGCAACCTCCACCTCCCCGGTTCAAGAGATTCTTCTGCCTCAGCCTCCTGAATAGCTGGGACTACAGGCACGTGCCACCATGCCCGGCTAATTTTTGCATTTTTAGTAGAGAAAGTTTTCACCATGTTGGCCAGGATGGTCTTGATCTCTTGACCTAGTGATCCTCCTGCCTCAGCCTCCCAAAGTGCTGGGATTACAGGCGTGAGCCACTGCTTGGCCAGACAGTACATTTTATGTGCATTTTATCACAACTTAAAAATTTTTTAAATAGTACAATTGACTCTTGAGCAACATGGGTTTGAACTGCCTGGGTCCAATGACACATGGATATTTTTCTTCTGCCTCTGCTACCCCTGAGACAAGAAGACCAACCCTCCTCTTCCTCCTCAGCCCACTCAACATGAAGAAGAGGATGAAGACCTTTAAGATGATCCACTTCCACTTGAAGAACAGTAAATGCACTTTGTTTTCCTTATGACTTTCCTAATAACATTTTCTATTCCTTAGCTTACTTTATTGTAAGAATGCAGAATAGAATACATATAACACACAAAATATGTGTTAATCAACATTTCTGTTTTGGTAAGGCTTTCCGGTCAACTGTAGGATATTTGTAATTAAGTTTAGTCAGAGTCAAAAGTTATGTGTGGATTTTCGACTCCATGGGGGGGTCAGTGTGGTGCTCCCTCAACCCATGTGTTGCTGAAGGGTCAATTGTGTGTGGGTGTGTGTGGGGGTGTGTGGTGTATGTGGGTGTGTATGTGGTGTTGTGTGTAGTGTTATGTGTGTGTGTACGGGGGTGTTATGTGTGGTGTGTGGGGGGTGTGCTGTGTGTGTGGTGTGTGTGGGTGGGTGTGGGGTGTGTGTGTGGTGTGGCGTAGTGTGTGGAGGGTGTGGTGGTGTGTGTGGTATGTGGTATGTGTAGGGGGGTATGGATGTGGTATGGTGTAATATGTGTATGGGGTGTGTGTGGGGGTGTGGTGGTGTGTGTGTTTATGCAGTATGTGTGTGTGGTGTGTGTGTGGGTGTGTGTGCATGTTTGTGTCTGTGTGTGTGTGTGTCTCCAATGAAGTCTAAGGGAATTTTTTTCTTTTCTTTTTTTTTATTATACTTTAAGTTCTGGGGTACATGTGCACAACGTGCAGGTTTGTTACATAGGTATACGTGCACCATGTTGGTTTGCTGCACCCATCAACTCGTCATTTACATTAGGTATTTCTCCTAATGCTATCCCTCCCCCAGCCCCCCACCCCCTGACAGGCCCTGGTGTGTGATGTTAAGGGATTTTTTTTCTACACTATCTTTTATCCTTTTTTTTAAGCCACTTATTTTTCTTAATGCCGTTCCCTTTGAGCATACTTAAAAGCCAATTAAAAAGAAACTTTAATAAAAGTTGACAGATATTGAAAGGTGGAAGGGACTGTGACAATAAAAATCATTCTAGTCATCAATGCTTCTCATAACAGATCCAGCTCGGTCCAGTCCTACCAAGTGGGCCTCACCAGAAACAGCAGACAGCAGCGGGGAAACCAAAATGGAAACGTGGGTTCCCCCTCTCAGGCAGAAAATGACCCAGACAGACTATACCCAGCAAAACTACCTCCACGACTATCTACTGCAATGACAGCAACAATGAACATTCTCCATGAAGTCACAATTTGTGAAGCACATTATGGCAAGTACTTCGCTTGTTATATTACTGTGTAATACAGGCAAGATGGAGCTTGTAATTAATGCTATCTTGAGATGAAAAAACAGCCTAAGAGAGAGTAAGGAGAAAAGACTTTAGAAGTGACTGATGAAGGTGACATGTGTCTGGATGCACCCTGTACCTCATGGAGGTCCTCCCTATAACTTGCCTTACCGTGTGAGTATAATTCTTTATGCCATTTGAGGACAGAGGTATCCTTTAGTGAAACCCATCTTGGCTCCTTTCCGAAAGAACTGGGAAGTTTTTTCAAACTTTGACAACTCCATCTATGTAGCTGTGTAATTAAATACAAAAAGCTTTACACAATCAATAAAGCACCAACAGCCCAAAATGCAAACAACCCCAAAGAGAACAAGAAGGCAACTAAGATGCATTCATTGAAAAAGAAAAGTTTAGGGCTGGGTGCAGTGGCTCATGCCTGTAATCCCAGCACTTTGGGAGGCCAAGGCGGGTGGATCACCTGAGGTCAGGAGTTTGAGATCGGCCTGACCAACATGGTAAAACGGCATCTCTACTAAAAATACAAAAGTAGCTGGGTGTGGTGGTATGCACTTGTAATTCCAGCTACTCGGGAGGCTGAGACAGGAGAATCGCTTGAACCTAGGAGGTGGAGATTGCAGTGAGCTGAGATCGTGCCATTGCACTGGAGCCTGGGCAACAAGAGCAAAACTCTGTCTAAAAAAAAAAAAAAAAGAAAAGAAAAAGAAAAGTTTATAGCTCTGTCCTATGGTGCCTCAAACCAAACAGAAAAAAACCTGAGCTTATTATTTTCTTCCCAAACCTGTCTCCATCTGTTCTATTTTTCAGCTGTCCAACACAGAAACGTAGGTATCATTCCATCCCATCAGTTACTGTCTGTCAACGTTACCACCTGTATATTTTTCATATAAAATCCCTCCCTGCCTCCACTGTCACTGTCCTAGTTCACATGGGACATGAAGCTTATGTTCTTACTGGTCTCCTAACCTCTAGTTTCCCTCCCTCCACCCTCTTCTCCACACTGATCTTTCATAGGAAAATCTGACCATATCTCATATCCACCACTTGGCTATGCAGTTTTCTCAATGGTCAGCATGATAAAATTGGAGCTCGTTTATTTATTTATTTATGTATTTTTGAGATGGAGTATCACTCTGTCACATAGCTGGAGTGCAGTGGTATGATCTCAGCTCACTGAAACCTCTGCCTCCTGAGTTCAAATGTCTCTCCTGCCTGAGCCTCCTGGGTAGAATAGCTGAGATCATAGGTGCACATCACCACGCTTAGCTAATTTTTGTATTTTTAGTAGAGACGAGGTTTCGCCATCTTGACAAGGCTGTTCTTGAACTCCTGGCCTCAGCTGACCCTCCAGCCTCAGCCTCCCAAAGTGCTGGGACTACAGGCGTGAGCCACCACGCCTGGGAGGAGCTCGTTTATTTAGCACAGAGGCCTTTCATTAGCACTTTTGATTCCCTGCCATTATTATAAACATTTATTTGTTTATAGTTGGTTTCCTCAACTGTAATGGAAGCTCCATGGGCTGGATGGGCAGTTGCTAGAATAATACCTGGTACACGATTGGGAACTTGGTAAATCCTCATTCACTGAACAGCAGATATCCAGGATTCCCTGTCTAGCCTGACCTCTGACCTTACAGCCACCTGCCTCACACTTTATACTCAACAGTGCCAAAAAACCGACAATTCCTAGGCCCCAGGCAAGCAGTGCTGTGAGTGTTTAAATATGTCATTCGTGGCTGGGTGTGGTGGCTCATGCCAATAACCCCAGCACTTTGGGAGGCCGAGGAGGGTGGATCACGAGGTCAAGAGATCGATTGAGACCATCCTGGCCAACATGGTAAAACCCTGTCTATACTAAAAATACAAAAGTTAGCTGGGTGTGGTGGTGTGCACCTGTAGTCCCAGCTACTTGGGAGGCTGTGACAGGACAATCACTTAACCCTGAGAGGCAGAGGTTGCAGTGAGCTGAGATCGTGTCACTGCACTCCAGCCTGGTGACAAAGCAAGACTCCATCTCAAAAATAAAAATAAAAAAATTGGCAAATATCTGTCCAGCATCTATTGCCACTCCACATGAATCACTAATTTAACCAGAGCATTTAGTGGCTACAATTTAACAAATATACGATTTTGCACAGTGACTGAAGCATGGGTGGGCAGTTTCATCTAATAGCTGTGCCAATGAAGATGGAATTCTGATGTCGCAGTTCCGGCTGGGGTCTATGGATGTATTCGTCTGTTCTCGCATTGCTATAAAGGAATGCCTGAGACTAGGTAACTTATAAGAAAAGAGGTTTAACTGACTCATGGTTCTACCGGCTGTATAAGAAGCATGGCAGCTGCTGCTTGTGGGAAAGCCTCAGGGAGCTTTTACTCATGGTGGAAGGCAATGCAGGAGCATGTGTATTACATGGCAGGAGTAGGAGAGCATGAAGGGTCTTGCAATAACTCATTCACTATCATAAGGACAGTACCAAGAGGGGATGGTGTTAACCATTCATGAGAGCTCTGCCCCCATGATCTAATCACCTCCCAACCAGGCCCCACCTCCAACACTGGGGATCACAATTCCACATGAGATTTGGTGGGGACACACATCCAAACCATATCAATGGAGTCTGACGGAACCTTTAGACCCAGAACCATGGGGTTCTCTTCCCAGCTTGGCCACTAACCTCAGAGGTGACCAGGACCCAGTCCCTTAGCCCCCTTGAAAAGGCTTGGCTTCCTCTGTATAAAATGAAAGCACTAAAACCTGCCTTCCCTACCTCACAAATGTTGAGAGAATCAAGTGCTGCAAAGCAATACATGAAGACAGGTTATCATTATTATTATTTACCGCTCCCCGGTTCTGCAACCTCAGTTGAACCAAAACTCCTCTCTTCACCTTTGCATAAAGAAAGACAGAGAATTGTCACCTCTCAAGTACAGAGAAAAATTGCAAAAATGAATGAAGCAGCATTAGGGAATATATTCTTTCCTCCATGGCATGAAGGTGCTTTATAAACTATTCCTATTTAACACAGAGAGAAAAAAAATCAACCATACTACAACTTGTCTGTCAGTTCATGCTATGCAAATAAGTCCCTTCTTGGTCAACAGAACTGAGATAAAATTTTACTGGACACAAAATACAGTAAAAATTTAACTTCCTTATTGTGCCAACTATTAGCTTCTCAATTAGCTCTCAAATCTTCACTAATGTAGGCCACCGAAAGGATATATTAAAACAATAAAACTTTTTTTAAAACACAAAACACAAAAAGAAATTAGAAATCCACTTCTGTGTAATGATATAAATGGAATCCCTCCCCTGGCCCTACCCAGCATGCCCCTTCCACTCTCTTTCTCTCCATCCCTTCCCCTCCACTGATACTCACCCAAGGTTCAGGTGTTTGAGTTTTTGAAGCCTGCTGATCTGTGTTGGCAGCTCCTTAATCTGGTTATTTAAAAAGTTGAGCACTTCCAAATTCTTCAGTTCTGCTATGTTTGGTGGTACCGCCATGGAAACATAAATGCTGAGTGTGAATCTGGGAATGGAACTCCTAGCAAGGGATGGCAGCAGCACATTTTGTTTTTCGTCAAAGCTAAGAAACATATAACTCCAAAAGGACCATCGAATTCACCTATCGGTCTTACTGATTTTTTATGGGTTTTTCATAAGCAGTCACTCACTTCTGAGTGGCCGCTGAAATGCTCCTTCATATATCATTAGCTAAGTGTTTGGCGTAGTTTGTTTCAGACGGACAATGAAAAGGGAAACAGAGCAAAAAGTCACAAAAGAGAATTTCTGTACCATAGCAGCCTATAAAAGTGAATATTACGAGGCATATACACTTATAGCTGTCATATAGGATCTTTTAAGTGCAATTTTTTTTTCTTTTGGTTTGCTTGCATTGCCACTGGAAGAAAGACAGCAACCTCCAAATGCCTTCCTGGGTGATGTACATTGAAGCTGTTTAACCCAGTATCTGAAGAGCTGTCCTCTTAACATTGCATTATATTAGCTCAATTTTAAATAATGAAATATTCAATCTCCCTAGTTTCTGATTTTGGCCTCTGGAGTAATGTATCTTGATCAATACCACACATACATACAGACGCACACCCATACATACACATACACACACACACAAAGGTTACATCAGATTAGCAACATATCGATATACTGTTATTATATAGAAATAAAAAAGTCAACTCAGTAACATGCTATGAACACTAGTGTGCAGATCAAAGGTGAAAATCAACCACTGGGGACCTGAAAGGTTCCTCCTTCCCTAGCATATATATACTTGAAAATACAAATGTAAAAGCCAGAGGCATCTTTATCTCAAAAGTACAAACTATAAATTGGCAGCAGAAGGACTTTCCATAGGCTGTAATTCATCTATCCCATTTGCTATTCAATCATTCTATAAACATTTGTATGGGAGGTAAGCTTGGCCATGGTTCATGTAAACTCTGATACCAAGACTATCCAGGTAACTGAAAACATGAACAGTGACCTGGAGCCCAGTCTGAAAAAGTGTGATGTCTCATATCAGTCAGGTTTACTTCCCATCCCATCTGCTTCCTCCAGGGGTGCCCCAGGAGGCCAGAAAACCAACCTGCTTGCCTGCAGTCAGACCTAAACTCAGAACCAAGAGCACCTGTGATTAGAACCAGTACAAAGGTGAGTGTAAAATGCCAAACATACATCTAAAATATTTAAGCAGCTAGTCATTTCAAGGAGACCAATTGATAACTCCCAGGGCAACAAAATTAAAAGGACAGGCACATTGCTAATTACAGTTTTGAGTAATCATTTTCAGCTTTCTGAAATGTCTACAGTATCACTGACCTGATTTCTTTTAGATGGAAGCCTTGGTGAAAGGTAAAAGAAATGCTTTCACTGGAAGAAGGGACTGTGAAGAATAAGGATTACTCTGAACTAGGGCACATGGGCAGGGAGCAGTGGTCTAGTGAGCAGCCCCTGGGTGAGCTCCTGAAGTGACTGTTGATAAAAGAACAGGTTTTCATGGGGTAATCTAGACAGCTGGAAGTTCCTCCAGAACCTTCCCTCTTGGATACCTGCAGGAATTCAAAGGAATCCTACCTGTACAATATGGCTGCAAATGCACATTCTTAGGTGCACGGTCCATGGAACACTTCTGTGGAAATGAATAGTATTCACCTTGTGTAAGCAATTATCAAGAAAATCACCAGGGCCAGGAGTGGTGCCTTACGCCTATAATCCTAGCACTTTGGGAGGCTGAGGCAGGTGGATTACCTGAGGCCAGGAGTTCGAGACTAGCCTGACCAACATGGTAAAACCCTGACTCTACTCAAAATACAAAAATTAGCTGGGCATGGTGGCAAGTGCCTGTAATCCAAGCTACTCGGGAGGCTGAGGCAGGAGAATCGCTTGAACCCAGGAGGCGGAGGTGGCAGTGAGCCAAGATCATGCCATTGCACTCCAGTCTGGGTGACAAGAGTGAAACTCTATCTCAAAGGAAAAGAAAATCACCAGGCTGTGTCTTCTAGGTCACTGGATATCATCTTCTCCCCCCAGATCATAAAGTATATACAGTGCAGCTGCCCACAGACCTCATCCCTCCCCTGTCCACCCTCCAGCTACCACTAAGCCTTCATCTGATTAGTTTGAAGAGCACATTCATCTGATGAGTTCAAAGAGCAATAACAAAAGTTAGTGAAATCAGGAGAAAACGATGATCTCAGTTTAGCCACAAACCAAGAATAATGCAGCCATAATTACTGTCGTTTTCCCAAAGTTACTCTGCCAATTGAATTAAATGCTCGTCTAAAGGTATCGCCTTTTTGACAGGATGAGAGATTATTTCACTCTCCTTGCTAAATCAGTCCAATTTAAAACCACAAATTATGCTAAATGTGATTTAGGGCTTTGTCTTGTGGACGCAAACAATAACCTCATATTCAATTTACAAAACCTCTCCCAGCCTTTTGGTGAGCATGTGAATTTTTTGCTTAAGACTCCATTCAAGCTAGATGAGAAAAAAAATTACACAGCTAATATTCTCCCTAAATATACAGAATTTTTTAAACCCCCAGTCATAGTGAAAATCTAAAGAAATTAACATGCAGACCTGTCTGGATGGGATGGTATTCACTCTTTGAACCAATATTTAGAGAATGTTGATTAGGTGCGCAGCACCATACTTTTTACACATAGCATCTCAATACTTTGGGGATAAAGTAGGAGAGGAATGTTACTTAAGGAAAGTAAGTTACAAAAGATAGGGTATCAAAGTCAATAAACTGAAACAGGCTAGTGCTTGGAAAATAAACTACTCCCAACCAAACTAGTTGTCCAGAAAAAATAACCAGTTAGCAATATGAATTGTGTCATGACTAAATCATATACATATGTGGCAGGAACAATTTTAGCTATTTCAAAAAGACCACTGCAATATCTTACCAGTCAAAATATTTTACTGGAGTTTTCCAGATACCTATAGGATGCATGAGCAAGAAGCATTTAAAACCTAATAGTGTGTGTCAGTATATTTCTTATCATGTCTTTAAAACGTTCCTTTTTCATCAATCTGTCCAGCTTCTGACCTATGACCCCAGCTGACCTATGACACCAAAGAAACTGAAGAGCAATGTGGTCCTTGGCCCTACAGTGTTGTGTGTGCCCTTACTCAACTCATAACCTCTCTGGGCCTCTGTAAATAAAATAAGAAGGCTGGATTATGACCATTTCCAAGGTCTCTTCCACTTTGTTTTAACATTCTAGGATTCTAAAAGGAGATAGATTATGAAAATCAATGATATGGCTTTAAATAATTCAACAAATGGGGCCCTCAATTAGGAAGCTTAGTCATGTAGAACTTTGCTTCTGACAAAGAATTGAGTATCATTTTCTGCATAGCCAAAGACGGTTGCTTTAATTTTGAGACTTCAGTTGCTAGGTTTGGGGGAACAGTCCCAAAGGACTCAGACATTCCCTGGCTCCTCATGTCACATTTTGCTCTAGCCGCAGGATCACAGGACTGCTGGGGATGCTCTCGTCCCAGAGCGTCTGCTGGTGTTTTGGAAAGGTGACAAGGATGTGGTCACATCACCCCAGAGACAAATCTCAAAGTTTCTTCTGGGCTCTGCAGCAGTTCCACCTAACACACCTGGCATGACCTTTTTCCCTTCAAGTTCTCCTAAACTGAAGAACCTGAATGTGATTCAAGAGTTTTGTCCATCTGATGCGCCAGCCCTCGACTTGGCAATTCAGCACCCCTGACTCCTGCAGCAGTTTCTGGAAGGTTCCACAAGCAGCCCAAAGTGCCTGAAGGGCTCATTAACTTCTCTTTCGCTGGAAGCACCTCCACTTTGCTGGACACGCTGGAGAAACCAGAGTCCATCTGTGCGAAACACTGGCACAGCCCCTTCCTGAGCAACAGCTTTACTCCTAAAAGGACATGTATCTATGGCCATTGGTTATATCTGCAACAGGCATGAGCCACCTGGCACTGCACAGTTGATGCACATTCACAAAATCAACAATCAATCAGCTCAAGAATAGCCTTCCCCCAACCAGCCAGCAGCCCACAAACTATCTCCCCTCCACACGAAGAATCAAAATCAACTACTGTTATAACAATAGTTTCAATTCTGTTGAATTGAGTAAGGAAGATTCTGTTCTATGATCTAAAATTAATAATTCCACAACCAACAACTTAAAGCATTTTAGGAGTTTACACAATAATAATTAGCAGGGTGTGTTCTGGGGCTGGGCTATCTGATGGACAGCCACTAGCTATATGCAGCTATTTGAATTTAAACCTAGATTAATCAAAAATAAAATGATGAATGCTATTGTTTGGTCATAGCAGCCACATTTAAAAAGCTCGACCACCACATGTGGTGTCTAGTGGCTCCACTATTGCATGGCGGGGATACTGACCATTTCCATCACCACAGAACGTCCTATTAGACAGCCCGGCTCTATGGCAGTGGGCCTCAAACCACGAAGACATCAGAATCACCAGAGGGCTTGCTAAAACACAGATGGAGGGGTATCCCAGAGTTTCTGATTTAGTAGGTTTGGGGTAAAGCCTGATAATCTGAATTTCCAGCAACTTCTCAGGGGATGCTGATGTTGCTGCTCTGGGAACCATATTATGGCTCAGAAAACTTTGAATTCATTGGCAGCATCACGATTATCGATCCAACACATATGTCCCTTACCCCATGCAATAATGCGATGAGTATAATAATCAATCTTATCCAAATGAAGATGCTTACTGAGCCTGGGGATTGATGAGAAGTGAAACAAATGAAACGCTAGATAGCTAACACGTTCAACGTGGGTGCCATAATCAAACCCTTTCTAGTCAACTTCTGCTTCCCCACACAGGATTTTATGGAGAGATCAGTATTGCTTAAGATGGACAATGTTCCAGAGGAGAAAAGCCTTGAATTCCCTAGCACACTGAATTAAGTCACTCAGTGGCAAATTCATCATGACCAAGGGTGGTCATACAAAGAGATGTCACCTGCTCTACTGCTCGACTTCAAAACACTGAGCCCTAATGGCAGGATGCTGGGTGGTAGTGATGGCACAGACAGACTGGTTTGGGTGCAGCTGATTTGGGGGCTTTTTGAGCAAAAGCATCTTGTGGCCCTTGAGGCAAAGAAACAAAGCTGTAAGGAGCGACAGACTCTGGGAGCAGAAGGCACAATGCGAAAACATAAGGACAAGTGCTCTGCTTGGGTGCAGCCCACGGGAGGGTCAGGGGGTACACTTTGGTCTTTAGAGTCACATGGTCACCAGCAACAGCCAGGTTCTCTTCAGCTCCAGAAGGGCAGCACTAGAGCCTGCACCATGCTAACGCACACCCACGGCTGCCAGGAAGCCAGAAGCTGCTCCGAACACATGGCGCTTTCCATCCACAGCACAGGCATGAAATCTGGAGGTGACCTCCACCCACCATCTCCACCAAACTTCTGGGGAGTTGGGGGCTGCACTACACCCAACTGTTTTTGCAGAAGCACCAAAGGATGTTGTTAGAGCTAGTGATTCCTGAGCTACAGCTGGCCCAGAGCATGAAAGCCAGGAGACCCAGCCTCTTTGAAAAAAGTGAACTGATGGCTGAATCTCTGCTTCCAGTGATGGATGGTGAATTACAGCAAGGGAATGAAGAGGAGGACTTAGGGCAGGCAACTGCTCACAGCCAGGGCTAGGACAGCAGGTGGCACAGGGGCATGCCCGCCCTTGTGCTGCAGTGGAGGCAACATACTGTGTTGTGCCCATTTCCAGGATGCAAAAATGCCACCAACCCTCAGGCCAAAGAGTCCCCAAAGAAACCACATGGAATGAGTCACAGCAAAATGAAGCCGAGTAGCATTGCTTCTAAAAACCTGACATATTGCTATTTTTTTAAAAAGGAGGTTTTTGTCTGTTGCCATAACAAATGAAAATGCCTGGTCAGATGTTCACAATGTTGTATATTTCTATAGCTTTTAAAAATAAAGCATAGAAGGATAGAGGATGGTAGAGGATATAAAATTAGCTTGTTATTTAGATAACTTAGTATGTTACATTACTACAACTAAGTTACTAGAAAAACCACTAAAAACCTGAGAATAGATGAAAATGAGTGAGATTATTCATTATATATACCAGAGGGGGAAGGACCATTTATGAGAAAATGGTGAAAGTAAACATTTCCTTGCCCCAGCATTTGATGAATATGATACTGAAAAACAAGTGCCCCACTTTGGCCTGAATGAAGCAAGGGAGAAAGAAACCAAATTAGCAGAAACGAGATGAAATATGACTTGGGGCATCCGTGGACAAAGTGAAAGCACAGGATTTTAATCTCTAGCCGTAATAACTGGAGAACATTAGTCCATTCATGGCACAAAGGTGGTGTCTAGACTAAGTATAGACATGCCAATTCTTTCAGCAAATCATAGTTCTCGATGCCATTTTAATGATTTTACATAAAGAAGAATCTTCTCACTCTCACGTAGGAATGATTAAACTATTCAGCACTTTATATGCAAACAAGGTCATTTGTAGTTATGGTGATTAATTACCTTCAAGTCCTCCTAAGCACTTTACATGCAAAAAAAGGTCATTTGTAGTTATAGTGATTAATTACCTTTGTTTTCTGGCCAAAAACACAAGGTGGATAATGAACTTATTACATATTACCATAAGAGTTTGAAGTTCAAAAGTATACTAATGATAACTGGCTTCACAGATTTTATGGAATTTCACCCAAAGCAGCTATTAAAGCAGTGAATTACAGTAGTTCTAGGTTATTTAAAGCTTATGAAACAGTGAAACAAATTCTCATTTAAAAGGTTCTACATGTTCCTCAAGGTAAACATCAAATAGCAAAATATCTAAGCATCTACCCCAAGAAAGGCCAACAAGTATTATTAGCTTTATAAACAACAAAGTGCTCCAAATATTATTAGCTTTATAAATAACAATGGTAATGCTACTTTCAGTTAATAAACAACAAGTATTTACTGAGAACCTGTGCCCCGAAAGCACATGCTCACTCTGTCCTATTATGAGCCGCCTCAGGATTCTATAGCCTAAGTCATTTTAGTAAACAAAAATATCCCTAGCTTAACTCACTGAAACACAATGGTCCTACTCTTTCAGCAGCAATGTGAAAAATCAATTACATGAAAATTGGAGAAAAAAGGTATAAGCAAGTAATAAGGTAGATTTTAGAGTATAAAGCCAAACATGCAAAAATATATGTTCCTGAGCTACAAAAAGTGTGTATGCATAACCAAACGAATCTCCTAAAAAACTGACAAGCATAGATTTCTTCTCCTCTGAGGATATAAAAATTAGTTAATTTCTGAATCTTGTGTTAACTTCAAAAGCATGTTCAGGAGGACATATGAACTCTGAATTCTTGCAGGAAGACCGCTTCTAAATTGCACTCCAGTTCTGATGCGCTACCCCTCCAGCAAAGCCGTACATCAATAAAGAGCTTTAACTGGGGAGCTGGGAGGGAGAAGCAGCGCTGAGAGGAAAGGAAGTGGCATTCAATGGCGTTCAGTGGCCGGGGGAGGAGGTGACATCCAGCGAAGGGTAAGAAAAGGAAAGGTAGGAAAAATGCCCACAAAATTCCAAAACACCGGGAAGAGAGAGAAAGAGAAAATAAAAAAAAACTTCAACCCATCAATAGAGAATAACAAGCTCAGTGTTATAAAAGGAGTGAACTAGGCTCTTTTATATGAGTACATGTCTTTATTATGTATAATATATATGAATGTATATCTATATGTAAGCCTCGATTATTAACATTATGAGGTAGACAGTAAGCAAGTCACAGTCTATCTTGCACTCTCTTACACGTACACATAAAAAGCATGTTTTGTCATTAGTTTCTGTCTTCTTTTGCAATTAAGAATTAATCTAGGCTGGGTGCAGTGGCTCACACTTGTAATCCCAGCACTTTGGGAAGCTGAGGTGGGTGGGTTGCTTGAGCCCAGGAGTTTCAGACCAGCCTGGGCAACAGGGCAAAACCCCACCTCTACAAAAAATTAGCTTGGCATGGTGGTGCATGCCTGTAGTCCCAGCTACTCAGGAGTCCAAGGTGGAAAGATCACTTGAACCTGGAGGTTAAGGCTGCCGTGAGCTGAGACTGCGCCACTGCACTCCAGCCTGGGCAACAAAGTAAGACCCTGTCTTAAAAAAAAAATGAATTAATCCAGCAAGAGGCCAAAACTGGACTGCTTCTCTTCCTACTGGACCTTATCTTTAGGGTCACTGCATGAGGAAGGCAGGAAGGGGAGGGAAAGGAAGAGGCCCAGGGCTGGGAAAATCCACCAAATCCATAAAGGAGCTTTGATCTTTCCCTTTGAACTAACACAACTATGGCTTTTAAACTTAGCAACTGTCCCTGTTCTTCTAATGGAATGAGTAAGGATCCAGAGCCACAGGAACACTTCGTCCACGGCGCTCCTAGATTGACCTGATGGGACATCTCAAGTGCACAAGTGCACACACACATCACTTGCAGAGACAGCGGGGGACATGCTGGAGCAGCCACTTGGAAGCCGTGCAGAAAGCTCTGTCGTTCCCTCGTTCTGGTCATTTAACCACTTTACACCTGTTTCCTCCATGTGATATAGAGTAGGGGGTTCAACAGATTTGCTCTTTTCCCTTTCATCTCCTGCTGAAGTTATTACATAGGTGTTGTTCTTGATGGTCCCCAGGCTGTGGGGTACCTTGTATTTCTTTGCACACAGTGCTGGTTCAGTTGGATGAAAAGGAGGGCTTCATAGAGAAAGATGAGCATTCATCTCAACTTTCTGAAGGATGAGCAAAATTCAGAGAGAGGGGTAGGAACTTAAGATTTTAGAAAAAAACAGGTGACTAGAACAAAGAATATATAGGCAGGGGATAAAAAGCTAAAGAAAGCAAAAAATTAGACAAAAGAGGGTTCAGACTGAAAACAGCAAAATGCAACATCAATGAGTTTGTTAACTGGTTATCAGTTGTGTTTGAGTGGTTTTGGCCTATGAGGCTGACTGATGAAGAAAACGAAAAATGGAAATGGGAAAGGTATTCCATTTAAAAACATCTGCATGTGTCCACACCATGTTCCATTCAAGCCTGGGAGCTACAGGATTACAAATTCTTATTTAACCAAATGTAAATTTAAGCAGATAAATAAGGTGGCACTTATCAACAATTTTTAAGAAGCCATTAAGAATGAGTTCTGTGATGCATTAAAAATCATCTAAAGTTTTAAATGAATTTCCAAGAAGCATCTCCTTTAAGAAATAGCATCACTAGGCCAAGGCAGACAGATCGCTTGTGGCCAGGAGTTCAAGACCAGCCTGGCCAACATGGTGAAAGCCATCTCCACTAAAAACAAAAACTAGCTGGGCATGGTGATACACGCCTGTAGTCCCAGCTACTAGGGAGGCTGAGGCAGAAGAATCACTTGAACCTGGGAGACAGAGGTTGCAGTGAGCCGAAATCATGCCACTGCATTCCAACCTGGATGACAGAGTGAGACCCTGTCTCAAAAAAAAAAAAAAAAAAAAAAGCATCACTATGTCCACACTGCATGCAAACATACTAGTGTTATCTTCACCCAACTCTTGAGTTTCTAAATCTGAAGTATATAGACCTCTAAAGAATTCATGGATGAACACAATGGGATCCATAAGCCTGCTGAAATGAGAACCATCACATGCACTTCTCTACGGATCAGGGTTGTAGTTTTCACTCTACTGTTTAAAAAAGTCAGGGACTTAAGAAAAGTTAAGAAGGCCAGGCACAGTGGCTCACAGTGGCCAGTAATTCCCGTACTTTGGGTGGCCAGGGAAGGAGGATCTCTTG
Organism: Pongo abelii; assembly: GCF_028885655.2. Lineage (NCBI taxonomy): Eukaryota > Metazoa > Chordata > Mammalia > Primates > Hominidae > Pongo > Pongo abelii. The sequence continues at coordinate 51,249,801 of NC_071993.2, forward strand.
AGCCGAGGAGATCGAGTCCAGCCTGGGCAAATTAGCCAGGTGTGGTGGTGCACATCCATTTGGGAGGCTTGTTTCAGCCCAGGAGTTTCAGGTTACAGTGAGCTAGGATCATGCCACTGTACTCCAGCCTGGGTGATAAAGACACTACCTTTAAAAAATAAAAACAAAAAAAGAGAAGAGATGCTCTAGAAGAAATGTATGTACCTAAGTATCGCACTTCTTAGTGTATCTCCTCTAACATCCTGCACATATACTCACATGTACACGCACACCAAGTTATTTAGGAGAGAGTGCATCAACTGACAATCTATGTATAATATTTTGCTATTAAATCAATTCTGTTTGATAGACATTCTATCATCAATAGCAAAAGAAACCTTTTTCAGGATCAGCCGCACACATGGGCTAACTATGAGTTGGAAAGTGACAGACTTACACTCCCCCGTCTTATTTTTTCCACAGCCTGCCACCGTTCTGAAGTTCTCATGATGGGGGTGGTTCCATTTAAAAATATACCGTGGAGGAATTAGCATGTTAGCTAGCTTCCGCTTAGCACAGAACAGGACCTCAAGAAAAAGGATTCTGGAACAGGTACATTTTGGTTGGTGGGGCTGAGAACAAAGAGAATGGGGGCAGGGGGGTGGCCACAGTCTACAAGCTGAGGATAGATAAGATGCCATCGGGCAGACACTTCTTCAACTTCCCACTGGCCTTGGGTTGCCCTGGTTCTGGATCCCTGGGTCAACAGATCCTCCCATGGGACAATCTCAGGAGCTCACTCACTAAAGCCAAAAATAGCAACACATGCCTAATTGCCAGTGATTTCTGCTCCTCTCCCTTCTGCCACCCTCCACCCTATTAAATGAAAAGAACATTCCATGCTCTTAGATAGGAAGAATCAATATTATTAAAATGTCCATACTTCTCCCCCAAATTTACAGATTCAATGCTATTCAATGCATTGAATGTTAAAACCCAGATTCTAACCGTGTGCAATTTATCAGTGGCCAGTGTGGAAGAACTCAAAAGTGCTTCTTAAAAAATACTGAGGTCTCAGGGCAGGCACAGTGGCTCATGTCTGGAATCCCAGCACTCTGGGAGGCCGAGGTGGGTGCTCTGGAGTTCAAGACCAGCCTGGGCAAGCTGGGCAACAGAGGGAGACTTCATCTCACAAAAAAAAAAAAAGGGGGGGGAGGGTGGTAAAGAAAAGGACAGGCAGCACCATTGCAAGCTGGAGCCAAAATGATATCACCCCTGATGGGTCCTCCTTTTCGAGAATCCCATTATCTCCTATGAATCCTGATGTTCTGAAAAAAAAATGTGAGCTGCTTGGCTAAGTTGGAAATGATGGTAGAGTAGATTCTCAAGACTGTATTTTCATGCTATTTCCTTTCTTTCAATGTAGGAGACAATGACTTGGCCCAGCAGCTAGCAGCTCTCTGTGGCAGAGAGATCCCAGGGCCCATCCAGTCTACTGAGAGTACATGTTCATCCGCTTCACCTTGGACTCCAGTGTAACCAGGGTAGGCTTCAATGCATCCTTTCACAAGAGTAATGAGTTTAAATATTTTTTTAATCCCATGTTATCCCATCTCCTCTCCTGTCCTCTCTCTTTCTCTCTTCTTAATATAGTTTTCTGGGCACCAGGACACAAGGCAAGTCAGAGGACATGGGTCTCTACCCAGGTTCTGGATGGCTGGCTCCCCTTATGTCAATGCTGAGTCCTGATCAAAAGCACTGTGGCCAAGTGGTACAAAAGTGTCCTGCCCTCAGGCCTCTGGGTGGGGCATCTTCACTCCAGAGGAGGTGTGTCCATGGAATGCATGAGAGAGAGCTTTAAAGCAATTTTTCAGCCTAGATGAGAGCTAGAACTAGAGCACAGCTCATATCCATGATTCATCGATGGAGCAAAACGTCATCATTTATCCTTATAAATTACTTGGTTAAAGTCATCCATTTGAGGGTTGGCAGGAAGAGTTTGTTGCTCTTGAAATATGAACTTGATGAGTCAAAAACAGGCACCATATATGGGATGCCATCATGCACAATATGATTCAGACTTTTCAAACTTGACACGTGAAGTCCAGTAACAGCCTTAAATCCAAATTAAATGAAAGATAATAAAGTAGTCCATGGAAGAGTGAAAGACTCCCATGTTTTTAACTGAAAAACATAATTTTAAAGTAGATTCTCTATCTAACATTAAAAATTAATCTAATATTTCCTCCATGCTTATATATACCTTTTATAAAGCAGGGAGCAACTGACGATAAATTGTGTTCCTCATGCACAAAAGAGGAAGGCTGCATAGTGGCTTAAGAGCATGGGCTTTGGAATTAGACCTAAGATAAATTTTCACCTCTGCAATTTAACTAGCTCTGTGAGCTGTCTACCTTTCCTTGCTGATGAGCTTCTAGTCCCTGAAAACTGGAGAGTTAATGTCTGCTCCTTTCATCCTGTTCCTTCGTCTCCTGCCCTCTCACTCTCATGTATATATTAATATGTACGGCAGTTCATTATACATACATACATATGTGTATGTATATAGTGATGGTAGAACCATTGTAATTTATTTATATGTGTGTATATATATGTGTGTATGTATGTATATAATATATAAAAAGATGTGTGTGTATCTATGAGTGTGTGTGTGTGTATATATATATGTGGCAGCTCGTGGTCTAGAATATATTTCAAATTTAACCTGTGATATAATGGATTTTGGAGACTCATAAGCAAGGAGGATGGGTGGGGTATGAGGGATAAAAAACTACATGTTGGGTGTAATGTATACTAGTCAGGTAACCAGTGCACTAAAACCTCAGACTTCACCAGTATGCAATTCATCCATGTAACCAAAAACCACTTGTACCCCAATTAGATAGATAGATAATCGATAACAAAAAAAAATTAACCTTTGAAAACTGAACACTTTATTCCCACCCTTTTCCATGCCACCCCGCCCCCAGTTCTACACTCCTCACAATGTTAGCAAATGGAAAGTACATTTTTCTCATTATTTAAGTCAAAAATCTTGATGTTATTTTTGACATTTCTGTTGGTCTCATACTTAACCATCAACAAATCACACTGGCTCTACCCTCACAATGTATCTAGATTTCAACCACGCCTCTCCATTTCTGTTGCTACCAGCCTAGCTCATGCGCCTATCATCTCTCCTTGGCCTCAGGCTGTCCCCTTTTTATTGGACACTCTGCTCCTGCCCTTCCCTGCCCTCCACTCCTTACAGTCTAAGGACGGCACATAGAGTGATATTTTCAAATGTAAGTGAGATCAGGCCATTCTGATGCCCAAAACCCTTCATCTTCCTCTTCTTACTCAGAATAAGTCTTTTCAGTTTCCTGCATGACCTAGACATGCTGCTACCTTTGGAATCTCTCATTCTGCCTCATCCATTCTGACTTCCATGATGTACCTCTACCACATCAAGCCTTTACACTAACTGTTTTCTGAACTGGAATGTTTTCTCCCACATAAACATCTGGCTTGATTCTTTGTTTCATTAATGTCTCTGCTAAGATGTTACTCCAATGACGTGGCTTTTCCAACTTAACTCTGACAATAAAGTACCCTTCTCTTTCCTCCCATCCATTTTTCTTTATAGAATTTATCACTACCTCACATATTATGTATTTGTTTATTGTATGTCTTCCCCATCTATAAAGAAATCTTTATGAAAGTAGGTAGTTTGTCTTCATTACTTACCTCTATATCCCATATCTCAACAACCACCACAAACGGAGTAGCCAATAGCATGTACCTGATACATGCTTGTTATGCTAATCACTTCCTACACTCTGGCTGTATTTTCAAGCATTTTTATTGCCTACACTGTGAAAACCCCCCAAGAAAACTAAGAAAGCATAAAAATCCAGTTGCCAATCCTATTTAAATAATCTACCTTTGTTTCTTTGTGGGAAGGCTGCGGTGGATATTTGCATGCAGACAAGGGATCATCATGTCCCCCAAGTATCCGGAGACCTACCCATCCAGCCTCAACTGTTCTTGGCACGTCCTGGTCCAAAGTGGCCTGATCATTGCTATCCATTTTGAACAGCCTTTCCAGATTCCAAATGGTGATTCTTCTTGCAACCAGGGGGATTACTTGGTGGTAGGTCTTGCTTGCTACCCTTTCTAATTATGTTTTCCATAGACTTCATTCAGAAACCAAAATCATAATTTTTCTTTCCTGGGACATAAATGGATAAGAATTATGTACTCTTTCTTTTGCAATGTAAAGGAGTTGATGCAATTTTAATTTGTCTTTCCAGCTAAGAAATGGTCCTGATATCTATTCTCCACCCTTCGGACCCTGTGGAGGAAATGGTCATTTTTGTGGCAGTCGTGCTTCATCGACTCTGTTCACCTCAGATAATCAAATGTTTGTTCAGTTTATTTCTGATTAGAGTAATGAAGGGCAAGGATTTCAGGTCAAATATGGGGAAAAGAGTTTAGGTAAGTATTTTCACTGAGAATTATATATACTTTTCCTGCAATTGCTTGGTCTTCTTTGATTAAATAGATTTGAGAAAAAATATATAAAGTTTTCTTTTCTGAACTAACAGTAATAGAATTAATAAGAATGCCTACTCTCAAGTACTTATTATGTTTGATACATTCAATATCTCATCGTGACTACTTTTCAAGTAAAGTATCATTATTTCGATTTTAAAGATAAGTAAAATGAGGCTTGGACTTTTCCAAGGCCACATATCTAATTAGTGACCAAAGTGAAATTGTCCATGAGTATAAGATACACTATTCTTCTTGATCCCTGAAATTCCTTAGACCTTTCCATTATAAGATGTCTAATTGTAAGTTAAATCTAGTTATAGAAACATTATAAGAATTACATTTTCCCTATTTTGTAATAATGTGTATGCTGTTTTTAAAAGAATACATAATCTTTTGATTCTATTATTACTGATTTAATTATATATTACCTAAGATCTTTACTTAATTGCTTGTACTTAATTACACTTGATTATAATTGCATTTAATTCTACTGTAATGATTTGATTTTGGTGACATTTACTTTTTAGTAATGTTTAATTGAATAAATAAATAAATAAATAAATAGGCATCGCTTCCAAAAAATGGAGTAATGTCAGTAGAAAGCAATATAATAATAAATTTTTGCTCTGTCCCACCAGAAGTTAGATAATATAGATTTCAAAATGATCCTATGACTTGTATCCCAGATTCCTAAATGTATTTATACATATAAATATCAATGAAATCATGTTTTATTGCACATTGTATGAAATTTAAAGTCAACATCATTTCTTCATTTTGGTAAAAGAAACGAGTAAGAGTGTTTACCAACTGACATACAAAAATAATCAAATAGCTGGAGTAAGGTCCAAAACACCAGGGAAGGGTCTTTGGTCACTTCCCAGTGCACAGAGCTCTGGCACAAGGAGGGAGCTTTAATACAGCTCTGTGGGCACCTGCACTATGGCTTTCTAGGCTGGGACCTTCTCATCCCTCCCTCTCTCCATGCTGAGCTTTGCAGCTGAGTCATGAATGGGCAGGTTTTCACCTGGTACCAAAGCATTTCAAGAGTAGCAGTATCTTCAGTCTAGTGAGTAGACGTCAGCTCATCCTACAGGACTGAACTTTTCTATTTTTATTTATGATAGACTCAGTCTTTTTTTCTTTCTTGAGACAGGGTCTTGCTCTGTCACCCAGGCTGGAGTGCAGTGGCGCAATCTCAGCTCACTGCAACCTCTGCCTCCCAGGCTCAAGTGATTCTCCTTACTCAGCCTCCCTAGAAGCTGGGATTATAGGTATGTATCATCACGCCCAGCTAATTTTTGTATTTTTGATAGACATGGGGTTTCATCATGTTGCCCAGGCTAGTCTTGAACTCCTGAGCTCAGGTGAGCCAGCTGCCTCAGCCTCCCAAAGTGCTGGGATTACTAGAGTGAGCTACTGTGCCCAGCCAATAGACTTAGTCTTGATTTAAATTTTTAAAGTCAACATTAAATGGTAATTCAGATACACTAAGGGTGTATTTGACATTGCACCTCTTCTATTTCTTTGTGGACTCATTGTTCATGCAAGTATGGTTATGGCTGTTGCTTTCTCCCTATCTTTCTTGAAGCTTGTTATGACTGCAGTTAACATCAGACTTAAACAAAAGTATTTTGATTTCACAACCTATTGTTGGCAACCTGAAACAATAGCATCACTCTTATTTCTCTCTACTTACCAACTCAGTCATGTTCCATAACTATAGCCGGCCTTCTACTTCCCATATCTATCTGGCTATCTTCCCACCATATCTACTTCCATGCCACTCTTATTTCTCAGCCTTTAGCATAGGTCCTTTTGTGAACATCTTTCGACATTGAATCACCTAGTTTTATACCGTTTTTCTCCGGAGACACTCCTTCGCTATGGTTGATTGAGATTTCTAGGATCCTGTGGTAAATGCCTTTTATTTTCACCTGATTAATAGTCCTATTAATTAATTAATCAAACATTTACAAAGTGTTTCACATCATGAAAACTACCAAGTTCTGGCAAGGAGTTCACAGCGTGGTAAAGGAGACAGACAAGCAAAGGCACAGTTAGAACATGATGTAGGGCTGGGCGTGGGTTCATGCCTGTAATCCCAGCACTTCAGGAAGCCAAGGCAGGAGGATCACTTAAGCTTAAGAGTTTGAGACCAACCTGGGCAACACAGAAAGACCTTGTCTCTACCAAAAAATTTTTTAAAGTAGCTGGGCATGGTGGCACACTTCTGTGGTTCCAGCTACTCAGTAAGCTGAGTTGGGAGGATCACTTGAGCTGAGGGAATTGAGGCTGCAGTGAGCCATGATTATACCATGGCACTCCAGCCTGGGTGACAGAGCAAGACCCTGTCTCAAAAAAAAAAAAACATGGTATATGGTATAATAAGTGCTAGAAAGAGGAATGTACAGAACAGAAACATCTACTTCAGCCCAGGACATCAGAGAGGGCTCCAGAGGAAGTAGATGAAGAGATTTGCCAATCAGTGATAAAAAGATGTGAGTGCATAGAAAGTCTCAATGTTAAAAGTCATATTCAACAATTTGAAAGAATTCACCACTGCTTTAGAATAGAGTCAAAAAGAGGTAAACATAATAGTGATGAAGCAGGCAGGAATCACTGTACTCAGGGCCATAGATGCCACCATAAGTTAGTTAGATGTTAATCAAAAGGTAATGGGAGGCATTGGAAGATTTTACTCCAAAGCCTGAACAGCGTGATCAGATTAAAAACACTGATGTGGATGCAACACTGAAAACACTGGAGGCAGGGAAGACTAAAGAGAGAAAGAACAGAAGAAAGTAATTTAGGAAAAAATATTACTCCCTGAACTAAGGCAATGCCAGTAAGAAAGGAGAGAGGGCATATCAAAGATATTATCAATATGGGATGGAGTGAATTTGGAGGTCAGCTGGATGTGAGGCAGGAGGGAAGGGATGGGAGGAGCCTTAGGAGCAGTTGTTAGGTTTTTGGCTGGGTGGATCCATTCATCCCACAGACATTTATTAAGAACTTTCCATGGGACAGACACTGTATTAGGTCCCGGGGATACAGCACTAAACAAACAAAATCCATGTCCTCATGGAGCCTAATTCTAGTGTTAAGACGCAGACAATAAATAAGTAAAATATATAACATGCCATATGGTGAAAGGTATCACGGAGAAAAATAAGGCAGTAAGGGTGGATACTGAGTGTCCATAGGAAGAGGGGCTGATGCTGTCATCAGCAGACTCAGGTATGGAACTCTGGATGATGAGCAAATGAGAGTGTTCATTTGAGACATCTTCAGTTTGAAACTTCTGAATTATCCCCATTGGAGATGCCCAGTAAGTGGTTGGAACAGGAATTTGGAGGACAGAACAGAGGTCTAGACTGCATCTGTAAATATCAACAGAATTTGAATTATCCAGAATTTGGAATTATCAACAGACTGCTTATAGTTTAAGTCCTTAGGATGTATAACAGCAATTGGGGAATTATTTAGAGTGAGAAGAAAGGCCTACAGGAGGATTCCTGAGGGCCTTTAGCAATGTCAGGGAAGCCCTGGAGAGAGGCGCCCAAGAACCAGAGGAAGAATGATACAAGGAATAAAAGGAGAAGAGCTTGGTGTCACAGAAGCCAAATGACAAAAATGTAAAGAAAGACAATGTGATCAACAATGTTAAATGCTGTGGATATAAAATAAGAATTTAAAAAGTTATTTGGGCATATAACTGTGAGGTGACTTGGGAGAACATGAGTGCTTTCATAGGGTTGAAGAAAGAAGGGTGAAAAGAGAGAAAGAGAGAGAGAGACAGACAGACACATAGAGAGAGAGATTAAATAAAGCAGGATCCCGGAGGAGACAATAGGATGGGAACTTGATCCAGAGATACAGGAAGATAATATACAGAGGGGAAAATAGAGTGTAGAGATGTGGATGAATTTATTAAGGATAGTAACAAATGAAGGGTAACAAATGGAAGGGATGATCATGTAATTTCTTCTATTTTCTTTGTAAAGTGGAGCCTAATGTAGTGTGCTGAGAACCAAGAGGAATTGGGGAAAGTCAAGGGTTTAGGGAGTAAAGTTCCAAAAGGCTGTTGTAGTTTATATGGAAAGAAATCGGTGAATTGCTTGGCAGTGTTGAGATGGGAGAACATATGTTTGCAAAGGCATCAGTTTCCATGCATGAATGGATTGACTTGAACACAACCACGGAGTTGGTATTTTGCAAGGGAAGTCTGAAGGAAAGACATGAAGCAAGGGAGTTGGAGGTCATCAATGGGATTTGCAATTTAGAGTTTCAGAGATGGGGGAGTTGGAGGTATTGACAGAATTCAGGATGTGACTATAAGTGGATGAGTGACAGTGGACATAAATGCTGCTAGAGTTGAGCAGATCAAGTATCTGTGTGGCTAAGTGATTGGACAGGTTAATTTCATTGGCATTGTAAGTACATTTACTCCTGTCTGGTTTGTTTGTTGAAAATGTCAAAGAATATTTATTGATAATAGAAAAGTATTTTTTGATAATACTTTGTTTTTTTAGAAAAGAAGTATTAAAAACTCCTTTATCTTCTGGCAAAACATGGCTAATAAATTGTCTCATGCCATTGATCTTGTTTCTCAAATGCATCTAAATCCTGAAGAAATGTAATGAATGAATGCCCCCAGAGTTGTGCAAAGATATATCTGCTTAGTCTTTTAAATACACCAAGATCATAGCTCTGCATCATTCTGCTGTACTGAACGCTCAGTGGGAAGCTGTAACTGCTAGCATACTTACATGCTTATCAAAGTGCTGGATATTTATTCATGCTTCTGTGATGTTCTGCCCCATGCACCATGTGATAATCATTTGGTTGGCTTTAAGAAAGAATGAAATTTCCAATGAGAATAGATAGATGGTCTGGCAAATTAAAAAGTGTCACACCTGGTATCTCCCTCGATAGCAAATCGAGAATTCATTTGCTGGAAAAGAACATGAGGATCATAACAGATGAAAGGAAATTGAGACAAATTACAGAGAAGTCAACTTTAAAAGATGATTTGTGTCCATTAAATGCATCTCCTTCACTAGATCGTAGATTGATTTAACTGTGTTGGCTGACAGCCTGTGGGGGCAACATCTACATCCATGAAGCTGATTCTGCTGGGTATGTGACCTCCCCCAACCACCCTGATAATTATCCTCCGCACGCTGATTGCATTTGGATCTTAGCGGCTCCACCGGAAACACACATACGGCTGCAATTTGAAGGTCAATTCGATATTGAAGTAACACCCAAGTATGTCACTTCCATTTTCATTTTTTTCCTACCCGAAGTTAGTATTTTTTAACTGTCATGTCTCAGAACAATTCATTTCTTTCAGTAGCACATACTGCAGGGAAATCTAGGGGAAAAGTGAAATGCTTAATAACTCAGGCCTGAAAACACAGTCTGCCAGCAACTCCCCCATCAGCTAAGCGGGTTATGTACATGGATACTGTCCCTTGTGACCCTAGACACTTCCTGCAAGGGACGCTGAGGGTGGCTACTTGAGATTGATGTTTATCCATTCTTCTTCCCACAGGAAATATATCGTGTTTCTGAGAGATGAATATTTATTTGCCCAGCCTCTTATTCAGTGTCACAAATGATAAAATGTCTGTTTAACAAATGGAAATTTGTGTGGTGTGTCACCAGCGGTCACCAGTGTCAGAACAGTACTAAAGCACGTACAGTATAATTTCTCAGTCTTTATTTAATAAGAGTTCTGAAAGTATTACAAAACAGAGAGTAAGTCTTACTATGTTGAAGAGAAAGGAAAACTACATAGATTGTATAAAAACCCGTTTTTCTCTTTCCTTTAACAAAAGTGTGTATATGTTTGCATGAATGCAGCTGTGGTGCAAAACTTAGATATAAGAGCTTTTGTTGCTCTTTCTGGCACTGGACTTAATACTACACTTCCACTCATGGAGCATTAATTAGCTGATGTAACTTCCTCAAGAAACACTAGATACATGCTTGTCTACTCTTATGGACCCAGAAAATTCCAGTTGGGACTCTGTTAGTCCCAATTACAGAGCTGTTAGAGAATTTATCTTTGTCATGTGAAATGTATCAAATCATTGTGTGGAAAAAAATACGTGTTGTTTTTTGAAATTCGTAGGGATTAATTTGAAAACAACATTTATATTTGTAAAACCAATACAGAATATGGAAGGGAAGTAAATATTCTTCAATGCAGAACATGTAAACCCTGTCTTTTTGAGCTGCTAATGAAAGAATGTATTATTAGGAAAAATATCATACAGCATTTTAATGTGACACGTGGCTTACGCTGATTCTATCATAGTCTTTTATGCTAAGAAATGATGATTTAATAATATCTTCAAAGAAAGTAAGTGAAGTTGTCATTATCAAAATAAGTCAAGGCAATTGACCATGTAAATTTAACACAATTTTGTTTCCACTTTAGCTGTACTTCCAACTGCCTCTAGTTGTGGGATGGAGTGGATTCAGATGCACCAATACTTTCCAAATTTTGTGGGACATCTTTGCCCAGCAGTCAGTGGTCCTTAGGAGAGGTTATGTATTTGAGATTTCGATCTGACAACAGCCCCACTCATATGGGATTCAAGGCAAAGTATTCTATAGGTAATATATATATTTTTAACTTTCATTTTAGGTTCAGGGGTACATGTGCAGGTTTGTTATATAGGTAAACTTGTGCCATGGGGGTCATTGTAAAGATTATTTCATCACCCAGGTACTAAGCCTAGTATCTAATAGTTATTTTTTCTGCTCCTCTCTCTTCTCCCACCCTCCACCCTATCAAATGAAAAAAACATTCCGTGCTCATAGATCGGAAGAATCAATATTATTAAAATGGCCATACTGCTCCCCCAAATTTACAGATTCAATGCTATTCCTATCAAACTACCATGACATTCTTCACAGAACTAGAACAAAACTATTTTAAAACTCATATGGACCCCAGAAAGAACCCAAATAACCAAGGCAATCCTACACTAAAAGAACAAAGCTGGAGGCATCACAATACCTGACTTGAAACTATACTACAGGGGTATATAGTAACCAAAACAGCATGGTACTGGTACAAAAATAGACACATAGACCAGTAGAATGGAATAGAGAGCTCAGAAATAGGGCCTCACACCTACAGGCATCTGATCTTCAACAAAGCTGACAAAAGCAAGCAATGGGGAAAAGACTTCCTATCCAATAAATGATGCTGGGAGAACTGGCTAGCAATAGGCAGAAGATTGAAACTGGACCAGTTCCTTATACCATATACAAAAATCAATTCAAGATGGATTAAAGAAGTAACTGTAAAACACAAAACTATAAAAACCCTGGAAAACATTTTTATATTAAATAAAAGAGTTGTTTTAGAATGAATATGTTAAAATATTTTTTAAAACCATGACTTTTTAAAAAGAAGTCATTCTATCTGCCTAATTTTAAAAATATTTTAATGCTAGAAATAAGGAGTGTAAATGTTTAAAACCACAGTCATCAACTTTAATTTCTCCTTTTATTTTTATTTTAAAATGTAATCTTAGTAAACTTGAATATTTTATATTTTTTCTAACTTATCTGTGAAGAAATATGTGTAGTTAAATCAAACTCCTGTTTCTCCTGCTTACTATGAAATTCAGTAGTTCTCTCTTATCCATGGTTTCATGTTCCATGGTTTAAATGCCCTTAGTAAACAGAGGCCCCAAAAATAGGTGAGTACAGTACACCAAGATATTTTGAGAGACCACATTTACATAACTTTTCTTACAGTATATTATGATTGTTCTATTTTATTATTAGTTATTGTTGTTAACCTCTTACTATGTTTAATTTACAAAGTAAACTTTATCATAGGTACATATATATGGAAAAAAATTGTCTATATGTCTATATAGGATTTGGTACTATCCAAGGTTTTAGGCACTCACTGGGGGGACTTGGAATGTATCCCCCAAGGAAAAGGAAGAACTACAGTATGTTTATTACTTTAAGTAATAAAACTATTTAAGAACCAGATAACTATATTTAGAACAATGTCTTTGAATTCCTCATCATATATAAAATAATTAAGCTTTTTTTTTCTCTGAGTCTCTAGTGCCAAATCAGCCACTGGATAAAAAGCAAATATGTCTTTTCAGGATTTTGATTTCCTTATTTAAAAATTAAGCAGTAACTTTGCTTGTTGAAGATTCACTATAGTACGGTCACAATAGCACATAATTTAGTATCTAATAGGTCTAGACACAAACCAAACAAATATTTAATATAGCAAAAGTTCAGAAACCCTAGTTGTAACAATATTTAACTACACCATAGATCATGTTATATCCTGAGTCAAGCTGCATATAATTCAATTAGCTATCACATCCAGCTAATAAGACATAATTGAATAGTAATTTTCAAGGCCCTGAGATTTCTGTTACTGTAGTGAACAGTTTAGTTGATAGTAAAACTAGAAATGGCAGGTGTCCCCACAGTACCCCTTCCAGCTGAGCTTGGGTTCAGTCTTTAGAATCAACACAGGGTTCTAGGCAGGTCAGATGAGTCTACCAGTTTGTTCTTGAGATGAAACTTGCTTGTGACTAATAGCTCTTACATGGTGTCCCAAAAGAATTAATGTGACATTACAGAATATGCCATTTGGTCATCATCTTGTTTCCCATTATTGGATTGGACTTGTGGTATCATTTCTGTTTACATCAACCCTAGAATTCAAATAATGAGGAAAGCACTAACCATTTTCAAAATTTTAAAAACTTCAATTCATAGTCACTTGGCACTTAAAAATTTTCACATGTGCTGGTGAAATGAAAAAAAAAAAACAATTTGTAATGGAATCTTTCTTTCTTTCTCTCTTTCTTTTTTTCAGCTCAGTGTGGGGGAAGAGTAACAGGGCAAAGTGGTGTTGTTGAAAGCATTGGCCATCTAACGCTTCCATATAGAGACAACTTATTCTGTGATTGGCATCTCCAGGGGCTCTCCAGACACTATCTCACCATCTCTTTTGAAGATTTTAACCTTCAGAATCCCTCTGACTGTGAAAAAGGCTTCGTGGAGATCTGGGACTATCATACTTCTGGTTAGTGAAATATATCTGCTCTCTTTGGGGTGCTTACTTTCGCATGTACTCATTCAGCCTCTGAAGTTTCTTCACTTCCAAGAAAGGCAAAATCATGTCTATACTCTGCAGAGAAGTGCAGATTAATGAGCTTTGGGCAGTACCAGCGATTCTCTCCCTCAATTCTACCATTAACAATGGATGTCCAGAGCCCAGGTGTCATATAGTCTACCCTGGAGGCCACTTGGGGGGAGCAACGGTAGTGGGAAGGCACCCTGTTGCTGCTGAGACATCCCATTGCCACATGCCGTTATTTGAGGGATGTTCTATAGCTTGAGGCAGGGAGAGGGTCATGCATGTCTCCTGGCAGTAGCATAAGGCAGATATTTGTCACTCTGTTGTCTCAGACCACTTTTTCAAACAAATAAACAAGCCTTCCTCACTGTCCTGAGATATCCTTCCCCTAACTGGTTGCATTTTTTTCAGTTCTTCATATATTTGAATATGTTAATTTTCATTTTTTTTCCTGTTTTCTTGACAGAGATTAACGTTTCTTCATGGATAAGGTCTTTTTTTTTATTATTTTCTTTGTACATGCAGGACACCTCGAATAGAGGTTAAAAGAAATCAATCACCTGGACGTATATATTTAATTGTTTGTCTCTCACAGGAAACATCTTGGGCAGATACTGTTGAAGCACCATTCCTGACAGCATAGACACTTCTAGCAATAGTGCCATGGTCAGGTTTGTCACAGATGGCTCTCTGACTGCCTCAGGATTCAGACTGCGATTTGAATCCAGCATGGAAGGTGATTTCATTGATTCATTCAAAACAATATTAAGCACCTGCATTGGACAGACACTGTGCTAGGCACTGGTGTTACAATAGTTTGAAAAACAAAAGAAAACACAACCCCTATCTTCTGGGACCTTAATCAAAAAGTCACACTGATAAACAAAAAATTACAGCTGTGATCAACGCTTTAAGGGAAAATAACTAGTTTCACGAGAGATACAATAATAGGATGAGAGTTATACTGCAATGCCCACCTTAAGAAAGTCCTGTAGTTACTCACAATTTGCCTTACTGCAAATCCAACAATCTCAGATGAAATAAAGATCTTGTTTGGAAAAACAGGATACTTACATTAACCTCCTGATTTTCCTGATTTTTTTTTTGCAAAGATGGGGTCTTGCCTTGGCCTCCCAAAGTGTTGGGGTTACAGGCTTGAGCCACCACTCCTGGCTGATTTCCCTGATTCTTTTTTTTTTTTTTTTTTTGAGATGGAGTCTTGCTCTGTCACCCAGGCTGGAGTGCAATGGTGCGATGTCGGCTCACTGCAACTTCCGCCTCCCGGGTTCAAGCGACTCTCCTGCCTCAGCCTCCTGAGTAGCTGGGATTACAGGTGCCCGACACCACGCCCGGCTAATTTTTGTATTTTTAGTAGACATGGGGTTTTACCATGTTGGTCAGGCTGGTCTCGAACTCCTGACCTCGTGATCTGCCCGCCTTGGGCTCTCAAAGTGCTGGGATTACAGGTTTAAGCCACAACACCCGACCTGATTTTCCTGATTCTTAAGTTCATTATATTCATTGCTTTCTCATATTTCTTGGGCCATGATGATAAATTGCTGTCTGTGGACTATCATCCATGGAAGCCAGGGTTAAATATTAATAGAGATAGGAAATGAATGTATATGTTCACTAAAATCCTCACGCACATAAATACGGAGAATAATTTTGTCTAGAAGGATAATTTTTAAATAACTGAATTTTGAGAGCTTTCCTGATGGAAAGAGACATTTTGATTTGATTGGAAGTTTTCTTGGCTTTTTTCCCCCACATCAGAGTGTGGTGGGGATCTTCAGGGCTCTGCTGGAAGATCTACTCCTCCCAACTACCCGAACCTAAATCCTCATGGCTGGATCTACGAGTGGAGAATCACCGCCCCAGAAGGAAGGCAGATCACCCTAACGTTTAGCAACCTGAGGCTGGTCATGCATCCGTCCTGCAACAGTGAGCATGTGGATAGTCAGTGTTCCCTGTGGCCTGAGATGTTATATTCCATCATTTAAGGAGTTTACTGACCCATAAATCATAGTCAGAAAACTATGTCAGGAAAATTGCCATCTATGCAACTATAACTCAGACAAATTCTAGTATTGTTGAGAGAACAAAACACAGTAAACTGTCAAAATAATTGTAAAAGTTGTTTTAAGAGACTATCAGCTATCACTCCATGCATGAGGGTCATAGATAGAATAAATTTTAAGAGTGAATGATAATGACAAATGGCAAAACTGGGGAGGCTGTGGGAAGCTAAGCCTACAGCAGCACATAGATGAATGGGACCGGAGTTACAGCACAAGCCACCACCGAAAGTTCTGAGCAGATGGGTTGTCCTGCATAATGACTGCTCTCTCCAGGGGTGCAGAACTACCTGACCTCCACGTCGCCAACCTCCAGTGGTTTCAGATGTGCCCTCAGCACTCTCAGCTTCCTGCAGTGAAAGAAAGCAAATGAGATCCCTGAGTGTGAATAACAAACAGACTGTTAACTGTGAAGTGCTATACATACATATGTGTGTGTAGATAGGTAGATTGGATTAATATTAGTACATTTCTCCACCCAACTTGCCCCTTCTGCAGTATATGCTATCTCAGTAAATAATTCCAAACTTCTGGTTGCTAAGGTCAAAAATCTTGATGTCTATTTTGGAATACTTCCTCTCACACCCTATATGGCATCTATAAGCAAGTCCCACTGCGTGTATCTTTAAAAACATCCAAAATCAAACTACTTATTATGTGTACTACTACCACCCCCACCATTCACTTGGATTATTTTATCAGTTCCACCTGGTGCCCCTGCCTCCATTCTCATCTCCCTACATTCTCAACTGAATGACATTATTAATATATATATGAATATATTAATAATTTTGAAGTTTTGGGTTGCTTATTTGGGGTCAGTTTTCTTCATGTTCCTATCTCCTGTTTACTCATATTGGTCTCTGCCTTTTACATTAGTCACTTCCCTAAATGTCTGCTGATCCTTGGCTATTCATTCAAATTTAAGAATGAATTAGCGAAAGGATGACTGGCATCTCTGTATGCATGAGGGTGCCTCGACTCTTTAAATAGGGAAACCTACAAACCTACAAATGTCATATTCACAGGTCTTTTCTGTTGGGGAGGTTAAAACTCCAGCGAGGAATCACTTTTCGAATTATTTTTTTTCTGAATCTTTTGCATAATGTCCACATTCCTTTTTCTGAAATATATTTTTATATGTTCAATGTTTATTTTGGTTCCTCTTTACTCTGCTCCAAACAAGGGCATGTGGGTTGGCCTTTGCCCTCACTCTATTTGATTGAGAACTTGCCAAAAAGAGGAAGAAGAAAGATGAAAGAGGGGAGAAGAAGGAGGATGAGAAGGAGGAGAAGAGGGAGGAGAGGGAGAAGAAGACAGAGGGAGAAGGGGAAGGAGAAAAAAAGAAGAAAGAGAAGGAGAAAAGAAGGAAAGGAGAAGAAGAAGAAGGAGAAAGAAAAGGAGGAGGAGACTGAGAAGGAGAGGGAGAAAGAGAAAAGAAGGAGAAGAAAGAAAAAAAGAAAAGAGTGAAGAAGAAAGAAGATCTGCGGTGCAGAGGAGGCAGCTTTGACTTTCATTGCGCTGCTTTCTGCCTATGCCTTATCCAGCTGATCCGAGCCTAAAATTTCTCCAAACTCACCTGCCTATCTGACTGTCTGTACAGACAGAGAAAATGAAAAGCTATGCCACCCAGTGTGTCCTACAATACGACCTGTATCTGATTTTGTCCCTGTTCATAGAAAATTTTATAGCCTGTCCTAAATCTCATGTGCCTACTTCCTAGCCATTTGTATTCTGAGAGTTGTAGTTTCTGAGTACAAAAGGGATTAGAGGACAATGATGGGAATTCTAGCACAAGGCAGAAGTCCATGTGGTAAATGGATGACTATAACATGTTCAGTCATTGTGATTCTATGCCAAAGGCAGACACAGAGGCAGGATAACAGCCATTGATCATGGTTTCCAACATGTACCATTAACCTTATAGTTGGTTCTAATCCCTTTTGATTTTGGCAATGTGATGCCCATTCCTGTTTTCAGCATTATAGAAATATTTGTCCTCCTCTGCTTCTTTATAAACTACTTCATGGTTTGGAACCAGAGGGATGGTTTGAATCCCAGTTCTATTATTACTAGTTATTTGAACTTCAGCAAATTACATCATCTTTCTGAATTCTGGTATCTTAATCTGGAAAACAGGGATACTATTAGCTGCTTGGGAGGGTGTTGTGCTGATTGGATAAGACAGACTGAGTAGATGATGAGGAGGCTGGCATTTTTGTCTGCTCAGTAAATGATAGCAAACTCTTCTTCTGGTCCCGTGAGCCGGAAGACACTTTAGACCAGAAGCCCCCAGAGAGCTAAGTTTAATTAATTATAGTAAATTTTAAAAGCTTTTGTTGTGGAGTGCATTCTCCTACTGCACAACTTTTAGTGCCACAGTCTGAGTCATTATTTCTAATCTTGAGTCATTCAAATCCTTTTAAACACCGGAATATCAATCACTCAATCAATGAATTATTATTTAGTTATTTCATCTAATTTTTTTTGATTTTGTACAGCATTGGAACAATAGTTTGCCAATTATTGTAACTACGTGAATGACTACGGTTATTATTTAATATTTTGGAGTCAATAATAATCCATTCTTAAAAATTCAAATAAGTAAGAAAATTGAAGCTTTGAATCCATAACTAATGAGGAAAGAACTATTATGTTTAATTGCATATGGAGATTGATTTTTCAAATTACTTTTCAAGGTATTTAAAAATATCTGCTTGCCAGGTGTGGTGGCTCACACCTGTAATCCCAGCACTTTGGGAAGCTGAGGCAGGTGGATCACCTGAGGTCAGGAGTTCGAGACCAGCCTGACCAACATGGTGAAACCCCATCTCTACTAAAAATACAAAATTACCTGGGAACAGTGGTGCATGCCTGTAATCTTAGCTACTTGGGAGGGTGAGGCAGGAGAATCACTTGAACCTGGGAGGCAGAGGTTGCAGTGAGCCGAGATCATGCCATTGCACTCCAGCCTGGGCAACAAGAGCAAAACTGCATCTCAATAAATAAATAAATAAATAAAAATTAAAATAAATAAAAATATCTGCTTTATTATATACATCAAATCATCAGAAACTAACATTTAAGCTTCCTTTCCAAATAACAAAAGTCCTGATGCATTGTTAAGAAAAACTGCCCATCAGTGAGCTCTGCACACCACATTGTAAGCACGATGGCTTATCTCCTTTACATTGGGAGCTCGGTTTCCAGTTCCAAAGTGTATAGCAGCTTTTAATCTATCACCACATGGCAGGAAGGCATTACTGCAATACTTTCATTCTAGTGAAATCACCCTGAGGTCACAAAATGTGTTCAGGATAACATAGTGGCTTGTGGCACTGGGATAGAAACCTGCATTGTTAGGTCATTCATTTTAGGGGAGGGTTCCCATAGAAGAAAGTGGGTCTGGGCTGGGAATATCACCTCCTAGGAAATATGCAGTAAGATGGATTGTGTGTCTAAAGGTTACTCAATGGCATTAGAAGTAACTCACCCCAGCTAGAGAAACTGTGTAGTAGTGTGAATGTAAGCAGTGAGATTAAATCTTCAGGAAACACAATGAAAGTCATTTTTTTTCACGGATGGATCCAGGTCGTATGGAGGCTTCACTGCTTCTTATACCTCCGGTGAAGATGCAGATAATGTGGGATGTTGTAAATGTACTTCATTTTAATCTGGTGCATTGCAGATGCCCCCCAGCCACCGCCAATGGCAGCAGAGCCATCCATTTTCCCTTTAGTGATCAAAGTTCACTAGGAATCTTTGACATAAGACAAACACATATAAGCAGATCAAAAACTTACTGCCGACGGAAAAAAGCTTTCTGATTTCAGGAAGAAACTACTATGGTGAATTTAAAACTTTTAATGCCATTAGATGAGCTTCTAGCACAGTTTCAGTCATATTACCATGAGGATTGGTGACCTGTTCCGTAGTCCTTGGTCAATTATTTGGTGCTGAAAGAGACCATCTACCTCCTAGAAGGTAACTTAGTCTCGGAGAGTAATTAATTTTGCTGGGGACAGAACAGGTTTTATTGTTTCTGGTCATCTATTCACACACATATTTCCAGTGAAAATAAATGGGAGGTTTTATTTGATATAGAATATTTCAAAATTAAACAAGATATGGCCTCTAATTATAAATATCCTCCTATTTCCTGGATTGGTGCTACTATCTAAGGGTTTTAAAATTTAGAAGTGGGAGTGAATATTAAAAAAGAAAAAACCCACTAAGTTATTTCATTGGTACAAGAAGCATCTGTTCCTTTATTAAAAGGGGGCAAATTCATTGGTAGGTCAATGTCCTATTGTCTGTTTGATTTAAATTAAATTATTAGATCAAGTGGAGAATTGCTAATCAAGCCATTAGGACCTGCCACCATTATATTTGGGTATTCCTCTAAATTAATTATTAATGAGCAGAGGGCCTCAATATTTGGACATATTGATACAGAGCCAAACCCCAGCCACCTAATCTACACCAACAGGAAGATAGAGAAGTTGTTGATTTTTGCACATTTTTCCTTTTTAAACTTGTAGAAACTTGCATAATTTGCTTGCCTTTTACCCATAATCCTGATTGCATCTAGAAAAACAAATCAAAGCAGTAATGTTGATGTTTTAGTTACTGTTCCTTTATTGTTTGTGTCTTCTGTTGTGGCCTGAATCTTACTACTACTTTCTGTTGCCTTCTGTTTTCTTAGTGTGTGGTGGGTCTCTTCCAAATACTCCTGAAGGAAACTTTACTTCTCCTGACCATGATGGAGTCAGGAATCACTCGAGAAACCTAAACTGTGAATGGACTCTCAGCAATCCAAATCAGGAAAATTCATCTATTTATATTCATTTTGAAGATTTTTACCTAGAAAGTCACCAAGACTGTCAATTTGATGTCCTTGAGTTTCGAGTGGGTGAGTTCTAAGAACACATTCTCCCATTTATCTACAATATTCTTTTTATCTTTTTGTTGTTGTGGCTGCTGTTGTTGTTTTGAGACAGGAGCTCACTCTCTGCCCAGACTGGTTGTGGGCAGTCCAAACCTTGGGATAATTTGTTGTAGGAAGATTGAGGTAACCTCTTTTGCCCTCTTGGTGGTGGTGGGAAAGGCCTCAATCTGCCTGTTGAAAGTGGTCAACAGGGGTGAGGATATAGTCATGTTTCTTGAGATGGGGCATATGAATGAAATCAATTTTCCAGGTTTGTAGTGGCCTCTGAACACTGGAAGGTGCCCTTTAGCTTGATTTCTGGGCTAAGTGGGTGGTCTGAGTGCTCCCTGGAAAGAAACTTGGTTGCAGATGGTACGGGCCTGCGTGAGTTGTTGAAGGGTGGTGGCCATGGCAGGAGACTGCAGGTGAGGTTACAAAAGCTGAAGCAGAGGATGATAGCTGGTGTGAAAGAGGCTGTGAATGTGAGTGAGTGTGGATTTTTTCTGGGACATGGGCAAAATGAGCTTATTGTCTAGAAAGAACCAGCCCTCCTTGTTTGTGGCCCCAGCCAAAGAAAGATTGAGGCTTTATTCTTGTGAGTATGAGGGCTGTTGAGCTGGGAAACAGGTAGTAGGGGTTGGGGCTTAAGGGCTGACTGTTTAGCTGCAGAACCAGCTAATGAGTTTCCTTCTGATAACAGGTTTGTTAAGAGCCTGGTAAGAGGTACAAGATTGACGATGGGAAGGTTAGTAGTGAAGGTAAGTGAAAGCTTGAATATAGGAAACCTCGGACCACTTGCCATTGCAGTGGATAAAATTTTTAAGATTTCGTTGAATTTGAAAGTCAAAGATTCCATTTTAAGGCCATTGACTACCATTGTCCAGTCGCTATTGGGGCCAGGCCATGTTATAAAAGAAAATTGAACGTTTGGGCTTAATGTGAGGGCTGCGACCTAGAGTCTGGAGGTTGCAAGGGAGACAGCCAAGTGATGTGTCACAGGGAAACCTTCTTCAGGTGGATTTTGAGGCTTCAGTGCAATACTAGCTTCCTGTTGCTACTGCAACAAATTATTATTATTATTTTTTTATTTATTTTGAGATGGAGTCTCGCTCTGTCGCTCAGGCTGGAGTGCAGTGGTGCGATCTCAGCTCACTGCAAGCTCCACCTTGTGGGTTCATGCCACTCTCCTGCCTCAGCCTCCCAAGTAGCTGGGACTACAGGGACCCGCCACTACACCTGGCTAATGTTTCGTATTTTTAGTTGAGACGGGGTTTCATTGTGTTAGCCAGGATGGTCTCGGTCTCCTGACCTAGTGAT
Organism: Pongo abelii; assembly: GCF_028885655.2. Classification (NCBI taxonomy): domain Eukaryota; kingdom Metazoa; phylum Chordata; class Mammalia; order Primates; family Hominidae; genus Pongo; species Pongo abelii. The sequence continues at coordinate 51,271,807 of NC_071993.2, forward strand.
TCACCCGTCTCGGCCTCCCAAAGTGCTGGGATTATAGGCGTGAGCCACACACTTAGTGTCTTTAAACAACATATATGTATTCTTTTACAGTTCTGGAGGCCAGAATTCTAAATTCCCTCCCACTGAGTCAAGTTGGGAGCAGGGCAAGTGCTTTCAGGGGTTCTGTGGGAGAATCCATTTCCTGGCTCTGGAGGCAGCCTGCACTCCTTGACTTTTGATGCCCTCCTTAAATGACTCCAATTTCTCGCTTCCATCACTACACCTCCCACCACTCTCCCATCACCTGCTCTGCTCTTACAAGGATCCAGGTGAGTACACCAACTTGCCACCTAAAGAAGCTGGGATAATCTTCCCTACCAAAGGTCCTTAACTTCATTACATCTGCAAAGCTTCTTTTACCATATAAGGTAATGTTTACAGGTTCCTGGATCAGGATATGGGCATCTTGAGGGGCCACTTATAAGCCTAATACAGCTAGGCTGCAAAATACTACAAGTAGACTGGAAAACCATTACACCCTCTGGCGTTTTAATGATTGGGAGAAAAACAGTTGGGATTTTTTGCTTTGGGGTCCTTCTTAACTTTGCATTTTTAAGGTCTAGAGTCCCTCTTAAACTTGTAGTTTTAAGGTCTAGCCCTCATCAACCCTCTCTTCCAACCAGAGACACCCACTGCAGTGTTTCCTTGAAAGTCTGGTGACATGTCTAAATCTAAGTTCTGATGAGAGGCACAGGGCCAACCAACAGCCCCCATGGCAGCCCCCTTGGCCAGAGGGTGCCCATGTAGGCCAAACCTGGTGACTGAAACAAGCTCATGGCTGGGAAGGAACATAGAGAAGGGTCTAGGGCCTGGTGAGGGCACCATGGAGGCCATGGGGTGAGCGAGGTCTGCTAGGACAGTGCAGGTCTGTGGAGCTGAAGTGAGGCTGTAGAGCCTGGCCTAGTGCCGCAGGAGCCGGAGGAAGAAGCTGGGGGCTATCGTCCCGGTCCACAGAGATGCTGGAGACAGTGGCGCTAGGAGTGGCCCTGAGGCTGTGGAGAGAGCATCTCTACCCCACAGCATCTGGGGGTGATGGCAATTTCCTCACCTGACAAGGACAGCTCCCAAGTCCCAGATGTTGGGCTTTTTCTTTGTACTCAGAGACTAGTGGGGGCAGTGACAGGAAGCCAGGGAGCCTCTCTTGCTACCTCCTCCATGCTCTGTATCCAAAGACTGAGGGAGGTGGAGCTGGCTGGGAGGTCGGGCACTTCATCCACCTGCTCTTTGGTACTGGTCATCTGGAGGTGGGTGCAGAGGTGGCCCAGCCATTCCCATTGTTCATGTCACTGTACGTGCGCCGGGTACTTCCTCATCATTGGGAGGATCTGCTTCACCTCCAGTCACACAGCCTCCAGGCAGTGGGAGTGGTCCTCCTGCAGGATGTTCAGCTTCAACTTTGCCAGGTATGGAAGCATATGGCCAGCTTGGTCCAGGGCATCCACCAGGTCCCTCGTGGAAGCAGTATGGTGATGACAGAGTCGTGGTTGGTGCAGGCCAGAATCTGGTCTTTACCATTGCAGGAGGCAAAGTATAGAGCTGTGTGGCCTTGTCAGCTGCACAGGGATCCATGCCATTTTCCAGTAGCTGCCACACTTTTTCCACATCGTTGGCATTGGCAGCATTGGCGTTGTCTCCCTCATTCTCTTAAGAGCTGCATCTCTTTGCTCATGGGCCTGAGCCAGCAGTGGGGCCTGGCAGTGAGCCTCAGCCACCAGCAGGGATCTTGCAGCACAGCTCCTGGTGCAGCTCTGCGTCATACTGCCACCAGTCGTGTAGTAGTGCAATAGGGACTTGGCCAGGAGGCTTCCTGGCCCGGGAGGCCCATGCAGCTGCCCAGTGCAGACCCGAAATCAGCGAAGGAGAAGAAGCCCCAGGTACCTTTCAGCTTTTGTTGTTGTTGCTGTTGTTGTTTTGGTTTTTGAGGCAGGGTCTCGCTCTTTTGCCCAGGCTGGAGTGTAGTGGCGCTACCTCTGTTCTCTGCACCCTCTGCCTCCTGTGCTCAAGCCATCCCCCCACCTCAGTCTCCCAAGTAGCTGAGACTACAGGTTCACTCCATCAGGCCTGGCAAATTTTTTGTATTTTTGGTAGAGATGGGGGTTTCACCATGTTGCCCTGAGCTCAAAGCGATCCGCCCGCCTCAGCCTCCCAAAATGCTAGGATTACAGGCCTGCACCACCATACCCGGACACTCTAAAGACTTATTTCCACACAGCTAAGACATGTTTTAGGAAGTTTGCTAAAATACCCCTGGAGACCCCCTTATTGTGGTCTCCCTTTTGCCGTGTTTAATTTGATTGATCTTTTCTGCCCTCCTGCTTTTCAGAAATTTAAAGGCTAAAAAGAGGACCTAAACTTTAAAACTTCTCTTTTAGTCTCCCATTAAACTAATTGTAAGAACCACCAAAAAAGGGAAAAGTTCTTTGGAAAAATTATTTGGAAAGCAGTAAAATGATACGGACTGTTAGGATGTAAAACATAGGATATAAGTCATTATATGTTAGTGCTGCTCTGACATAGGGACCTATTACTGAGAATCAACTTTTGCTCAATTTTCAGAGAAATGGAATGGTTGCATCACTTATCTACGTAAACAACTGAAGAATTGTCTGAAAGAAAATATGGTATGTTTAAACTGGAAAAGTCCTGTAATACTTTGTTCATGAGCATTTACACAGTGGAGTTACTGTTCATTTTGGGGGTACTGTGGACAAGCCCAGGGCTGCCGGTGAATCGAGTCATCCTTACACGTCTCTCCTTGTAAGGTGCTTTGCAGTGTCTGTCTAAATATTAGAAACATTCTTTGTTTCTAGATTACTGCAAAGCTAAGGAAAAGCTATATTTCTTTTTTTTTAATTTTATTATTATTATACTTTAAGTTTTAGGGTACATGTGCACAATGTGCAGGTTTGTTACATATGTATACATGTGCCATGCTGGTGTGCTGCACCCATTAACTTGTCATTTAGCATTAGGTATATCTCCTAATGCTATCCCTCCCCCCTCCCCCCACCCCACCACAGTCCCCAGAGTGTGATGTTCCCCTTCCTGTGTCCATGTGTTCTCATTGTTCAATTCCCACCTATGAGTGAGAACATGTGGTGTTTGGTTTTTTGTCCTTGTGATAGTTTGCTGAGAATGATGGTTTCCAGTTTCATCCATGTCCCTACAAAGGACATGAACTCATCATTTTTTATGGCTGCATAGTATTCCATGGTGTATATGTGCCACATTTTCTTAATCCAGTCTATCGTTGTTGGACATTTGGGTTGGTTCCAAGTCTTTGCTATTGTGAATAGTGCCGCAATAAACATACGTGTGCATGTGTCTTTATAGCAGCATGATTTATAATCCTTTGGGTGTATATACCCAGTAATGGGATGGCTGGGTCAAATGGAATTTCTAGTTCTAGATCCCTGAGGAATCGCCACACTGACTTCCACAATTGTTGAACTAGTTTACAGTCCCACCAACAGTGAAAAACTGTTCCTATTTCTCCACATCCTCTCCAGCACCTGTTGTTTCCTGACTTTTTAATGATCGCCATTCTAACTGGTGTGAGAGTGGTATCTCATTGTGGTTTTGATTTGCATTTCTCTGATGGCCAGTGATGATAGCATTTTTTCATGTGTTTTTTGGCTACATAAATGTCTTCTTTTGAGAAGTGTCTGTTCATATCCTTCGCCCACTTTTTGATGGGGTTGTTTGTTTTTTTCTTGTAAATTTGTTGGAGTTCATTGTAGATTCTGGATATTAGCCCTTTGTCAGATGAGTAGGTTGCAAAAATTTTCTCCCATTTTGTAGGTTGCCTGTTCACTCTGATAGCAGTTTCTTTTGCTGCACAGAAGCTCTTGAGTTTAATTAGATCCCATTTGTCAATTTTGGCTTTCGTTGCCATTGCTTTTGGTGTGTTAGACATGAAGTCCTTGCCCATGACTATGTCCTGAATGGTATTGCCTAGGTTTTCTTCTAGGGTTTTTATGGTTTTAGGTCTAACATGTAAGTCTTTAATCCATCTTGAATTAATTTTTGTGTAAGGTGTAAGGAAGGGATCCAGTTTTGGAAAAGCTATATTTCTTTAATTATCAGCTAGCATTTCTTTTAAACTTTTAGCATGGATATTTGGGGATTTATTTACATATTTATTGCAAAGCCCTGGATTATAGAGATTTACTGAAGATTTTAATAGAAGATTTTTTTTAAATTATACTTTTAAGTTTTAGGGTACATGTGCACAATGTGCAGGTTAGTTACATATGTACACATGTGCCATGCTGGTGTGCTGCAACCATTAACTCGTTTAAACTAATAGTTTCTCTGAATCTGCTTTGTTAAAATCAGTATTCACCAGGATGCCCCTGTTGTCTCTACTTTTATCTTAATGCATCACTGAGTTGACATTAAATTTCAAATTCTTCTTTGCCCTTAATACTATTCTATCCTGAAGCCACATTTATATACTGATGAAAGAAGTAAGCAATCTGTTATTATCATCTGTTTGTATATATCAAATGCTCACCTCACAATAGCATCAACCAGTGAAAAACATCCCGTTTTACTGTTTCTATTTGGATAACTATTTACTTTGCAATCAGCTAGCAAGGTATAAAATTGTATGATATGCAGAACTTTAACTGGATTGCTTTAAGTGAACATTTAAACATGATAAGCCATATTAATGATATTTATGTTAATACACTTAAAATGAACATGTTTTGTTCATCATGAGTAATACAACCTACCCCTCAATGAAAATCTAGAGTTAGAGTAAATTTGCTAATGAATTCAATAACTTTTCCATAATATTTTTAGTTATTTGGTTAAGGTTCTCTTAATGTTTCTTTCACTTTTTAATAGCTTACGCCTTTTTTGCCTGTGTTTTTTATTGGTTTGTTTAAAGCAAAATCTCATACCATGTGCTACCTGGAAGCACTGTAACCTAGTGGCAAGATCATAGGCTCTGGGGACACACTGCTGGGCCACGTCTCTTCTCCTATCTGAAACTTGGTATCCTCTTTTGTTGTCTTGAGAACTGAAGATCTATACTGAAGATTGGATAAGATAGTAAAGTGCTTCACATTAATTTATGGCATATAAATACATAATAAATGCTTCTACTTTATCTTGGCTCACTGCAACCTCTGCTTCCCAGGTTCAAGCAGTTCTCCTGCCTCAGCCTCCCAAGTAGCTGGGATTACAGGCACTTGCCACCATGCCTGGCTAATTTTTGTATTTGTTAGTAGAGATAGAGTTTCACCATGTTGGTCAGGCTGGTCTTGAACAACTGACCTCAGGTGATCCACCCACCTCGGCCTCCCAAAGTGCTGGGATTACAGGCACGAGCCACCACGCCTGGCCTATATTCTTAATTTAGTACTATTCTGAGTAAAAATAATTAGCTATTAGTTTTATAAATTTACCATGACTATTTTATAAATGTCAGTGCTTTCCATAAAGTGAAACAGGTTATGTTGTGGTGCATTTGTCTTTACTTTGTGCTGGCCAATCCCTCATTATGCTGTTCCCCTGTTGTAATACTTACATTAAATGTTACCAGTTTGTATTTAAGTGATTTATGTCTCCTGATTGGACTCTGACAAAGAGAAAAATGATGCTAGGAAGGGTACCAGGAGATAGCCCCACAAAGATGGGATTTGGGCATAGGTTTGGTTATTCAAGTAGCAGTGCTTAGCTTCTTGCCAATGGGAAATGGAATACTGGTAATTTATAGGAAGTGACCTCACAATGAACCAAGCTCCCGTTTGTTGATTGTGATGAAATGCGTGCTGAGGCACATGCCTTGGGAGCTAAGTGGCAGCTATACTTCACCACTATGGCAGTAAAGATGACTATAAAGACTGGTGGGGGATGGATCCTTTCAAATGTACTTGAGCTGGGATGCCCAGCTCATGGAACGCACAGCAGGAGGTGAGCAGTGGCCGGTGAGTGAAGCTTCATGTGTATTTACAGTCCCTCCCCATCGCTGGCATTACCATCTGAGCTCTGCCTCCTGTCAGATCAGAGGCAACAGTAGATTCTCATAAGAATGTGAACCCTATTGTGAACTGCCCATGCCAGGGAAGTAGGTTGTGTTGCCCTTATGAGAATCTATTGCCTGATGATCTGTCACTGTCTCCTATCATCCTCAGTTGAGACTGTATAGTTGCAGGAAAACAATGTTGGGCTTCCCACTGATTCTACATTATGGTAAGTTGTATAATTATTTCATTATATATTAGAAAGTAATAATAATAGAAATAAAGTTCACAATAAATGTAATGCACTTGAATCATACTGAATTTATCCTCTCCATCCGTGGTCTGTGGAAAAATTATCTCCATGAATTCATCCTCTTCCTTTTTTTGGTAGAGACAGGGTCTTACTATGCTGCCCAGGCTGATCTCCAACTCCCAGCCTCGAGCAATCCACCCTTCAAAGCCTTCCCAAATGCTGGGATTACAGGCACAAGCCACAACACCAGGTCAAAACCACGTTTCTTAAACAAAATAAAAACTTGGTGGGAAGATTGCTTGAGCTCAGAAGGTTGAGGCTGCAGTGAGTACTTATCACACTACTGCACTCCAGCGTAGGTGACAGAGAAAGATGCTATCTCAAAAAATAAAATAAAATAATCCCACTCTGCCCACATCTTAAAAAAATATATTGTCTGTATCTTCATGGCTCTCATTCCTGGCCCTTAAAATTCTCCTCACACTGGACCTTTGTATTCATCCACTTGTTTGACCCCTTCTGGGACCTGACCTGTCCCAGGAAGAGTCCCCATTTTCCTCCAATGCACTTGTCTTTGAGTCTACCTGGCCAGACACCCAGGAGTTACCTTGAGGTGTTACTTTCCTCCCTTCCCACATCCAGCCTAGCAAGGCCTGCTGATTCCTCCCTGAATACAAATCCCAGACCATACCCCATCTTCCTTCACTGCCTTCCAGCGCTCAAAGCCATGCCACAGAGCAACCAGGTCAGTTTCATTGGAAGTAGGAGGTGGAGCCTGTCATTCTCTGGTCTGTCATCTGTAGTGGCTTCCCACTGTACCTGGAATAACCTCACAGCCCCTGATCGGGCCTGCAGGGTCATGGGTAGCTGTGCCCTGCTGTTCCTCTGTCATCCCATCATCCCCTCTGTGGATTGCTTGCTCTGTGCCAGCCACCGTGGTAGTCTGTGTACCTTTCTTCCTCTCAAGTCACAGCCTCCTGCACTGTCATGCTGAGGGGTGGTGTTTGTGGAATGCTCTTTCTTTGGGGCTTTCTGTGCCTCTCCTTTCTATTTGTGTCACAGTTTAAACATGACCATATTGGAGAGGTCTCACTGAGCACCATCACACCTCAGCCTTGAGGCTCGCTGACTCATCATCCTTTTATTTTCCATGAAGCAGTGCTGACTGACATTTTTCCTCCTACTGCAGCACACTAAAAAACATCCAAGGTGAAGGATTAGAGCTTTAAAAAGTTTGGTAGTGTCCAGGCACAGTGGCTCAATCCTGTAATCCTAGCACTTTGGGAGGCCAAGGCAGATGGATTGCTTGAGCTCAGGAGTTTGAGACCAGCCTGACTAACATGGTAAAACCCGTCTCTACTAAATACAAAAAGTTAGCCAGGCGATGTGGCCCGTGCCTGTAATTCCAGCTACTTGGGAGGCCGAGATAGGAGAATTGCTTGAATTGCATTAAGCTGAGTTTGCACCACTGCACTCCAGCCTGGGTGAAGCCTCGGTCTAAAAAAAAAAAAAAAAAAAAAAAAAAAAAAAAAAAAACACGAGAAAAGAAAACTTTGGTAGTATTTAAGGAAAGCATACAGAATGAGTAGAAGTTTGCCAGGTGAAGAGTCAGGAGGATTATATTTAGCAGAAGGAAAATTTAACCAGATTGTGTGTTTGGCAGAAGGAACATCTGAAGGAACACCTGACGAGGCTGTACCCTTGGCGGAAAGAACACCTGACATGGCTGAAAGCTTGGTGGAAAAACCACCTGATGAGGCTGCACCCTTGGTGGAGGGAACAGCTGACAAAATTCAATGTTTGGGGAAAGCAACATCTGGAAAGTTTTAACAGTCAGCAGAAGAAACACCTAAGAAAATTATGAGGCCTGCAAAAGAAACATCTGAGAAATTTGCATGGCCAGCAAAAGAAAGACCTAGGAAGATCACATGGGAGGAAAAAGAAACATCTGTAAAGACTGAATGCGTGGCAGAATTAACACCTAATAAAACTGAAGTTTTGGAAAAAGGAACATCTAAGATGCTCGCATGTCCTACAAAAGAAACGTCTACAAAAGCAAGTACAAATGGTAAGATGCTTGAGTGAACTTTGTAAGGTTTATTGGCATTTCGGGTTTCTTAGTGAAAAAAGTGTGATATGGGAGTAGCTGGGAATGACTTGAATATCTAAATAAGGCAACCTTAGGCAACACTTTTTCATAGTATAGAAATAAGTAGATATTATTCCGTAGGCCCTGGAAAAATTCTCACAATATTTCTGGCTGTAAATACTAAATGAACTAACTAACAATGGCTAAAACCATAGGAACCAAAGTTGTTTTGGTGGTACAGGGATATTACAGGATCCCACTTTTTTTTTGAGATGGAGTCTCACAGTGTTGTCTGGGCTAGAGTGCAATGGCAAGAGCAATCTCAGCTCACTGCAACCTCTGCTCCTGGTGATTCTCCTGCTTTAGCCTCCCAAGTAGCTAGGATTACAGGTGCCTGCCACCACACCAGATAATTTCTTGTATTTTTAGTAGAGATGGGGTTTCACTATATTAGCCAGACTCAAATTCCTGACCTCATGATATGCCTACCTTGGCCTCCAAAAGTGCTGGGAATTCAGCCATGAGCCACCGTGCCCAGCCAGGACTCCACTTTTGGTTGGCTAATTAGCAACAGCTCCAATCATCATGCTCTCTCAAGACAATATTTAAAGGCTGGAAGGGCTGCTTTTGTTCACATGTTTCTTTTAAACAGGGAGAAAACTTGGAAGCTTGCAGTAATCTTCCTGTAACATTTTATTGGCTGGATTATACCACATGCTCATTTCTAAACCAGTCACTAGGAAAGCAAATGTAATTACTGTGATTAGCTTAGAATAATGATTTCTCTTTTTGAGATGGGATGGGGGTAGTGGAATAATGAATATCTAAATAAGCCTGTGTTTCTGCAGCAAGAAAGAATAATGTCTATGTATAGGAAGCCAGCAATGTCTTCTGCAGGGATTCATTGGAAAAGTTTAAGCAAGGGAGTCACAAGATTAGATTTGAGTATCAGGGCATACTGGTCATGGTATAAGGCAGAGATTGGCAAACTTTTCTTGTAAAGTGCCAGATAGGAAATATGTTAGGCTGCCGGACATGGTGGCTCACGCCTGTTATCCCAGCACTTTGGGAGGCCAAGGCACGTTGATCATGAGGTCAGGAGTTCAAGAACAGCCTGGCCAACATGGTGAAACCCTGTCTCTACTAAAAATACAAAAATTAGCCAGGTGTGGCGGCATGCACCTGAAATCCCAGCTACTTGGGAGGCTGAGGCAGGAGGATTGCTTGAACCCAGGAGGCGGAGGCTGTAGTGAGCTGAGATTGCACCACTGCACTACAGCCTGGGTGACAGAGAAACACTCCATCTCAAAAAAAAAAAAAAAGAAAAAGAAATATATTAGGCCATGTGGTCTCTATAATAGCTATTGAACTCTGCATTGTAGGGTAAAAGCAGTCATAGATAATGTGTGAGCAAATAGGCATGATTGTACTCCAATAAAACTTTGTATAAAAAACCATTTGGTAAGCTGAATTTGGCCTGTGGCCTATAGTTTGCTGGCCCTTCATATAGAAGATAGATGGAGGGTAATTACATAAAAAGATTTAAAGACAAAGTAAGCTTGTGTAGTAGTTCATGCTATAGTCTCTTTTTTTTTTGTCACCAATCTGTGGCCTAGTATCAATCTATTATGAAAGTTTGACCCATCCAGGATAAAATGAATCAAGTTCAGAAGCTCAGTTTACACATTTAAATATGTAAGTCTTTCTTTGCCATTATTTTATTTTGATTTGTTTTACTGAATTTTTTTTAACTTAAAAAATAACAACAGTAACTGGTAGGGTTTCTTTTTCCCTGTGAAAGCCATCAGTTAAGGGGCCATGTCTAACTAGGCAATATAAATATAAAATAGTTTGTATTTCCAATGGCACTGGAAAGATAAAGCAAAGGCAGAAAAGAGGTACAGTGAATATGGTTTAGTGATTATTGAGTTTAAAAAGCTAGGGGACAGATACAATCTCAGGTCATTCATAAGTTTCCAGATTGTGCACAAGCATTTACAATGCCCATGGGGAAGAAGTAGGAAATTGTCAGGTTAACAGAGAAGAGCAAACAGTCATGGGACAGACCAGCAGTTTTCTTTACATGATGAGTTTAATGAAACATTCATGTGGGATATTTTCAGTAGGTAATTGGATTATAGGCATTTCTAGCTGGAGATAGAACTCTGGTTGGAGATGTAGGCTTAGGATAATTTTATTATAATTATTGGGCAAAGCCATAGATCTCAATGAGCTTATCCATGATGCAGAAGATGTAGAATAAGAAGAAAGCCATTGACAAAACCCTGGGAATATCAAATTTCACAGAGTCAAAGGACTTGGTAAAGGAGACTGAGCAGTGGCTAAAGAAAAGTAGGAGAGGAGTCAGAGAAAGTGATATTGCAAATTTTTTTTAAATGTAAGAATTTCAAGCAGTAAGATTACTGAAAAGTGAATTGGATTTAACTTACAAGTTCTTCAGTGGTAATCTGTTCAAAAGAATTATTTTAGAGGTGTTAGGTATACTGTTGATGTGGTTGATATTTCTGTTGTCCAAGAAGAAATCTCCCAAGATCCTACCTAACTTTTTGTAACTAAAGCAGCATACATACACAGGGTCTGGGAAATTATTTAGACTGGTGAGTACACCTGCCAACATTTTTCCAGAATTGTCAAAACCTAAGGGTCATGTGTGAGGAAAAGTGTTGTCTTTTTTATCTGTTTCTTGTGGATAGTGGAGATCTGTGTTGTGTGTCTCTCTCACACAAACGCACACACACACATACACAAATAAGTACAGTAATTCACCCTTATCCATGGGGAGTATTTGCTAAGACACCCAGTGAATGTCTGAAACTGTGGATAGTATGAAACCCTATATATACATGTTTTTTTCTATTTATGCATATTTATGATAAAGTCTAATTTATAAATTAGGCACAGTAAGAAATTAACAATAACTTGTGATAAAACAACAACAATATATTGTAATCAAAGTTAGGTGAATGTGGTCTCTCAAAGTGTCTTGTCTTGTACTCACCCTTCTTTTTCGTGTGATGACTGTGAGATGATATAATGCCTGTGTGAGGAGATGAAGTCAGGTGAATGAGGTAGGAGTTGTCATATGGTGTTAAGCTACTAATTATTTCTGGCTATCTGACTACATATCAGAAGGTGGATCATCTGCTTCATGTGACCCTGGATCATTGAGCCATGATAATGTTGATGGTTGGGGTTCAGGAACAGATCATTTTGATGACTAACGGGCAGATAGCATATACAAAGGGATGATTCATGACCTGCGTGAGATGGAACATGATGTCTTAATATTTCATCGTACTCCTTAGAATGACACATTATTTAGAACTTATGACTTGTATATTTCTGGAATTCCCCATTTAATATTTTTGGACTATGGTTGACCATGAGTAACTGAAATCATGGAAATCAAAACCATGGCTATTATATTGTGAAACATATGTTTGGTCTTCAACACTGTTTTCTGGCATAGAACTCATAAAATGTTTAGAATCTCCAAAGTGATGTCTTTGTATGCTAATAATTGAGTGATGGCTGGCAGTCCCTAGGTAGCTTCAGGATAGGAGCTGGTCACAAAAAAGAACAAGGCATGATTAGAGTGTTGGGACTTTCAGCCCCACCCCTCAACCTCCTAGGAGGTGAGAGGAGATGAAGGTTAGGTCAATTACCAATAGCCACAGATTTGTTCATTCATGCCTATGTAATAAAGCTTTCTTAAGAACACAGAAGGACTGGGATCAGAGACCTTCCAGATAGCTGAATGTATGGAAGTGTTTGGAGGCTGATGTGCCCTGGGAGGGCATGGAAGCTCCATGCCCCTTCCCCTATAACTTGCCCTATGCATCTCTTCATGTGTCTGCTTTGTGATACCCTTCATAATAAACTGGTAAATGTGTTTCCCTTAGTATTTGGGGCACTCTAGCATGTTAATCAAACCCAAAGAGGGAGTCATGAGAACCCCAACTTGAAACCAGCTGGTTAGATGTTTCAGAGACCCAGATTTGCAACTGTTATGGGAGGGCAGTCTTGTGAGACTGAGCCCTCAGCCTGTGGGATCTGAGACTATTTCTAGATAGACAGTGTTGGAATTAAATAAAGGACAACCAACTGGTTTCTGCTACAGAATTGGTTGCTTACTTGTTGGTGGAGGAAATCCTCCACACATTTGGTCGCAGAAGTCTTCTGTTTTGATGATTGTTGTGGTGTGACAGCAGAGGGAAATCATGTTGTGTGTGTTTCTTTCTACACATAGAGCAGATAAAGAGTGACTACTGTATACTCTGTTCTAACTGCTTCTAGTTCATTTGTCTAGAAATTATAGTTTCTAAGATTGACACTGTCCACTTATACTAATTCTGCTAATAATACAATTTTCTGTCAGTCTTATAGGATTCTGTTTGGATTATGACTATTGTATACTGTAGTTCACTTGTAGATATCAAATTGTGATAAATTCTATTTTTCCTTGCACTTGAGAACTATAAAGGAGTGGAAATAAGAGTTGTTAATGCATTAATTTCCTACCAATATTATGCTTAATAATAATTTTACTATAGTCTCAACGTATGGTCCCAAATGAATGCTTTATGACAAATCATCTGAGTCTTCATAGCAAAGTATTGGAGTATTATGCTTTTTTAAACAAGACCTGAATCATGCACGAAAGTGTGCATGATTCTTTTAAATTAAGTTGAAGTCTCATGATGTCTCCCAGGCTGCTTTCAGACTCCTGGGCTTCTCAGGTGATCCTCCTGCCTCACCTTCCCAAGTAGTTGGGATTACAGGCATGTGCCATCATGCCCTCTTATGTTTTTAATATTCTGTATTTTTTATTTATATTTGTTTTTTTTTTTTGTTTTGTTTTCTTTTTTTTTTTGTTTTCTTTTTTTTTTTCTTTTATTGTAATTATTATTATTATTATTATTATTATACTTTAGGTTTTATGGTACATGTGCCCAATGTGCAGTAAGTTACATATGTATACATGTGCCATGCTGGTGCACTGCACCCACCAACTCGTCATCTAGCATTAGGTATATCTCCCAATGTTATCCCTCCCCCCTCCCCCCAACCCACAACAGTCCCTGAAGTGTGATGTTCCCCTTCCTGTGTCCATGTGTTCTCATTGTTCAATTCCCACCTATGAGTGAGAATATGCGGTGTTTGGTTTTTTGTTCTTGCGATAGTTTACTGAGAATGATGATTTCCAATTTCATCCATGTCCCTACAAAGGACATGAACTCATCATTTCTTATGGCTGCATAGTATTCCATGGTGTAGATGTGCCACATTTTCTTAATCCAGTCTATCATTGTTGGACATTTGGGTTGGTTCCAAGTCTTTGCTATTGTGAATAATGCCGCAATAAACATACGTGTGCACGTGTCTTTATAGCAGCATGATTTATAGTCCTTTGGGTATATACCCAGTAATGGGATGGCTGGGTCAAATGGAATTTCTAGTTCTAGATCCCTGAGGAATCGCCACACTGACTTCCCCAAGGGTTGAACTACTTTACAGTCCCACCAACAGTGTAAAAGTGTTCCTATTTCTCCACATCCTCTCCAGCACCTGTTGTTTCCTGACTTTTTAATGATCGCCATTCTAACTGGTGTGAGATGGTATCTCATTGTGGTTTTGATTTGCATTTCTCTGATGGCCAGTGATGGTGAGCATTTTTTCATGTGTCTTTTGGCTGCATAAATGTCTTCTTTTGAGAAGTGTCTGTTCATGTCCTTCGCCCACTTTTTGATGGGGTTGTTTGTTTTTTTCTTGTAAATTTGTTGGAGTTCATTGTAGATTCTGGATATTAGCCCTTTGTCAGATGAGTAGGTTGCGAAAATGTTCTCCCATTTTGTAGGTTGCCTGTTCACTCTGATGGTAGTTTCCTTTGCTGTGCAGAAGCTCTTTAGTTTAATTAGATCCCATTTGTCAATTTTGGCTTTTGTTGCCATTGCTTTTGGTGTTTTAGACATGAAGTCCTTGCCCATGCCTATGTCCTGAATGGTATTGCCTAGGTTTTCTTCTAGGGTTTTTATGGTTTTAGGTCTAACATTTAAGTCTTTAATCCATCTTGAATTGATTTTTGTATAAGGTGTAAGGAAGGGATCCAGTTTCAGCTTTCTACATATGGCTAGCCAGTTTTCCCAGCACCATTTATTAAATAGGGAATCCTTTCCCCATTTCTTGTTTTTCTCAGGTTTGTCAAAGATCAGATGGTTGTAGATATGTGGCATTATTTCTGACGGCTCTATTCTGTTCCATTGATCTATATCTCTGTTTTGGTACCAGTACCATGCTGTTTTGGTTACTGTAGCCTTGTAGTATAGTTTGAAGTCAGGTAGCGTGATGCCTCCAGCTTTGTTCTTTTGGCTTAGGATTGACTTGGCGATGCGGGCTCTTTTTTGGTTCCATATGAACTTTAAAGTAGTTTTTTCCAATTCTGTGAAGAAAGTCATTGGTAGCTTGATGGGGATGGCATTGAATCTGTAAATTACCTTGGGAAGGATGGCCATTTTCATGATATTGATTCTTCCTACCCATGAGCATGGAATGTTCTTCCATTTGTTTGTATCCTCTTTTATTTCCTTGAGCAGTGGTTTGTAGTTCTCCTTGAAGAGGTCTTTGACATCCCTTGTAAGTTGGATTCCTAGGTATTTTATTCTCTTTGAAGCAATTGTGAATGGGAGTTCACTCATGATTTGGCTCTCTGTTTGTCTGTTATTGATGTATAAGAATGCTTGTGATTTTTGCACATTGATTTTGTATCCTGAGACTTTGCTGAAGTTGCTTATCAGCTTAAGGAGATTTTGGGCTGAGACAATGGGGTTTTCTAGATATACTATCATGTCATCTGCAAACAGGGACAATTTGACTTCCTCTTTTCCTAATTGAATACCCTTGATTTCCTTCTCCTGCCTAATTGCCCTGGCCAGAACTTCCAACACTATGTTGAATAGAAGTGGCGAGAGAGGGCATCCCTGTCTTGTGCCAGTTTTCAAAGGGAATGCTTCCAGTTTTTGCCCATTCAGTATGATATTGGCTGTGGGTTTGTCATAAATATTTGTTGATTTAATATATTTTACCCATTTCTTCTAGATTTTCTAGTTTATTTGCATAGAGGTGTTTGTAATATTCTCTGATGGTAGTTTGTATTTCTGTGGGATCGGTGGTGATATCCCCTTTATCATTTTTTATTGCATCTATTTGATTCTTCTCTCTTTTTTTCTTTATTAATCTTGCTAGCGGTCTATCAATTTTGTTGATCCTTTCAAAAAACCAGCTCCTGGATTCATTGATTTTTTGAAGGGTTTTTTGTGTCTCTATTTCCTTCAGTTCTGCTCTGATTTTAGTTATTTCTTGCCTTCTGCTAGCTTTTGAATGTGTTTGCTCTTGCTTTTCTAGTTCTTTTAATTGTGATGTTAGGGTGTCAATTTTGGATCTTTCCTGCTTTCTCTTGTGGGCATTTAGTGCTATAAATTTCCCTCTACACACTGCTTTGAATGCATCCCAGAGATTCTGGTATGTTGTGTCTTGGTTCTCGCTGGTTTCAAAGAACATCTTTATTTCTGCCTTCATTTCGTTATGTACCCAGTAGTCATTCAGGAGCAGGTTGTTCAGTTTCCACGTAGTTGAGCAGTTTTGAGTGAGATTCTTAATCCTGAGTTCTAGCTTGATTGCACTGTGATCTGAGAGACAGTTTGTTACAATTTCTGTTCTTTTACATTTATTGAGGAGAGCTTTACTTCCAAGTATGTGGTCAATTTTGGAATAGGTGTGGTGTGGTGCTGAAAAAAATGTATATTCTGTTGATTTGGGGTGGAGAGTTCTGTAGATGTCTATTAGGTCTGCTTGGTGCAGAGCTGAGTTCAATTCCTGGGTATCCTTGTTGACTTTCTGTCTCGTTGATCTGTCTAATGTTGACAGCGGGGTGTTAAAGTCTCCCATTATTAATGTGTGGGAGTCTAAGTCT
The DNA here is from genome assembly GCF_028885655.2 of Pongo abelii. Taxonomy (NCBI): domain Eukaryota; kingdom Metazoa; phylum Chordata; class Mammalia; order Primates; family Hominidae; genus Pongo; species Pongo abelii. The sequence goes on from NC_071993.2 coordinate 51,288,153, forward strand.
CTTTGTAGGTCACTCAGGACTTGCTTTATGAATCTGGGTGCTCCTGTATTGGGTGCATATATATTTAGGATAGTTAGCTCTTCCTGTTGAATTAATCCCTTTACCATTATGTAATGGCCTTCTTTGTCTCTTTTGATCTTTGTTGGTTTAAAGTCTGTTTTATCAGAGACTAGGATTGCAACCCCTGCCTTTTTTTGTTTTCCATTTGCTTGGTAGATCTTCCTCCATCCTTTTATTTTGAGCCTATGTGTGTCTCTGCACGTGAGATGGGTTTCCTGAATACAGCACACTGATGGGTCTTGAGCCTTTAAGAAATGGATAAATTCCTCAACACTTACACCCTCCCAAGACTAAACCAGGAAGAAGTTGAATCTCTGAATAGACCAATAACAGGAGCTGAAATTGTGGCAATAATCAATAGCTTACCAACCAAAAAAAGTCCAGGACCAGATGGGTTCACAGCCGAATTCTACCAGAGGTACAAGGAGGAGCTGGTACCATTCCTTCTGAAACTATTCCAATCAATAGAAAAAGAGGGAATCCTCCCTAACTCATTTTATGAGGCCAGCATCATCCTGATACCAAAGCCTGGCAGAGACACAACAAAAAAAGAGAATTTTAGACCAATATCCTTGATGAACATTGATGCAAAAATCCTCAATAAGATACTGGCAAACAGAATCCAGCAGCACATCAAAAAGCTTATCCACCATGATCAAGTGGGCTTCATCCCTGGGATGCAAGGCTGGTTCAATATACGCAAATCAATAAATGTAATCCAGCATATAAACAGAACCAAAGACAAAAACCACATGATTATCTCAATAGATGCAGAAAAGGCCTTTGACAAAATTCAACAACCTTCATGCTAAAAACTCTCAATAAATTAGGAATTGATGGGACGTATCTCAAAATAATAAGAGCTATTTATGACAAACCCACAGCCAATATCGTACTGAATGGGCAAAAACTGGAAGCATTCCCTTTGAAAACTGGCACAAGACAGGGATGCCCTCTCTCACCACTTCTATTCAACATAGTGTTGGAAGTTCTGGCCAGGGCAATTAGGCAGGAGAAGGAAATCAAGGGTATTCAATTAGGAAAAGAGGAAGTCAAATTGTCCTTGTTTGCAGATGACATGATAGTATATCTAGAAAACCCCATTGTCTCAGCCCAAAATCTCCTTAAGCTGATAAGCAACTTCAGCAAAGTCTCAGGATACAAAATCAATGTGCAAAAATCACAAGCATTCTTATACATCAATAACAGACAAACAGAGAGCCAAATCATGAGTGAACTCCCATTCACAATTGCTTCAAAGAGAATAAAATACCTAGGAATCCAACTTACAAGGGATGTCAAAGACCTCTTCAAGGAGAACTACAAACCACTGCTCAAGGAAATAAAAGAGGATACAAACAAATGGAAGAACATTCCATGCTCATGGGTAGGAAGAATCAATATCATGAAAATGGCCATCCTTCCCAAAGTAATTTACAGATTCAATGCCATCCCCATCAAGCTACCAATGACTTTCTTCACAGAATTGGAAAAAACTACTTTAAAGTTCATATGGAACCAAAAAAGAGCCCGCATCGCCAAGTCAATCCTAAGCCAAAAGAACAAAGCTGGAGGCATCACACTACCTGACTTCAAACTATACTACAAGGCTACAGTAACCAAAACAGCATGGTACTGGTACCAAAACAGAGATATAGATCAATGGAACAGAACAGAGCCGTCAGAAATAATGCCACATATCTACAAGTATCTGATCTTTGACAAACCTGACAAAAACAAGAAATGGGGAAAGGATTCCCTATTTAATAAATGGTGCTGGGAAAACTGGCTAGCCATATGTAGAAAGCTGAAACTGGATCCCTTCCTTACACCTTATACAAAAATCAATTCAAGATGGATTAAAGACTTAAATGTTAGACCTAAAACCATAAAAACCCTAGAAGAAAACCTAGGCATTACCATTCAGGACATAGGCATGGGCAAGGACTTCATGTCTAAAACACCAAAAGCAATGGCAACAAAAGCCAAAATTGACAAATGGGATCTAATTAAACTAAAGAGCTTCTGCACAGCAAAGGAAACTACCATCAGAGTGAACAGGCAACCTACAAAATGGGAGAAAATTTTCGCAACCTACTCATCTGACAAAGGGCTAATATCCAGAATCTACAATGAACTCCAACAAATTTACAAGAAAAAAACAAACAACCCCATCAAAAAGTGGGCGAAGGACATGAACAGACACTTCTCAAAAGAAGACATTTATGCAGCCAAAAAACACATGAAAAAATGCTCACCATCACTGGCCATCAGAGAAATGCAAATCAAAACCACAATGAGATACCATCTCACACCAGTTAGAATGGCAATCATTAAAAAGTCAGGAAACAACAGGTGCTGGAGAGGATGTGGAGAAATAGGAACACTTTTACACTGTTGGTGGGACTGTAAACTAGTTCAGCCCTTGTGGAAGTCAGTGTGGCGATTCCTCAGGGATCTAGAACTAGAAATTCCATTCGACCCAGCCATCCCATTACTGGGTATATACCCAAAGGACTATAAATCATGCTGCTATAAAGGCACATGCACACGTATGTTTATTGCCGCATTATTCACAATAGCAAAGACTTGGAACCAACCCAAATGTCCAACAATGATAGACTGGATTAAGAAAATGTGGCACATATACACCATGGAATACTATGTAGCCATAAAAAATGATGAGTTCACGTCCTTTGTAGGGACATGGATGAAACTGGAAATCATCATTCTCAGTAAACTATCGCAAGAACAAAAAACCAAACACCGCATATTCTCACTCATAGGTGGGAATTGAACAATGAGAACACATGGACACTGGAAGGGGAACATCACACTTCGGGGACTGTTGTGGGGTGGGGGGAGGGGGGAGGGATAGCATTGGGAGATATACCTAATGCTAGATGACAAGTTGGTGGGTGCAGCGCACCAGCATGGCACATGTATACATATGTAACTTACCTGCACATTGCGCACATGTACCATAAAACCTAAAGTATAATAATGATAATAATAATAATAATAATAATAAAAAAAAAAGAAAAAAAAAATATATATATATATATATTTTACTTTTTTTCTTTAATAGTGGATGTGAGTTCTGTAGAGTCTATATTCAGGTAAGACTTTCCAGTTTTTTGAAACATGTATGTTAACTCAGAAAATATAGAGAAAAGAAACCACTATCTTTTGAGTGTTCTACTCTGGGCTAGACAACGTATTGTGTGCTTAATATGTATTATCTCACATAGTCATCACACAATTTTGCAAAGCATCTGTGCTACTATCACCTACTTTGTATTAATCAGGCAAATGTGGTTCAGAGAGGTTGATTAATTGGCCTATGATTTCATAGCTAAAAAGTAGCTGACCCTTGAGTTTGCCATCAGCCTACCTTGCTCCCTAATCCCTTCTCTTGCCCCAAGGCATAGATTGATGGAGAACTGTGCATCACTAGGATCAAGGTACAGATCCAGGTGGGATCAATTCACATAGTCACATTTTGTTATATGTTAACTCTTTTTAGAGTTTTCCCTTAGAACACTGGTTAATCCAAGACTTTGTTCTAATATGTTTAATAGTTAAAGTGATAACCAGTACCTTGTTTTTATCACCAAAGTTTTTAGAGCAGACCTTACTTAGCTGTGGCCACAAGACATAGGTTTTTGTTTCATAAGCAAGACCTGGTGAATCCTATAGATGAATTATTTTACTCTTAGTGAATATCTACATATAGACATGTTATGTTAATCATATTTAGAGGCTATTTCTTATAGATTTCTCTATTTACTGACTTCCCAGTTTAGTTTTTCTTCAAAGCAGTATCCTGCCTAGTTGCATGCACTCTTCATTTTTTTTCTAGAGTCTTTTTTCTTCTTCCATGACTTTTCTATAGTCTTTTCCTGATTACTTTCTTCTCTGCTTTCCTCGGTGTTCTTTTCGTGTATGACTTTATTCTTTCCACCAGCCCCATTTTCCTATAGCTAAAATTAAAAGCACATGGAATTTTAGGATTGTAAGAACTCTTTAAGACTAATCAAAATACTTTCATATTTCAACCTGTATTTAATATCCTGGAAAAATGGTTGTTCAGATGGAGAATCTGAAACTCAAAGTGACTTATTTAAATATCGGAGGTAGCAGAAGTAATATTTAAACTCATTTCAAAGCCCATTACTCTTGTTTCTTAACATCATGTGAGTGTTTGAATAATAGAAAGAAAAGGGAATGGGTCTAATTGAACAAATGGAAAGGGATAAGAATGGAATTAGCTGGAGAACCCAGTGGAAATAGATAAGAATGGAATTATCAGGGAAAGGCCAAGTTTGAAGAGAAACAATCCCAGGATTGGTAGGAGTAAGGATTTTACCAAAGAGATCAGAATATTGGATCTTATGACAAGTTTGATGAAGATAAATTAGAGGAACAAAAACACAGATGACACTGGGAGTTATCTAGAAAGTCATACTAAAATAGGGTTCAAAGGAAGTCCTGAATAGGTCGCTGCTTTTTTGCTTGTTTAATTGGAGAAATGGACACACTTCATGCTTTCTATTGAAAGATTAAAAAAAAAAAAAAGCCACTGCAAAAAGTCTCTACAAGCAGATAGAAATGTCCTATTGTGTTCTTTCACCCCAAATCTCACAACAGTGGCTTAGAGCCCCTTGAGTGCTAGGGGATTGAAGTTTGCTGAATTACATAGATATGTGGCCCAGGGCAGGTGTCCCCTCCTCTTTGCCTCTTTTTCCAAGCCTCTGATGTCTTACCCATGTACATGTAAAGCAGGGGTAAGATTGGCTGTCAGATAAGTCATGGTTCAGTTGGGTTTTTGATAACATGCTTACGCTGGAGGTGAATGACTGACTGAGACTCCATTTAGTTGTTTTCCAGGAACAGGTAAATACAGAGCTTCTAGGTTGGTCATTGAGTTTATCTTTTCAGTAATCTGTGCTTTGATGAGCAGAATACTTAAAGGTTGGAGACTGCCATGAAGCTCTGCGGAAGAAAGATCTGGAAGTGGGACACACTTTTACTATATATAGTGGCTCCCACTTCCAGATCTTTCTCTCTGTGTAAATATAGTATTTAGAGAAATCCAACTATCAGAACTCAGTTTTTCTAGCAGTCTCTCTCCTTGGGTATAAGTACCTATGAAGATTTTTAAGGCTTTTCTAGTTTATGTAGACCTGAACAAGGAAAGACAAGTACAAAATAAGTAATTAGATTTTATTCTTTTTAATGTTTCAATTTTTGTTGAGAAAAACATTCCCAATAACAAATATATATTTGTGTTTTGACATTTGTAGGTTCAGCTTTTCAACATTTCAAATATTTCAGGGCACTCTCTGCAGTATTTTAGGGTGAAGGGAAGCAACAGGACCTTCTTAAGTGGTTTTTATGCTGAAAAACAAAGAATGTCATTTTCCAGTGACACAGATTAGTCTTTGAATCAGAGATAGATAATGGAGAAGAAACAAGGTAAATGTATCTTTCTACTTCATTTTAGGTTATCAAGTTTGTTCCAGTTTAGATATCAAAAGTTATGTCAGCCATTAAGTAGATTTCCAGTTCATCATTGAGGACAGTTTGTGAGGATGAATTATACTCAGGGTACGCCAATTATATTGGCTGTCACTACTTATTATGGAACTAAGAGTCAGTCTTCATTGGATGTTATTTTTTATTATTATTATTATTATTATTATACTTTAGGCTCTATGGTACATGTGCGCAACGTGCAGGTAAGTTACATATGTATACATGTGCCATGCTGGTGCACTGCACCCACCAACTCGTCATCTAGCCATTGGATGTTATAAGTTGGGGAGGTAGAGTCAAAAATAGGTAACTAAAATCTTTTTTAAAAACAGAGGGCATATTTTAATTATACCAAGAAACATGATTTAATATACAAAGACTGATTTTTCCCAGATTTTGTTTTTTGTTTTCCTTTTTTGGAGTGAGCACCAAGATATGAACTAGCAGATTTTCTTTTTAAATATATGAATTTGCTTATTTTTGTTGTATCTTTTTTCCTCTAAAGTCTGTTCAGCAAACTGACTATTGAAAATTCACAGTCTACAAAAGTTAAGGAAGACTTTAATCTTGCTACCAATGTAAAATGGTCTCTTGTGAAGTTGATTTTCTCAGTTGGAATCTAGTTCTGTATAGTATTTACTTTTCATGTTTAGCAGTGGTGTAAGTACCATTATTTCATATTGGTAATATAAAGTTGGTCAGATAAAAACATTTTATGGAAATATGAGTAGTTGATTTAAACAGTTTTTTTTTTACTTTAGTAAATAACAAATGATTGGTAAATATTTTGAGGGTGTGAGTGCCAATAAAAGGAATGGACTGGAGAATACATAGTGATAGGAACATTCTATTAGAAAAAACTTTTCCACAATAGAGAATATATAAAATCTGGTAAAGGTTTATTTGGATAAGTGTACTTACTGTGACTTATAAAATTATTCTATTGTCACTTAAAAAACTCATGCTTAAATTTATATTTAATGGGTCCAGTTACTTACTATAGTAATCAAGGAATCTCTCTGATACTGTTCAGTTCCAAAACTGTGCCACATAGCATATACGTCTTTTTTTTTGCACGTATTATTTTGATATCATGCAGTTTTTAGGAGAGAGCTTTTTCTCAGTTTCTCTTCTTGGTTCTTTAATTACACCAAAATAATATTAGAAATTGTGAAAATTTTTTTGGGCATGGTGATGCATGCCTGTAGTTCCAGCTACCAAGGAGGCTGATGCAGGAGGATTGCTTCAGCCCAAGAGTTTGAGACCAGTGTGGGCAACATAGTGAGACCTTATCTCTAATTTTATTTTTTATTTATTTTTTTGAGATGGAGTCTCGCTCTGTCGCCCAGGCTGGAGTGCAGTGGCACAGTCATGGCTCACTGCAAGCTCCGCCTCCCGGGTTCACGCCATTCTCCTGCCTCAGCCTCCCGAGTAGCTGGGACTACAGGCACCCGCCACCACGCCCGGCTAATTTATTTTATTTATTTATTTATTTATTTTGTATTTTTAGTAGAGACGGGGTTTCACCGTGTTAGCCAGTATGGTCTCGATCTCCTGACCTCGTGATCTGCCCGCCTTGGCCTCCCAAAGTGCTGGGATTACAGGCATGAGCCACCATGCCCGGCATATCTCTAATTTTAAAAAATAATTGTAGAAATTTAGAAATGTAAATTCTCTTTCTCAGAGTCTGTATTATTAAGGCATGCCAGTGTGTTTTCTAAATTATTTCATTAAAAGTATATTTTAAACTCTTCATCTCAATGAAGAATGCAGGTTTTACCCCAAGTAAACAACCAGTTATGGAAACAGAGATTCTTACTAAGCATATGGTAGGATTTTAATTTCAGAATTTTTAAATTGCAATTTTTAAACATAATGTTCAAACATTTTTTATCACATTTGAAAATTTTAAATTTTGGAAGATTTTGTATTTAGTTTAAACAATTGTTTTGAAGCTCTTGCATCACTATGAGATATTGCAGGTTAGAAAACATACTTGTGTGCAGCTTAGTGTACCTAGAATACAGTCTTGCCTATAAAAAGCGTTTTAAGAGGTTTTCAATGTGAATAAATAAGCAGACAAATTAATTTTTATGTAATGAAATGTTACAAGTAAGAATATGCATAATATATCTTATAATAAAATCTAATGCATTTCCAAAATATGGCTTAAATTTATATTTTCTTTTAATATTTAGAATGCATAAATTCATGTGAGTTATCTTGATAAAATATGTCTTAAATAAGAAGACAATAAATCAGAGGTATGTAGTAAATAGGAAAGAAGGTTACACTATATCCACCAAGTGGAGTTTAGATTAAAAAAATTTTAATATATTTTAGTCTCAACTAATGTTCTTTTTTTTTTTTTTTTTTGGAGACAGTCTCACTCTTGCCCAGGCTGGGGTGCAGGTGGCATGATCTCGGCTCACTGCAACCTCCACCTTCTGGGTTCAAGCAATTCTCCTGCCTCATCCTCCTGCGTAGCTGGGACTACAGGCCTGTGCCATCACACCCAGCTAATTTTTGTGTTTTTAGCAGAAACAGTGTTTCACCATGTTGGCCAGGATGGTCTTGATCTCTTGACCTCATGATCCACCAGCCTCGGCCTCCCAAAGTGCTGGGATTACAGGCGTGAGCCACCACACCTGGCCGAAACTCATGTTCTATTAAACATATCATTTCAAGGAATACATTACTCTTTAGAATTCTGATTACCAAAACTTTCTTCAAGTGAAAAGTTTATGAAACATTCCTTTTTAAATTTTTTCTCTCTGTAGTAAAAATGTTATAGCTTTTAGGTATTGGCTGAAGACCATGTTTAACTAATTGAATGTCTTATTATATAATAATGAAATTAAAATCTTTATTACACAGGTATTAACAAAATAACTAATTGTAATGTAAATACTGACCAGCATTATAGGAATATATTATGAACAGAAGTCTGTATTTTATGTATTTCATCACATGTCTTATATAGCAGTTATTTTTCCTTTTCTTTCATGACTGAAGCTCATACTTGATTGACTGGTTATGTCTCTTGTTTCTCCCTCCTCCTTCATCTTTTTAAAAATGATTTACCCCAGACTTTTTTCTCACAGAATACATTTCTTCAGGGTCTGCTTTTTAGGGCATCTCTGTCTCAATTGTCAGCATACTTATTTACAGGTTTCTATTTAGTTGCTATGTATTATTTTCATTAATCAATCATTGCCACCCCCCATGATTTATATTTTTTTCTCTGTTTCTTGGAAGAAGCAGAATTTATACAATTATTTATACTTAGCTTTTTGCCACACAGAATAGAAACAACCTATACTATTTCAATGCAAACCCAGTTAAATAAGGTACTATTAAAAACTAAACTCTCACATTTTTTCCATACAAGAGGTAATTAATACAACTGTAAATTGTGAAGAGATATTTCAAAATATAACATGTAATTTAACTTTTTAAGTTTTAATTATTTCTACAATTCTATAATCTATGTAACAGTAAATTTTTGTCCTAGGTTATTTTGGTTAAAAAAAAATCTAATGGATACCACCATATTTGTATAATAATAAATTAGACGAAGGGGGATGAAAGGAAATTATTCATTGAAGAAGGGTAAGACAAACACAGAGACTACATGAGAGAGTCAAGATGAGGCAGACTATTATAAAAACACAGCAAAAATAGTGGTTTAAATGAGAGCAGGAACTCTCTAGAATAAAAGATATAAATTATTTAAAATAAAAATTAAGAAAACGTAGCCAGGTAATAAAATACTGCTCACGTGTTTTCGAGTGGCCTATAGCTGATTTTAACAAAAAGCTGAAAGAAAATATAAAGACGAGTATAGGTAAGAGCAATTTGTTGTACTCTTTAAAATACCTAGCAGAGAATAATTTGAATGTTTCTAGCATAAAGGAAAGATAAATACTTAAGGTGATTAATATCTCAATTATTCTGATTTCATTATGTGAATGTATTAAGTTATAATATGTACCCTCAAAACATATACATTTATATTGTGTGAACAAAAAAATTAACAAGGAAAGAATTTAATTCTCACTTCTTTTAGTAACTTTATGTTTTATATTTAATCTAGTCATATTTACATTAATGTAGAATGCAAAGTGAAATTGGTTTTAGGCCTTGTCAGCTTTATTGTGAATTATTAATTTTTGACTCTGGTTTCTGGTTTAAGATTTCTAACCTAATGTTTGACATATTCTTAGGTTATTTAACCAATTTATCTTACTCTTTGATATAACCTTGGTAGTTGTTTTGAATATTTTTGTTTAATAGAGTATAAATAAGCATTTTATTTAATCTTGTTACTAAAATTAAATTTTCTGATCATATGAACAAGGTTCTTAATCTGTATCTCTTAAAAGAGAAAAATCTTTTTTCTTGAGACCATCATGGCTAACATGGTGAAGCCCCGTCTCTACTAAAAATACAAAAAATTAGCCGGGCGTGGTGGTGGGCGCCTGCAGTCCCAGCTACTCCGGAGGCTGAGGCAGGAGAATGGCGTGAACCCGGGAGGCGGAGGTTGCAGTGAGCCGAGATTGCGCCACCGCACTCCAGCCTGGGCGACAGAGCGAGACTCCATCTCAAAAAAAAAAAGAGAGAGAAAAATCACTTTTAAGCTACAACACTCTCAAAGAAATAAATGTAGAAATTATTAATCTCTAGAAATATTCTGACATCTTTTGCTCATAATATCTGTATGTAATAGTATTATATGCACACATCAAATGAATGTAATCAATCTTTGTGAATTTTTTCAAGTAAAGTACTATTATTATAGAATCATATGTAAGGAAAGATTGTTAACAGAGTAAACAAACTTATCATTGGAAGAATTTTTTTTACTCTTAAAGATATCTCTTGCAATCGGGATATTTTATATTATTTCCAGGAAGCCTTTAGTCTTCATAATTATTAAACCTTGCACATATATTTGTTTATTTCTAAAACTCAGGAATCCTGTCGACTTGAATTTTGTAGTTTCTTTCTTTACTTCTGTGAATACTGGCTCCTGCTTGACAATCATAGATATATGTAAAAACTATTAAATCTTCAACTTGAATAATTATTGGTTAATTTTCTTTATATGAGATCTTTTCTCCAATTTTAAACTACCATCCTATATCGTGTAAATAGGCAATTTGAGCTAGTATTAGATTGTTTACAGGAACATAAGAAAAACATGTGAATTTTAAAACAGGGTTTCACATTTCTATCTCACTTTATAGTGGTACTTAAAAATGCCTCATAATTCTATAATTAGGTAAGCATTTCTCTTGTACAATTAAAAATTTCAAAGTTAATTTTTATAAAGGTCCTTTTGCAGAATCTTGGTGTTTTAGAATTAAATGTTTTCATTCAATTCAAAGATGCATATTGCAATAATATTTCAGAAATAAATATTTACCTATATAAATAAAATTATTTTCTTGAAACAAATTTGGAAATATATAACTGAGAAACTTAATCCCATGTTTTTGTCTCTCCTTTGATTTTCTTTTCTTTTTTTTTTTGAGACCCTCGCCCTGTCACCCAGGCTGGAATGCAATGGCGCGATCTCGGCTCACTGCAACCTCCGCCTCCCAGGTTCAAGCGATTCTCCTGCCTCAGCCTCCCGAGTATCTGGGAGTACAGGCATGCGCCTCCACGCCCAGCTAATTTTTGTATTTTTAGTAGAGATGGAGTTTCACCATGTTGCCCAGGCTGGGCTCAAACTCCTGACCTCGTGATCCAGCCGCCTCAGCCTCCTAAAATGCTGGGATTACAGGTGTGAGCCACTGCGCCCGGCCCGATTTTATTTTCAAAAATTCAATAGTCTGCACAGGTTACTTAATTCTACCCATTTAGCCTATCTTATATTTATCTTCTTATCACTATGTAATTTTCCTCATGTAGGTCATCTACTCATACTCCAAATGTATTTATCCAGATCTTTCTTCCAAGCCCCTTGGGTGCCCCAAATCTTATAGGTCTCAAACTGAAAGCATCATTTTTATTATTTTCCTGAATGTTTTCTGACTCTTCATAATCTCATCTGTCATCTGGTTTCCCCATCATAGGAAATAACACCTAGGAAGTAGCGGTGAAACACTCAAGCACTTAAACCTGCACTTCAACCCTCCCCCACATCGTAAACTTCAACCCTTCTCCATGTCACCCATCCAGTCACACACCTAATTTTGTATTTTCTACTTTCTTATAATTTTCCATATCTTATTACCATAATTAACTCTCTACCTATAATTTTGAAGTACTCCTTTCTAGTTTTGCCCCATCTCCCCATGTTCATCTATCTTTACATCGCTGGAAGGGTCACCTTTCTAAAATATATTTGTAATGATGTAACTCATCTGCATATTGAGTGGATACCCATTACACGGAGGGGTAAGTTCACATTCTAGCATGACACATATCTTACATGGTTTGGCCCCATTTTATCTCTTCATCTCTTTCCTCTGACTGTGTTCCAGTTTTACGACATCACTTTGGCACCCCTCAGTTGCCATGTTGTTTCATGCCTTATTATTTTGCACATGCTATTGCACTTAGAGTCTTTGTATCCTGACTCTGCACTTTGTCCTTCCAAATATGGCCCCATTATGGCAGCATTTTCTATGCTTTTTAGGTAAAACTGATTGTTCTCTCCTTTGTGCCCTTATGTATTACATTGACTTAAATTGTAGAACTGGTGAATTATACTTTTCTGTTCTTATTTGTTTTCACATGTCTCTACCATTTCTTGAATATAGGCCAGAATCTATCTTCTGTGTGTATTTCCTGCTTCTCCCAGGATTCGATAGATACAATGTATGGGTTTTTTTGTTTGTTTGTGTTTTGTTTTGTCTTACTTACAAATTGAGTGAATGAGTGAATAAATACAATTTTTTCTGAAGTTGTTTTTTGGTGCTTTTTGGTTTTTGTTTGTAATAGAAGGAAGCAACAAAGACAACAACTGCACAACAAGAAAATGATATTGGCATTATTGAACGAGCTCCACAAGAGCTAACAAGTAATGACAATTTTATTTTTTTATACCAAAATAATAGAAATGGTAAGTTAGTATCTCTGAAAATTTTTCTATGCTTAAATGCTATTATTTAGAAAACAATTTTATAGACTGAAATACAATGTCTACCTTAAAAAATACTTTTCGCTTTCATCATACTATCAATTTTCTGAACCTGCTTTGATTCTGAAATTCTATATTTGCTATTACTTTTCTTTTTGAAATATTCATAAATGGAAATAGATTTGTATGTTTTTACAATTTACAGTAATAAATGTTCTCATATATGTGTCTGTGAATAACATTTTGTAGATAAGATGCCCACATCAGAGTCAGGACAAAAAGAAGATACAAAATCACCTTCAGTTTCTGAGGTACTGTGTATTGTTGTTGTTATTTTAAAACGTAAGTAATGAGTAATCTTAAAACATAAAAAGATGACTTTATTCTCTCACATCTGCATGTGTCCATAAGAAATTATTTTCTGACATTTATCAGAACATACTTTATAATCATATGCCAAGTAGATAACAGCTGCATAGTGCAATTCTGCTAATTTGCAGGATTAATTTACAAAGCCAGTGTAGAATAGAGCAAAAGAAAATAAGGCATAGAAGAAAGTAGGAATCTATTTGAGTTCTGAAGTTTGTCTAAAAACAAAATAATTTATATGCATTCATTTATGGGCAAATACATGATTCTGTGTATATCTAGATGTACAAAAGCTTTACTTGGATTCAGGGAGAAAGAGTTTAAACTGTAATCTTAGTCTTGCTCAACTTGGAACTTGAAAAGATAATGCCTGGGACTTGAAAGTATTGGTATATTTTGATTATCCAGTATAGATCTGAAGGAACATTTCAGGAGTTGGATAAACTTGAGAAATAGGACACCTGTAAAACTACAACAACAATTTGGTTGAGTAGTATTTTAATAAGTAGACATTCTTTTCACAAATAGAACTCTTTGAGTCCCTTTGTGCCAGCCATGTTTGCAGCCACATAGGTATCAAATAATAATGATGTATTCCAAGGTCACAGCTGCGGATGTGGAAGAGATAGGAAAGGCCTCACCACTTAAGATAGAAGCAGCAGCTGCATAGTGGTAACAGCAATGAGTGGATGTCAAAAGGTAAGTCTGTATTTTGATTCTGTCACTTACTAGCTATGGGAACTTGGAAAAAAATAATTTAACCTAATCAAATACCAGTAACCTTGTTTATAAAAATAGTGCTCATATCTACCTCTTAGGTACATGTGATGAAATAATGTTGTAACAAATGTGAAAACATTTTGTAAACTGGGAAGTCTGTATCCAAATTTAAGACAAAATGATCAAAGGGGCAGTTATGTGAAAGCAGAATTGTTAGCACAAGAATGGGGAGTAAGAACAGGCATGTGGATTTCTAATTTTGGGTAAGAGGATGGTAACTTTCAGCAGGCTACTACTGCAGATTTTCCATAGAAACATAGCAGTTTGGAAAATCAGACTTTCCTGTTGAGATTTTCAATGTTTTGACCTGGAGTAGTTCCTTTCTAAGTACCAACTTTGTGCTAGGCAGTGAGTCTCTGAATATACAAGATGAGGGATTATGCTGTAGTAGTAGGAAGATAATAACATATGAAAAACACTTATAAATCACTATAACTTTTTTTAAAAAACAAAACAGAGAACGTTTGGTTAGAGAAAATTGAAGAACTTTATAATTAGCATGGGTATGGGAGCGGCAGTGGAATTCTATGGTCAGAGTAGATCTTTCTGAGACTGCCATTCAATCTCCCATCTCAAAGTTGAGGAGTATGCCATATGAAAGTCTAGGAGGAAGACATTCTGAAGAGAGAGAGCAGTGGACCATATTTGTTCATCATTTTGTTCTTAACAACCTAGAATGACTAGGAAGCAGAAAGTGGGGTAACCACCAACATCATCATCATCCTCATTATTCTAAGGTGAAGAAAAATCTGCAAATATGTGTCTGGCACGTGTTAGATGTTTCACAAATACATGTTTTTATTTTTCTCTTTATGAAGGCTTGCTCTACTTTTCTGAAGTTATGTCTTAAGAATCAGTTGCATACTTTATCTAATGATTGTTTTCATTTAAAAATAACATAAATGTATATTTTCCTTATGAATCTTTCATTTTATTCAAGCAGCTCTTTATCAGCAAAAACTTATCAAAGTTATTCTTATTAAGCCTTTGTTTTCCTAAATGAAACAGATTTACAAAGTTCTTTTCCTAATCCACATGACATACTCTGAAAATTCCCTTCATGCCATGCATAGTTTTTAACAAAAATTCTGTAATTATGCATGTCAAATGTTTAATCATATTGTATTTTGTTTGCAATGCCCTATTATTTTTGGTGAGGACTACAGTGTAAGGCAGATATTTGAAGTTAATTCCTTTTGAAATATGCACACAAGTGAATTTTTTTGTGAATATGATTTATTTTTCATGCTCAGTAACCCAGTCAATAGCCACATGAAGATAAAAGATAAGCGTGATCTACAGAGCATATGCGAGGTTTTCTCTTGAAATGTTTTGGTTTTCAATATGTGAACAGCCTGAAATCTAATTGCCTTTAAAGTAAGGAAATGTGTTTTAAAAAAGATTTGAAATAAAAAATATTGATGCTTGTCATTATTTTTAAATCGAAATTATTTATTGAGGCAGAATGTGGTGGCTCATGCCTGTAATCCCAGCATTTTGGGAGGGAAAGGTGGGTGGATCACTTGAGGTCAGGAGTTTGAGACCTGCCTGGCCAACATGGTGATACCCCGTCTCTATTAAAAATACAAAAAAATTAGCCAGGTGTGGTAGGCAATCAATATATATTTGTTCAGTGTATGAATTAGTGATTGTTAAAATATGTTGTCCTTTATTTCCCAAAAGTACTAATATATTTTATTTCTATCTCCTCCTCAAGACAGATTCAACTAGCCTATCAAAATTCTTGGGTGCAGTTCCTTCTCATGAAAGAGCAAGGGAACTTAAAAAATATCACTGTGAACAACTTACAGCAAAAATATAACAAATGAAAAATAAGTTTTGTGTACTACAAAAGGAACTATCAGAAGCAAAAATAAATAAAATTGCAGTAAGTGAATCAAAAGGTTAAATGGGAACAAGAGCTCTGCAGTGTGAAGTATGACATCCTAGTTTTAAAAAATATTTCAACTATTTATACTAAAATTATGTAGGATACTTTTTGTAATAGCTGACTTACCTTCTGAGGTTTAACTACAGAAAAAAATCTCTGTCTTGTAGAGTGTCAAATTCCTTTAAATAATACAAGTTCTTAACTTTGAATACTTCTACTGATAATTAAATGCATATTTATTTAAATCACAATTTTAATGGCTATATAGAAGGCCATTATTTGGAAATCCCATTATTTACTTAACAAATTAATTTTTTTGATTTTTAATTTTTTGTATTATAAGTGCTGCAAGGCATAACTGCATGTAAATATTTTTCTACCTTTCTAATTATTGACTTGGAATAAATTCTTCAATATAAAAATATTTGGTTAAATTATAGGAAATTTAAAAAAGTTCTTTGTTCATTACTTCCAAATTGTTCTCAAGAAAATTTATATTCATTTACAGTTCAACAAAGAGAGTGTGAAACGGCCATTCCTCTCCCCCCAAGAATCAATTTCCTTTAATTATACACTTTTAATCTTAATGTGTATGGAATATAAAGAAAATACTTGTTTATATTTTTAGTCTTTTCCTTTCAGAATTGTGATAACTAAAAGTGCTTGTTACAATGTCTCAACTTATAATTTATAAATATAATTCTTAAAATTATATTTTAAAAAATAGAATATCTATAGAATAGTCTCAGGAAAAAGGAAATGAAAGGGCCTTGGGAAATTTTATCTGTCTAAATATATACAGCACTAATATTGCGGGAACTGGCCAGCAGCCCGCAATGCAACGGGGCTCTTTCTTTGTTCCCAGGTGGATTGGCAGGTCGAAAAATAAAAGACACACACAAGATAGTGAAAGCTGGGTCCAGGGGGGGTCACCACCTTCTGGTCCTGTGATGCCACCAATGCACTGGATATACCAGCATTTATTATTAAGTTTAGTGAGGGTGGGGATAGGTTAGTGAGGGATTTAGGGTCATTTGATTATGAGGTGAGATGGTCACATGAGGATGAAGTAATTTTTTAACATAACATCAGTATGCAGAAGTACAGTATACAGAGATAAGAATTTACAATATAGTGTGTGCATCAGCAATTTCTAACAGAGCCTTAAAACAAAAACACAGTCTTTCCATAACCTATCAGTAGCAAGATATTAATCAGCAGTAACAGCTGCAGCAAAAGCTGGCTGCAAACAATCCATAGAAACAGGACGTGAAGCTAGACAACTGGTTAGACCACAAATTCTCAGAAGGGAGTATGCTTTAACCCTAAAGAGGCCTAGAAGAGCCATAGCAAGATAAGGGCATTTATAGCCCTATCTCATCCATATGAACAGGCGCCCCTCATGCGTTGTTTATAGGCTCTCCACAAGAGTCGAATTCCATTCCCAGAGCTATGAACATCTGCTTTTCTGGGATAGGAATCTTGGTGATGTGAAACCTCCCTGACTGCACATCCATTCATAGGCTCTCTGCAGGGGGAAGCACATCATGTGTTGTTGGCTTATTCTGGCAGTCCAACCTGGCATTGTCTTTACACAATCCTGCATGCAATTTTGTATTTACAATAATCAAGAGTATTTCATCTTTTATTCCAAAGCAATAGTTTCAAGGGGTCTCCCTACACACTAAGGCTCCTAGTATGGGGTCTTGTATAGGTTAGACATCAGGGTGTAAATCAAATTTTTGTATGTAGTCAAAGTGATTAATCTTTTATTTTATGCTTTTCCATGTGTTGTAATCCAGGGAAAGTTTGTTTCAATTCTGAAGCTCTTAAAAATGCTCTAGTCATTTCTTTTTTACTTTCATGAATTCATTGTGTTCAAATAAATGTTTGAACTTTGGGGAATTTATGCTCTATAGCATTTGAAGTTTTGATTCAATGGTTCTTCAACTGATACCTACTTACAGAAACCCTTTCAGTGTATAAATGTACAAATTATTCTTTAAGAGGAACCATGATATCTCATTTTATTGAGTGCTAACTAAAAATTCATTTTGTTTTATTTAGGTTTCTCATGCTTATGAAAATGAAAATGATCTCTTACATGAAAATGGCATGTTGAAAAAGGAAATTGCCATGCTAAAACTGCAAATGGACATACTAAAACATCAGCACCAGGAGAAGGAAAATAAATACTTTGAGGACATTAAGATTTTAAGAGAAAAGAATGCTGAACTTCAAATGACCCTAAAACTGAAAGAGAAAACATTAACAAAAAGGGCATCTCAGTATAGTGGGCAGCTTAAAGTTCTGATAGCTAAGAACACAACGCTCACTTCTAAATTGAAGGAAAAACAAGACAAAGAAATACTGGAGAGAGAAATTGAATCATACCATTCTAGACTGTCTTCTGCTATACAAGACCAAGATAAAGTGTGACATCAAGAAAAAACCAAGAACTTGCTTTCCACAGTGCTCATTTGCAAGGAAAAATGAATGTTGATGTGAATAATATAATATATAACAATGAGAAGCTTCATCAACCACTTTCTGAAGCTCAAAGGGAATCCAAAAGCCTAAAAATTAATTTCAATTATGCAGGAGATGCTCTAAGAGAAAATACATAGGTTTTAGAACATGCACAAAGAGACCTAAGTGAAACATAATGTCAAATGAAGAAAGCTGAACTCATGTATCAAAACAAACAAGATAATGTGAACAAGCACACTGAACAGCAGGAGTCTGGAGCAGAAATTATTTCAACTACAAAGCAAACATATGTGGCTTCCACAGCAATTAGTTCAGGTGCATAAGAAAGCTGATAACAAAAGCAAGATAATAATATTCAGTTTTTTGAGAGGAAAAAGCAACATCACCTCCCAAAAGAGAAAAATGAGGAGATATTTAATGACTGTAACCATTTAAAAGAATGTTTATACCAATATGAAAAACAGAAAGCTGAAAGAGAAGTATCAAAAAAATAAATATTTTTCAACCTTCCTGAAAGAAAATTTAAAGTCATATTTGGCCTTAGATAAATGCTGAATCTAGTTTAATATAGATAATAAATATATTTACTATGTCAGCTTAGAAACATGGCTTATTTCCACCAAATGCAAGTTAAAGCTCAGAGATGTTTTACTTTAAGTGAAGACATTGTGTCACTTATGAAATTTTAAGAATTTAAGTTAAAGGTTTTTAATAGATTACATTAATGACATTGGCTTATACTGCTGAAATAAAGGTTTTAATATTTGTGGCCACATTTTATGACCACAATGAAGCAGATAAATGGGAATGCCCATATCAGTAATGAGTATTTTGAAATTAAGATTCAATTCAACAATTTGACAGTTAATTCTAAATTTTCCAAAGGAACCGAAGTGTATTTGAAGTATATTTTGAAGTGTACATTTCTGCCTCTTGTAATACTACTTTTTTCAGTAGCTTTTTGTATATTTTAGTTGGTAGAATTTTATTTTCGTTTATGTCAATTTGACTTAAATCTGAACATATCTGAATCTCAAATTTTTTTAAAGGCATCTGTGTTTTATTAAATAATAGCTTAGGAAAAATGTAGTGAATTTTAGCAATATCAAATTTGATTTAATCATCCCACTGGTATTTATAATTTACTTTGAATATTGTTACAAATAATTTGCTCATAATTTCTATTTCAAGGCTCAAAGACTGTCATGTGGATAGAACTTTGTCCCAGAGAAAGATCATTGTAGCTATGTGTGATTTATTAGCTTTGCATTGGATCCCCATTTTTCAATTCATGGGGGGTGGCAGGGTTCATGTATAGTACAAAAAAAGTGAGTAGAGGAGAGAAACTTAGCAGCTGAGGTCAGGAGGGATGTGGAGACCAGGTTACCTAGGGCCTCTAAAGCCTTTGAAACAAAAATACTTTTATTCTGAGATAGAAACCTGTTGGAAAAATTTCACCAGGTGATTGAGTATGTGAGGAACTTTGATGTTGATTTGTGCTTCAATAAAAAAGAAGGAAAGCATTCCACAGCATAGAATTTACCACCACTAGTCCTGCGCACATATTTTCTTGAGACTTCAGTAAGTTGTGAAGCATTACAGATTCATTACGGGACAAATGACTAGTGGGATGAATCTGGTGTCTAGTAAGAGAGTACCAGTTTGGCAGGAAGATAATACCTTCTTGTGTCCTTAAGTGGATTCAGTAATAAGCAGGAATGTGTACACATAAAGAAAATAAGCTGAACCAATATATTTCGGGATTTTTTGAAAGTAAATATTGTTAATTTGATTACAAATCAATAACAAACATGTCTTGTCAGGTCACTGTGAGACAACATCAAAAAAAATTGGCTGATCTCAATAAACAATGTGTGTCTGAGGCTTCACTAGAAGCTGCATCACATTACCACATTAATCTCAAAGTTGAGGTACAGGATTTAATGAAGAAATGATTTTGAATTGAAAGTCAAGTATGTATTAAAGGTAACATGCCAACAGTGAATCTATAGCTGGTGAAATAATATAAACTGTTTTATGATACTAATCTCCATGGGGAGACATCTTTTATATGTTCATTATAATTTGCTGTATTACAATTTTATCATTATAATGTGCTTATTTTTAAAACTGTGGCTATAATTCTGCAATGTTTTTCTTATAATTAAATATTTTTTTCTCATAATATCTACCCTCAAGAAGGTTAAAAATTATACATCATTTATCCCACAAGTTGAGAGACTATTCTTCGGATAAACAGTATTTTTCAGTGATTTATGTTGCCATGGTGAGGCAAGCGGTATTTAATCAGAGAAGAATGTTTAATGGAATATTCCAGAAAATTATCTGAGAGGCTGCCTTAAATCCTTCCTAAAATGCTTGCTGAAGAGTCCGGCAAGATGAATATGAATTGGAGGCTGGGTGGCAGGCCGGTTTTTTGGAGGCCGGCCTAGAGCCTGCCTGCATGGAAGGCTGGTCGAATGACAAGTCTTCTGGCAGGGGGAGAGGCTTGCTGGAACGCTGATCGAAATGCTGGCTGCATGGAAGTCCGGTCTTCAGGCTGGCTGGCTAGGAGGCTGACATAGAGGCTTGCTGGGAGATTTGCCAAGAACCCGGCTGAGAGGCGGCCGACTAGGAGGCTGGCGGAGAGTCCGTGTGAGAGGCTGTCTGTCTGAGAGGCTGCCTCAAATTCTTGCTAATTTTGCTTGCTGAGGGCCTGGTAGGCTGAGTCTGGCTAAGAGCCTGGTTGTACCAGGCTCGCTTGTTAGGAGGCTGGCTACAAGATCCCGTGAAAGCTTCACGGTTCTACTCAACAAATTTCTCTAGAAAGAGGCCGGAGTGTCCAAGGGCTTCGCTAGACCACACTTTTTACTGATGTTGGGCCGGATGTGGTGGCAATTAAGGGCAAGGGCGAGCGGCGGGGGCTGGGGCTGGGGCTGGGGAAGGGCGAGTGGGAGGCGCGGCCTCTCTCTTAAAAGGTGGCTGCAGCCATGCAGAGGCTCTCTGCCACTGCTGTCAAGGGCGTGACGGGCCTGGAGCGCCCGAGAGCCTTCACTCAGCTGGTCTACCACCAAAGACTCTTATGTCATCCACTATGGGGATATCAGAAAGATGCACAGAGCTGCCTCCTGGGGCCACGCCTGGAAGCTTGCAGGGGATGATGTGAAGACGAGGACCATCCACCTGAACATAAAAGATGTGAAGAAGAGGCGCCGTGCCCTGCCTGAGCTGGGGCTGCAGGAGGAGGTGACAGTTGTGGGAGGATCGCCCCTTCAGCGTGTGGTGTGGTGGGGGCCCCGGGACGAAGGCAGCAGGTGGAAGAGTGGGTCGGCGGCGGGGCGGAAATCTTGGGCCCCGGCGTCTGGGCCTTCTTCCTGGGCAGGCCCCCCAGGCCTGGGATGGGGGCGCCCTGCAGGGCGGAGGGACAAGGCCACCTTAAAATCAACCCCAAACTTTGGCTGCTTTCTCCTTCACTCCCACTGAGGCTGTTGGAAACGCTGGCTGCAAGGGAGGCTGGTTTTGAGGCTGGCTAGTCAGGAGTCCGCCTAAGAGGCTCTCTGAGAGGCGTACTGGGAGGCTGGCCACGCCATTGGTGGCATGGGAGGCTGGTTCTGAAGCTGGCTGGCTAAGCAGCTGGCTAACAGACTTACCTAGAGGCTGGCTGGAAGGCTGGCCAAGGCGTGGGCTGCATGGGGGAGGCTGGTGTAGTGAAGGACTGTCTTGAAAAGTGGCATAGAGGCTTGCTGAGAGGCTGGCTCGCTGGGAGGCTGGCCTAGAGCCTGTGGCAGAGGCTTTCTGTCTGAGAGGCTGCCATAAACGCTTGCTAAAAGGCCTGCTGAGATCCTGGCAGGCTGAATCTGGCTAAGAGTCTGAATGCAAGTCTGGCTTGTTAGGAGGCTGGCTGCATGGCAGGCTAACCAGAGGCTGGCGAGAAAACTAGCAGAGTGGCAGATTGTCTGGCTGTGCAAGAGGCTTGCTGGACGGCTGTTAAAAACGCTGGCTGCATGGGAGGTTGGTCTGGAAGCTGGCTGTTTGGGAGATTCGCTTAGAGACTTTCTGAAAGGCTGGATCAGAGGCTGGCTGTCTGGGAGGCTGGCCAAGAGCCTGCGGGAGAGGCTGTGTGAGAGGCTGCCTTAAATGCTTCCTAAAACGCTTGCTGAAGAGTCTGGCAAGATGAATGTGACTTGGAGGCCTGGTGGCAGGCCGGTTTTTTGGAGGCTGGCCTAGAGCCTGGCTGCATGGGAGGCTAATCAAATCACGAGTCTTCTGGCAGGGGAAGAGGGTTGCTGGAATGCTGTTCGGAATGCTGGCTGCATGGGAGGCCGGTCTCCAGGCTGGCTGGCTAGGAGGCTGACACAGAGGCTTGCTTGGGAGGCTTGCCAAGAATTAGTCAACCATTGAGGAAGGCGGTGTGTTGACTCCTCAAAGATCTAGAAGCAGAAATACCACTGACCCAGCAATCCCATTGCTAGGTATATACCCAAAATAATATAAATCATTATATTATAAAGAGACATGCACATGTATGTTCACTGCAGCACTATTCACAACAGCAAAGACATGAAATCTACCAAAATGCCCATTAATGTTAGACTGGATAAAGAAAATGTGGTAGATGTGCACGATGGACTATCATGCAGGCCTTAAAAGAAACAAGATCATGTCCTCTGCAAAGACATGGATGGAGCTGGAAGCCATTATCCTCAGAAAACTAATGCAGGAACAGAAAATCAAACAACATGTATTCTCACTTATAAGTGGGAGCTGAATGATGAGAACACACAGATCCATGAGGGGTAACAACACACAATGGGACCTGTTGTGGGGGCAGGAGGAGGGAGAGCATCAGGAAGAATAGCTAATCAATACTGGGCTTAATATCTGAGTGATGGGTTGATCTGTGCAGCAAACCACTTTGGCACACATTTACCTGTGTAATAAAACTGCACATCCTGTACATGGACCCCAGAATTTAAAAGCTGAAGAAAAAAAAATAAAGAAATTTTAGAGCTGTCCAGGGATGCACACTGAACAGAAAAAATGGCATGATGCTTGTGATTTGCTTTACAATATTCCTGTAAAGATAGATAAACAGATAGATGAACAAAATGTAGGACACTCTTGATCACAGAAATTGAATAATGGGTATTTTAGTGTTACTTTTACTATTTTCTCTACTTTTGAATAGGTATACAAATTGTAATTAAAAAATAAAAATAAATGTTAATCCCTGCTTTGAAATCACATACAAACAGTACTCTGAAAAGATTCAAGCAATTTACATGGTACTATGGATCTCCCTCGCACCTCTGTATGTAACATTTAAATATTTTGCAACTGGCCAGGCACGATGGCTCACGCCTGTAATCCCAGCACTCTGGGAGGTGGAGGCAGATGGACCACCTGAGGTCAGGAGTTCAAGACCAGCCTGGTCAACATGGTGAAACCCTGCAGGAGAATTGCTTGAGCCCGGGAGGCGGAGTCTGCAGTGAGCCGAGATGGTGCCACTGCACTCCAGCCTGGGTGACAAGAGCAAGACTCCATCTCAAAAAATATAAATATAAATAAAATAAAAGATCTTCTTTCTTAAATTCTTACTTCATGTTATTAGCACCAAATCTGAAGGGCTCCATTACAGAAACTCTTTGAAATAAGAAACAAATGTATTTTTGAGAAACCACACAAAATGTAGTAATTATCATAGCTGTTAAAAGAAATATGCTCATAAACAAATATCAGTAAAGGATTAGAGGCTTTCAGTCACACCAGGAAGTGATATTAATTATAATTCTTCTGTTAATTCTGAAAGAAAATACATAAACCTACTTCTAACAAACTTCCCATAAAAAAAACCAACAACAAAACTCTTGGAGTTGAGAATGAAAAGCAGAAGTTCTAGAAAAAAGTGAGGCCAACTGTGGAACGCAGCACACTGCCTTCTGCACTGCCCAGTTTCTGGCACCTGACTCACAGGTGCCAAATGGCTGCAGGATTATGACGTTGGAAGTAGTGAATATTTCCTCAATACTTGCAGTGGTTCACAGCAATGAAAAATCTAAGATTTCCTCTCTCCCTTTCAGGAGCTTTAAGGGAAGCAGCAAATACTACTGGCTTCTCACAAGTGGTTACGTTCCAAGATCCACCTAAAGCCATGAGCAGTACAAAGAGAGCCAAGCTTTTATTGTTTACAAGTAAATGATTAATAAACTGTTGTTTATTAATAAACTATTGTTTTAGCTATGATAGCCAAAATATTTTCCAATGGTCATATTATGTGAGCAAAATAACTCCTCGACAGTCTCCTCCTTCTACAAGAAAGAAGTAAGCTAGCTTGGTGGCAAGGGCCAATGATTCTATTAGGTTTAGCTGATTATCTTTTTTTGTTAGGGGCAGGGTCTTACTCAGTTGCCCAGGCTGGAGTGCAGTAGCCTCAAACTCCTGGGCTCAGGCAATCCTCCCATCTCAGCCTTCTGAGCAGCTGGGACCACAAGCACATGCTACCACACTTGGCTAATTGTTAATGCTTTTGCAGAGATGAGGTCTCACTCTGTTGCCTAGGCTGGTCTCAAACTCCTGGCCTAAAGCCATCCTCCTGCCTCGGCCTCTCAAAGTGCTGGGATTCCAGGTTTGAGTCACTGTGTCCAGCCGGGTTTAGCAGGTTCTTTTTACCATGCTCAATTTCCAAAAAAAACAGGAGGGCAGAGGTGAGGCCTCTCATGCAGATCCTTCTTCTCAGGTGTCATCTCCTCACGAATCCTAGTGACATCACAGTGGTACCTCTAATGATAAACAATGTTCACCACCTGACCTATTTTATTGCATGACTTAAAAATATAATGATTTGAAAAGTGGGAGAGACTCTTTATTGATCACTGGCTGATTTATAATCAAGTATTAGGGGAGATCAAATATCACAAAAAGTAATGAGGAGGAGAAACTTAAAATTTTCAATTTTTTCAATATATGAATTTTTAGAGACTTAAAGTAGTATAAATAGTTAAAAACTAAGTACATGAATCCTGCGAGTAACACACAAACAGTGACCTAAGTTTGTAGTTGCCAACTGAGTTGCACCTAAAAGCTGGTCTTTGAAGACTCAGTGAGTGCCACGCACCCCACTTCAAATCCATAGGGATATAAAACGTCTGACACATGCTGAATATGGTAACGACATGACATAATAAGTAATTATAAGCTCCCAAAGGGGTTCTGGCACAGAATAAGCACTAAGTAAAGTAATAAATAATAAAAAAAACCCAAGAAAAATGCTTAGTACCTTAATAAAGTAGTAAATAATAAAAAATGACAATGATAATAACAAGGAAGATGTTTAGTACCTTAAAGATACCTGACAGTTATTTGTTAAGTGGACAAGTGGATAAATGAATAAAAAATATTTTTTAGGAAATTCTGTTGGAAAAAATGCAGAAATTCAATAGGGACAGCTCTACTGTATTATGAGCACCTTAAAGACCCAGACTATGTGTATTCCATCTTTGTCTCCTGCAACTTGCAAAACCTAACTTATCGTTTGATAATTTATCCTTTGATAAATATATAATAAAGATGTGCTCATACAGTTCATATTGTACCATGCATTGTGTCACATTTAGGTATCACAGTAGCATTTTTGTTATTGTGAAAAATTTTTGTAATTTTATTATAATTTGTTGAGCCTAGAGTTAAGCTATTTGAATATTTATAATGATAATATTTTGGCTATTAGAAACAGAGTATCTTGTAACAAAATTACTATTAACACACTAATTATCCAGCAGATAGAACAACATATCTTGGTCTAATGAAGTAAATATATCTTATTTGGTTTCAGCTTGGAATGAAGTTGATAATAGTGAGACCTTGTTGGTACAAGACTATGTAACAACCTGCACTTCTCAACAAAAAATTGCTTTTCTGACTTCTGCACTCAGTAGGTATCTTTGGAAAATAATCTCCTATTGGTACTGAGGCACCCTGGCTAAGTTTTGTAATTTGTGTTGACATTTGTTCATGGTGCCAGAAAAGTATTATTAAGTATTATTAACTATTCTAAAGATAGTTACTTTTTTTTTAAGACAGAGTCTCGCTCTGTCACCCAGGCTGGAGTGCAGTGGCGTAATCTCGGATCACTGCAAGCTGAGGGAGGCATGAACTGCCTCCCGGGTTCATGCCATTCTCCTGCCTCAGCCTCCCAAGTAGCTGGAACTACAGGTACCCACCACCAAGCCCAGCTAATTTTTTGTATTTTTGGTAGAGACAGGGTTTCACCGTGTTAGCCAGGATGGTCTCAATCTCCTAACCTTGTGATCCACCCACCTCGGCCTTCCAAAGTCCTGGGATTACAGGCATGAGCCACTGCGCCTGGCCAAGATAGTTACTTTCTTAGTGACACAAGTCACTATGTCACAAAGTTGATCCTTGAATAAGGGTTTTCACTGTAGGAGGCCACTAACAGACAGATTTTTCTTTTCCTTTGGCACTGCAAGGTAGCAAGACAAATCTCTTCTTTGCCTCCTCCTTATCAGACTACTCAACGTGAAGGCAATAAGAATGAAGACCTTTATATATAATAATTCATTTCCACTTAATAAATAGTGAATATATTTTTTCCTCCTTATAACAGTTTCTTTCCTCAAGTTCACTTTATTGTAAGAATACAGTATATAGTACATATAAAATCGAAAGTATGTGTTAATTGACTATGCTTTCAGTAAGGCTCCAGGTCAACAGTGGACTATTAGTAAAGGTTTGGAGGAGTCAAAAGAAACAGATTTTCATATGAAGCAGATTTTCAGCTGCATGGGGGATCAGCACCCTAACTCTCATATTGCACAAGACTCCATTGTAATTAATTCTCATTTACTAAATGCAAACCGTTTATTGTAAAAATTAAATAGAGCCCAGAAGTTCAATACCAGCCTGGACAACATAAGGAGACCCTGTCTCTAAAACCATGTTTCTTCGTAGGTTATTGTGGGAGTTCAGTCAGGCTGGTGGGAAACATTTTAAGATGAAGTTATAGGACGTAGACACAAATCTTCTTGGAATGCCAAAGGTTTTGTAAAAGTCTCAAGATAGGGTTATGGCTGAAAGCAGCCTAATCCTTACCTTGTGTAAGTAGCTTAAAGTGAGTACAAAGAAATGTAGAGTAGTTTATCCAAATAGCTTGTTTACTCATGTGGTCTTAAGACTACCCTTTGATCACCCACAGGCAGGATGGCTCTCCTGGGATAGGGGCACCCAGATTAATTACCCACAGGTGTGTTGGCTCAAAGCCTTTGTCATTAAAACTTTGCTAATAAATGCCCACAGGGCCAGCTAGCCGGGGCTGTGGCTGCTGACTCTTTACAGCACCTTCCTTGGTGTCTGTAATCGGCTCAGAACCCTTGCTGCTCTTTCACTGAATATTGGTGTCTGGGTATGTATAGTCTCATCCGTCATGCAGCCGGGGTCTGCGGGACAGACCACCGCAAGTGATAATATTCAAATGTTACAGTTTTCTGTTATTAATTCCTACTTTTCATTATTAGATGGTCAATTATTTGTGGCTTGTAATTCAGGGCATGTAAGCTACTTTAAAATTTGTAATAAAATTTATTTATAAATATATTAATTCATTAAATTGGATAACTTGATCATCCCCTATTACTGAGCTCATCAATCACACTAAGGGTTTTACATTTTATAACAAGCCTAAGTTGTTATGACAATTGAGGAAACATACAATATACAAACTTAAACATTGCATTACTTATTTATACAAAAGTATTATATAGGATTTTAGGGACCATAATTAAACAAATATTTTTTCAGATAATATTTTTTGAGATTATAAGCTACCTACAACTAAATTCTTAACTAATTCTGCATTATAAACTAAAAAAATTAAATCAAAGCTATATATATATATATATATATATATATATACACACACCCACATATATGTATATATGTAAACACATGCTATTTACACATTGCTTTTTGAATTGCTTTTTTGTGATCAACAGTTCCATAATCTTATGGTAGCACCACCAAGAGTAGTTTACTATCAGAGGTCTTACCTGCATTGCTATTTTGAGGATTTTTAGATATCTTTCATATATATTCCAAAAGTTGTTGATGAATGCTATGCATAAAAATGTAATAAATAAAATTACTATTTTAACACTGATATAAAAAACATTTACCAAATTTATTAAGTTCTTAGGGTATTTCAGACAATATCAGAGCTAACATCAGAACATTACTTATTTAATAGACTTTAAGTTTGTAAGCTCTATGAACTTATTAAGCTTTTAATTAAAGAAGAAATCAAGTAAGATGAAATACTTATGAATTGAGGGCAGTCTAACTCAGTAAATTAACTAGAGATAGCTTGGCATAATGGAAAATGCCCGTAACTCAGAAAAAGTCCTAGCGTGGTAACCAACAGGTATTTTTTCTTGAACAAGTTGCTTCTCTTAGGCTCAATGTCTTCTAAAAATGAAGATTTTAGAGCCTTATTTCACTAGGTTATTATAAGGATTTAACAAGATAACATTTTTAAAATACTCTGAGAAATAGTGAAGCAATGAAATAATTTGTTCTTGAACCTTATTGCTGAAACTATTTTAAAATTCCCAATAAAACCCAATGTGTTGGCCTGGTGCAGTGGCTCATGCCTGTGATGCAAGCACTTTGGGATGCTGAGACAGGGGGATCGCTTGAGCCCAGAAGTTCAAGACCAGCCTGGGCAACATAGGGAGACCCTGTGTCTACAAAAAATAAATTTATTTTTTTAAAAACTGTTTCTTTATAGGTTATAATGTTCAAATGTTACAGTTTTCTGTTATTAATTCCTACTTTTGGTTATTAGATGTTCTATTCTTTGTGGCTTGTAATTTAAGGCATCTAAGCTATTTTATAATTTCTAATGAAATTTATTTATGAATATATTAATTATTAAATTGGACAATCTGATTATCCTCTATTACTGAGCTCATCAATCACACCAAGGGAAGAAAACTAATAGATGTCAGCATCTGGCTTGGACTACTACTACTCTTTCTCTGCCTCCCTAAACTCTGAACCAACAAATCTTTGTTAGAATGATGCTTAGTCACTATGTTCGTTTCCAGCTGCTGTGGAAGACAAAACCCTACCTTTATTTTTTCTAAGTTCCACAAAGAAGATGCCCGTTGGTATTTTCTCATTGGCCTACGAACAACATATTGCACACAAGATCCTATGTGTTACCACATCTCATTTCATAGATCACCTTACATAAATATTTTTTGTATGAAAATCACAATTGCAGTACTGGCTGTCACCCACTTTGCTTTGACTCACACCATTTCCTTGGAGCTAGTTAGAAAGTAGTCAAATGTCCTTTTGGGGACTGCAAGAAATATGCAACACTTCACAGATTTCTGTGTCATCCTTGTGCAGGGACTATGCTGATCTTCTTGACATTGTTTCAATTTTAGTATATGTACCCCTCAAGCCAGCACAAATCCTTACTTTTATATGTGAAGACTGATCAGTGATGGATGAGGCTTAGCTCTGTTTAAGCAACCTACTTGAGATAGAGTGAAGTCTATTGAATGGCTTCATGGTAATGCAGAATTTGAAAATATTTTTAAAACTCGAGATAGAGATGCAAGTAGCACAGGAGATTTTTACTTTTGGGAAAAAAAGAATCACTTGAGGGGACAACCACAAGTTGGAACCCATGACAACTTTGGAAAGATGACATGGGATCTTACAGAATAAGATGAGACCTTCCACTACCTACAAAATGGTGCTACATGGGATATAAAGTGCCAGGGATATAGATCTGGTAACAAAATAAAAAGGGAACTCTAATTCCTTCCTGTAACATTATTTCAACCTGACCTACAGTTTTAAACATTCACAACTAATATTTGCTAGAGAAAATAGAGAAAAGTCACTCAAAGGATAACATAACATGAAGGTCTAGGCCAAGTCCAGGCTAAGACGTGGGTTTCACATCGGGTTTTGAGTGGGAGGAGAATGGTCAATTTGCTCACTATGTGTGTGGCAAAAGATAAAAGTCCTAGCTGCCAAAGCAGGGTGCTGGTACTTTGGAAACAATGGCTGAGAATATGTATGTGAACTTTAAAAAACTGTAATAAATTTGAAGTCTACCTATGGATCACCATAAAATCTGTGTTAGTAAGGGCACCTGGTCGCAAAGGCCAATCATTACCAGACTGCAGGAACAGTTTCAATGGCAACGATGCGGCAATAGAATCAATGGAAACAAAATGAAGAGAATGGCCATTTCCCCCCCAATCCTTCTGACTTACACAAAATGAATCTCTTCCTTGGACTTAAGGAACCCGTTAGATTCTTTTTAAAAATTCAAGTATTAAGGTATGGAAGACAGCCCCCAGGGGACACTATCAGGTTTTCTAGTAAAGTGGGCATTTCAAGACCCAAATAACTTATTAGAAAAATCGAAATTGTGACACTATGTTTATCCCATGCATAGAGGTTATACTTAAAATCAAGTACACAACATTAGGATCCCTAGGGATAAAGTTGTTGAAAGTCCTAAAATAAAGAATCCTGGACCATTATTCCTTCTAACTAGTCTAGCTTTTTGACTAGTTTCTGGCTGATGAAGTGAACTAACTCACTGTCATTCAAAAATTACCTGAAACAAACTATAAAATCTCACCTAGCCTTTAAATGTAAACACAGATTAAGTCCACAAGCAACAGCATAACGTTCTGCAGTCATTCCACATGTATCTTCAGCACAGATGTCAACATTTTGCTGAAGAACCACGCCAACTATCTCCCATGCTCCATGACATATGGCAAGCATGAGGGCTGTGCTAAAATAACAAAGAGTTAACTTCATTATTAGGAACAGAACCAATTTAATATGTGCCTGTCAGTGTAGAATTAACCATTTACATGTACTAACAAACATAACTATCTTGAGTGCTCAAGTGTTTATCCTTGTAAATCACCAAGGCTAAAAGGAAAGGGCAAAAAGACTCATGTCCCACTGGGATATGGCATACTAGAATTGGCTAATATATATATAGTCCTTTGAGGGGCAAAGAATTATGCTTTGTTCACTAACCTAAAAGAGGCAAAGATTTAAGTGAAGAATTATCTATTTCTTCCTTAGTCTGATATAATATTTTGTACTTCAAAATCAGCTAGAAGTCAGACAAGTAAGAGCAATCTGAAGGCTTAAAACAATGTTAGGAATAATGATATTAGTAGTAGTTATAGTATGTTTAGTTAATGATGCTGATAAGAATGTATGAGACACTAAATTAAATGCTGTTGATATTTATAATGTTACTTCAACACAATCGTCCTTAAAGGACATATTATTATTCTCCTTTTCATATAGAAAATCATAGTTGGTATTAACTAATGTTCGCAAGGTCACACCTATCAAGTGAGGAAGCTAGAAATTAAATTTAGTATTGTGTGAATCAAAAGCCTGTCTCTTTTCTTACTTTATCACTCACCTATGGTTTATCTTACTTAACTAAAATGTTAATCCAATTAAAGATGTCTTTCTTCCCTCTACCCATACAAATTAAAAATAAAAATACACTATGAATAAAAAAGGAAAAAAATAATAAATTCACAGTATCTGGTGATAGCAATTAATAGTCACGTAGGGATAACCTAAAATTAATACTCTTCAAAGAAAACAAAGCAAACAATCATCCTAAAGACAAAATGACTTTAAACTCCTATTTCTATTTAATATTGCTTTTTTTTTTTTCTTTGAGACAGAATCTCACTCTGTTACCCAGGCTGGAGTGTGGTGGCACGATCTCAGCTCACTGCAACCTCCGCCTCCCGGGTTCAAGTGATTCTTGTGCCTCAGCCCCACAAATAGCTGGGACTACAGGCATGTGCCACCATTCCCGGCTAATTTTTGTATTTTTAGTAGGGATGGGGTTTCACCATGTTGGCTAGGCTGGTCTCAAACTCCTGGCCTCAAGTGATCCAACCACCTTGGCCTCCCAAAGTGCTGGGATAACAGGCAACAGCTACTGTGTCCAGCAAATATTGCATTTTTTTTTTAAAAGTGTATAAAAAAACAGAAGTTAGAAAAATACTATAAAAGTGTTAATCATTCAATATTGAATTACAAAGTAAACTAAAAAAAGTTCATACTTCTTAAAACTGATACAGAACCACTTTAGCTTATGGAAGATAATGCAACCACAAACATCAGATTACACATAAGAATCAATCAATATAATAAGAGAAGTCCTACTATATACTGCTCTTTATTGTTGACCAGTCCAAATAATTGCTTTTCTTCTGATAATTTGTGTTGATATGTTTCACTATAATCTAATAATTTTAAGTAAATATTATTAATTTAATATTTCTGACGAGTGTTATTTCTCTAGAACACTACTCAAGTGTTTTTTAATAAAAAAAGAACTACTATACCATTTAAACTTATTAACTGCATTTGCATTTTTTTGTCAGTAAAAATTCCACAATTTACTCACTTCTTTTCATTATGGCCAGTAAAAGTGGTGTAAGGCTAGCCTGTAAAACAGTAAAACAATTTATAATTCATGAAATTACATATTTCTCAGCTGAACTGAATACTTTATATAATATCCTATGAACTTAAACACATAAAATGCAAAGTCGATCAATAGCAATCCCTTCCTTCTCCCTTTTCTGTGCTTTCTCATGCACTGCACCTTCCCTTGTTTCAGCCTCTGCATCACCAAATTAACTCTGGTTATCTCCAAAAATCATTATATTGTAATGATTTTATGGTTTCTCTTCTAAACCAAGAGCTGCATCTTTTATCTCTATATCCTTAAACCCTAAGACATAGTAGTAAATATTTTGTTTTTGACTAAATTAGTAATCTAAATTATTACCTCTAGAGCAGTGTTTCTTAAACTATATTCTAAAAGATAATTACCTTACCAGAAGTAATGTACCCCAACAGATTCCACCATTATCTATGTTCAAGAAATATTATAAAACTGTGAATTAAATGTCCATTATTCAATAAATGACTTGAACTTTGCCTAATCCTTATTTGACAATATATTTTTGGGGCAGACATTAACATTTGACAAATTAGAATTTCAGGGATACAGTTTTGAAAGCTTTGCAAGAAAAATGGAGGTTTCCTCTGGGTGATACAAACTCGCTTGATTCTCTTCTACCAATAATCCCAAGATCCCAGATGCCAATGTCAGGCACACCTGCTCTAAATGGGTCACTAAGGAAGTGGCTCTAAATTAAAAGAGTTTGGCTTCAAATGAACTTTGATTGCTTATTATTAAATAATAATGGGGTTTCTCCTATTACAAGACAACAGAATTTTATCTCAGCTATCAGAAAGTCAGTATAAAAGTATATTCTCAATTATAATAATAATCCTAGGATCCTAATGCATATCTTTTTAAAATGCAATAATCCATTTTTATTCTGGTTTCTATTGTAACTGCTACTTAATTTTTGGCAAAATATCAAAAATATTAATAAAATGGCTTATTAATGAAAGTTCTAACTCATCTATGTGGATTAGCATAATAGAAGCCACTAAATCACTTGAATTTTAAGGGACAATTCTGAGGAGAAGGATATAATATTTTCTGTAACATGCACAACCTATTCAAATACAACCATGATTAATACAAAAAGGCTTAAAGTCATTCTAATAGAAGATGATTGTTTATGGTTTATATACAGAAAAATCATTGTTTAAAAAATCTTCTAAATGCTAGAAGTAGCCCATTATTAATGAATTAATGTAAAATATGAACTATATATTATAAACAGCTATCAACTGTCTTGAATACCTTGAAATCTTTACCAAAATATACTATGAGAGAGGAATTGATAACTGAAATATTTACAGAGGCAAAAGAGGTAAGTTGAGTAAGTGATGTAACTAGGTGGGCACAGTAGCAAACTGGAAACATATGCTTTGTGTAAAGCTAGAACGTCTCCATAGCATACCAAACAGTCATATGGACTCAGGAGACACCAGATTCAATCCTTTAAGAGGAAATCCAGATTTCTGCATGTCTCCTACATTTTACATGTTGACTCAATTTATGCAGGCAAATTTTGCTTTCCTGTAGTTTTACGCTAATTGGAAAGAAAAAAAAACTTGGGTGGGAAAGAATATTTGAAAAAGTTTTACCTTTAACAAATTCAAATATTTATCACAAATGCACAGAAAAGCCACACTCTCTGGTAGTTCTTGTAAAAATATTAATATTTAAAGTAAAATCTTAGACAATTAAGTTCTTTCAAACCATTTTCATTCAAGGAATGTTTGAGCTTCCAAATATAAAAAACCTTACATATGTTAACGTTAAAACAAATGGATTTCAAATATTTTGAAAATAACATTGGTTAACGTCCACCTTGTTTTGCACTTTGATGACTGCACCATGGGACAGCAGTTTTGCCACCATTGACAAATTCTCACTATCAACAGTATAATGGAGAGCTGTGTTGCCATATACATCTACAATATTTAGATCAGCACCAGAATCTATCAGAATATTTGCACAAGCCTCCCTCTGGCATTGTAGAGCCTGTCAGTATTAAAGCAAGAAGTACATTATAAATTATAGGAAATCAAAATAAATATTCCACAGGTTTCACAAACTAGTTGTATTTCAATGAGATAAATTCATTTTTATTCTATGTATTTAAACCAAATCCATCTCCTGCTGAAAAAACTGGCTACGATTTACCTTCATCAGAGGTGTCCTGTTTTCGCCATCAAGGACGTCAAGCTGGCACTTTCTACCAGAAATGTTACTACTTCTGCATGGCCGTTGACACAGGCCCAGTGTAGAGCAGTCCTACGAGAGTGAGAGGACTTTTTAGGAAAGTTTAGTCCACTGTTTCAAAACATACAAGGATTTATGTAATTGTAAACATTAAATACCATGCTCTTTCTCTGCCTTCAAAACAAATAATATTCTCCTGAAGAAAGTACAACATTCATTCACTCTTATTACTCACTACATTAATGAAAGAGTGGCCTATTTGAATAGAAAGAGTTTGGCCTTTGGATTCAGTTCAACTTGGGCTTGAATATTACTTTAAGGTCTTTCACTTTCTAGCTGTCAAACTTTCTGCACCTCGATTTTCTCATCAATAAAATGAAGATGAATACGGCAGTTATCTCATAGGACATCACTGTGATGCCTCAGTGAGAATCTATGCAAAGTATTTTGGAGAGTTCTTAGCACATGTAACAGCTCAGTAATTGTTAGATATAATTATTACTACTACTTAACAAAGGCAACATTTTAAGTAAAAGGTGCAATTATGCCTGCTTTGTGGTGTGCTTTAAAGGTTAGAGATAACACTGTATTTTAATGATTCTAAGATGCTCAATTTCTCATATTTTAACATTTCTGACATTGAAATGCCACTTATAATTCATTATTTATTACAACTATATTTAGCAGAAATTTAAACAATCTTTTATTGGTGCATAAAATAAGGAGGCATCACACAATTCACAGTGCCTTCCAAGAAGTGGAATATGGTATATACAACAGGACGATGGCAGTCCTAGTCACAGGATTAACACTGAAAGAAATTTTAGCTTTTAAGAGTACTATGCAAAAGGAGAGTTGAAATAAAAACAACAAACTTTAATATTTAATATTAAATTAAATTAATATTTAATAACTTCTTTAATATTTTAAAAACTTCAAGCCAAAGAAAACTTGGGATTCAAATAAATAGGTATGGCTCCTTTTATTCTGTATTCAGATTTACAGAATGTATGTAAATTCATATTTAAATTTATAGAATGCATGTAAATTAGATATTTCCAATGATTAATATTACTCTTTAAAGCTGTTATAAATGTCCAACATTGTGGGTGGTAGTTATCATTTACTAGTTTCCTACTTCAGAATCGTTTTTGTTTTAAAGATGAGAAGGAAAGCTTCAATTGAGATTCAGTCCTAATACTCCAATTTTAAATCTCTCATTTTGCTCAGGTTGAGCAGGTAAATGTGAAATTTTTAAGGATGAAAAGGTCTTCAGAGTTAATAGAATGTCTCTTCTACATAATAGGCATTCAGCTGACATGTGATAAATGGATTAAAAGAATGGATCAATACAGTTGGGAAGTTCAATATCTTAAAAAACTGCTACAAATAAAGCACTTATATTTGCTGTTTTATTTTTCTAATAATAAAACTACACTAAAATGATTAATCTATAATTATTGACATATACATAAGTATATATATAATAAAATGTGTCTAATAAAATGTATATGTAAATCAACAACCACAGATAAAAAGATTCTCTTCTGAAGATGCTAAAAGTTCACAGAATATACTAATCCACAAAAAAATTAAAATGTAGAACGTGAGAAATTATTTTTATCTGTGAAAAATTCATACTCCTGCACTTCTCAAAAATTATTTCATTAATAATAAACTTTTACTAACAGCATTGTACCTGCTCAATACAGAAATTAAAGATAATAAAAAGGAAAAACATTTAAACAAATGCCCTCAAATAATAAATTTTATCATATTTCATACATAATTTCAGATAACACAAGACCATAATCTGTATGTATGTGTAATCAAACTGAACTTTACCTTCACTTGGTACACCAAAATACATTTTCAAATGTCAACATACTTCTGTATATATTTCTACCTTGAGTGGTCATACATTATCCCATGCTGTAAACTCACTGAAATGTATTTATAAAAGCCATTATATGGATTCTTCTTAATACACTGATATTTTAAGCAGTGCTCAGAAAAGAAATTGTGTGTATGTTTCATTATTTTCTAAAAACATTTTAGTATAATAGAATTGATCCCTAACAGGCATAAACAATTTTTTAAATATGGTACTTACCATCAAATTGTCTATTGAAAAGTCATCTGCAACTTAAACTTTAAGGAGCACTATAAATATCACTGCTTTTTATCCTTACAAACTTTGTGGAAAGGAAACAGTATTTGAGTCCTCTTTTAACTTAAATGCCTTCTCTAACCAGGAACACAAAATATTGTTTCCTGTGTGCACAGGTCACTTGCAGATCTTAAAAAAGGACTTTGCCCAATTTTAAATTAGAGGTCAAGTAGTTTTTTTAGATCTGCAATTTAGATCTCTAATTTATGTTGCCAAATTTTAAATTAGAGGAGTTTTGTTGATTTGAGTGAATTCTCTATAAAATGAAGATTTTTAAATCTAATAGGTATACACACATGCATATACATATGTAGTAAATATTTTACAAGTATGCTGCCTTTTATTTTTTCTCATATGCATGGTGATTTAATTTTTGTTTTACTAAATTAACCTTCAGAATGCTTGCTTCTGAGCTTCTTAGAAAGGTTTTGTCAACATAATGTATCTGTGTGAACAGGTATTTTGTTTTCTTCTGGTATTTTTATCATTTTGTATATGAAAAACTTTGGAATTTTGTGGCATAAAAATCGAGTTTTCTCCAAAAAGCAGGCATTTCACTTATGAAACTAGTTATTTTCCTGCTAGTACAAAGTGTGACCATTATCAAGATCTAAATTATTACATATATTTGGGTGTTTCTGGATTTTCTATTCTACTGTATCCATTTACCTGTTAGCAAACAGTTTGTGATTTTATTTATTTTATTTATTTTTTGAGACAGAGTCTCACTCTGTCGCCTAGGCTGGATTGCAGTGGCGGGATCTCGGCTCACTGCAACCTCTGCCACCGGGTTCAAGCAATTCTCCCGCCTCAGCCTCCCGAGTAGCTGGGATTACAGGCACCCGACATCATGCCCGGCTAATTTTTGTATTTTTGTAGAGACGGTGTTTCACCATATTGGCCAGGCTGGTCTTGAACTCCTGACCTCAGGTGATCCATCCGCCTCGGCCGCCCAAAGTGCTGGAACTATAGACGTGAGCCACTGCTGCTGGCCCACCTTGTGCAAATTGATAGCACATTTTGACATCTAGAAGGGCAAGACTTTTCTACTCAATTACAAAATATTTAAAATGTCATCACAGTAGTAAACGACAGCCTGTGTAATTTAAAAAAAAAATGTTAAAATGTTGATAACTTTATTTGGTTTATGTAAAACTGATAAAGAACTCGCATCTTGAGAAAAATGAGTCTTCTTAAATTCAAGAACATAAGCCATCTTCCCACCTCAAATTTCCTTCTAAGACCCCTCAGCAAAGAACATATTTACATAGACATTCATTGATATCAAAATAGATATTGGACTTCATCCAAAGAACTTTTAGCCAAGAAGGTCATATATTATAGGAATTATTTCATTATGCACCATTTCATAGTGTATCTAACGTTATCTTTTAAAACCTGTACATTGAAAGTAAAATCCTCTATGTACTTAATTTTGTGAGTTAAATCACTTTAAAATTTTCTACACAGTGCTCTGTGAGAGGAAGTGGAAGTGAAGGAGAAAGAGCGAAAGTTTGGGGTTGATTTTAAGCTGGCCTGGGCCCTCCGACCTGCAGGGCGCCCCCAACCCAGGCCTGGGGGGCCTACCCGGGAAGAAGGCCTAGACCCCGGGGCCCAGGTCGGCCGACCTGCCGCCCGCCACTCCTCTACCTGCTCCCCTCGTCCCCAGGCCTCCCAGCCCCCCATTCTTAAGGGGCGATCCTCCCAGAGCCGCCACCTCCTGCAGCCCCGGCTCAGGCAGGGCCTGGTATCTCTTCTTCACATCTCTTTTGTTCAGATCGATGGTCTTCCTCATGGTTATCCCCTCCAGATTCCAGGCTTGGCCCAGGGAGACAACCTTGTGGATCTTCCTGAGATCCCCATAGTGGATCACGCAAGAGTCCCTGTTGGTGTAGACCAGCTGACTGAAGGGGCTCGGGCGCTCCGGGCCCTTCACACCCTTGTCAACTGAGGCAGAGAGCTTCTTCATGGCTGCGGCCACCTGCTAGAGAGAGCCTGTGCCTCCCGCTCGCCCTTCCCTAGCCCCCGCCGCTCACCCTCGCCCTTCTTGAGTCCCCGCACCCGCTCCCATACCAGTAAAACTTGCTGTCTGGCCAAGCTCTTGGACACTCCGGCTTCTCCTGGGAGAAATTCGCTGAGCAAAGCCGTTAGGCAACAGTGCAGGCCCAGCTCAGCAGGCTGAGGAGACACGCGCCCTGGCCGCGCTCCCCCGGGCACCGCGTGCAGGTGGCACCTGCTGCTGAGGCGCTGTCGGGCTGGCAGACCTCCCTGGAGCAGAACGTGGGAGACACCTTGCCACACGGTCCGCTTGACACAGCCGCCCCTGGCCCCTCCTCGACCCGCGATCCAGGAGCTGGGCCCTGGCGCTGGGCACCGTGCAGCCTCCTCGATGGCGCTGGGCGTCTGTTCCCACCCTCCTGCAGCTGGGGACCCACCCCTGACTTAGAATCCTTGGACGCTTCTGGCCCAAGGATCCGCGTTGCTCGTGGCGCTGACAGGGTCCGAGTTGGAGCCCCTGCTGCCATGTGCCATGTTCAGATGAGAGCTGCACCTGAGTCCACGGTGGAGGCTGCAGGGCTGGGCCCAGACCGCTGAGGGTCGTCGAGTGAACCGCCCTACCACCCTGGGCTCTGCTCTTTCTTGGCCGGCGCTGGCAGCTCAGGCTCGCAACCTCTGAGCCCCGTACAGCTGCCGGGATGAGGCATTGAGGCAGATTCCCGCCTTCCTGCAGCTGAGGTCCCACCGCCTGACTTAGGCGCAGTGGCGGCGTCCGACCCTAGGGTGTGCCACTGCTGGTTGCAAGGACAGGTTCTGGGGTTGCCACCGCTGCTGCCACGTTCAAATGCCAGCTGCAGCTGAGCCCACGGCGGAGGCTGCAGGGCTGGGCCCAGAGGGCCTGAGGGTCGCCGTGTGGCACACGCCCTCCCTCTCTAGGCCCTGCACTTCCTTGGCTCACGCCCAGAGCGCTGGGTCGCGGGCTCTGGACACTGCAGACGTCAGGATGGGGCTGAGCGGCGGGTTCCTGCCCTGGTGCAGATATGGGGCAGACCGACTGACGTCAACGCTGTAGCAGCATCTGTCCCTGGTCCGCGCTGACTAGGCCCAAGGAGAAGGGAGTTTAGGGTTGCTCGGCCATATTTGCCTGTTCGCCAGGTGCAGGTAGAGGCTAAAGCTCAGACAGCGGCACGGATGGCGGGTCCCGTTTGACGGCTTCAGGTTGCTGAGTGTGCCCCCTGCTCAGCCCCAGGGTCCCTTCCTCGTTCACCCGCATCTGGAATATGGCGGTGGCGCTGGGTAATCTGCAGTCATCCTGGATGGGGCTGAGCTGCGGTTCTCTCCCTTGAGCTGAAAGGGAGACTTAGCTGAGTAGAGCAGATGGAGAAACAGTTAAATTGAACTGATCCTATTTAAAGATTTCCAGGCTGGGTGCAATACCTCATGCCTGTATTTCCTGCACTTTTGGAGACCGAGATCACTTGATCCCTTTGGGAGGATCACTTGATCCCAGGAGTTTCAGACCAGATTAGACAACACAGGGAGACTTCATCTCTACAAAAATAAAACAAATCAGCCAGGCATGGTGGTGCATGCCTGTGGCCCCAGCTACTTGGGAGATTGATTGTGGGAGGATCACTTGGTTCCGGAGGTGTGTGGGTACAGTGATCTGTGATTGTGTCGCAAACAAGGAATGAGAGGCCTTGTTGCTCTACATCCTAGACAGATTTGACATTTGCGGTCTTCTGGATTTCCGTTATTATTTGGTTATTTCTGCCCCTGTATTTTAAGCCTAGGCAACACAGACTCGCTCTCTAAATCAATAAATAACTTCTAGTGACTATATCATATCTATGTAGAATTCTTTACACACAAAGCTTGCAGAGTTGAAACTCCAAGCACCCTCTAATTATGTGATAGGGACCATGTTCTTGCTTTTGGTCATTCCAATGGGTATGCAGTGGTAGTTCATTACTGCATTTCCCCAAGGAAATATTATGTGGACCATCATTACATACGCTTTTTTATTTGTATATTTTATTTGGCGAGATGCCTGTTACAGTCTTTAGTTCACTTTTTAATTGGGTTGTTTGCTTATTATTCAATTTTAAGAATATTGGTATATTTTGGAGAAAATTCATTATTCAACTATGTTTTGCAAATATTTTCTTCCAGTCTGTGGCTTGTCTTCCCTTTCAATGGCTTTAACACACACAAAAAATGTGACATTTTAATCAAGTCCAACTTATTATTTCTTTTAGGTACTGTAACTTCGGCGTTTTTCTAGAGATCATCAAACCCAAGAGAGTCTAGATTTTCTCCAGTTATTTTCCAGAAGTTTTATAGTTTCGTATTTGACATTTATGTCTGTGATTCATTTTGAGTTAATTTTGGTGAGGGGGTAAGATCTGATTCATTTTTTTTTTTCACTTGTGGATATTCAGTTGTTCCAGCACCAATTTCAGAAGAAACCAATCTTTGTTTCATCATATTGCCTTTACTTTTCCATCAGATTAAATATATTAATTTTTCTCTATTTCTAAACTGTCTTGTTTCACTAAACTGTCTATTCTTTCATCAACATGGTACAGCCTTGATTACCATAGCTTTACAGTTAAGTCTTGAAGTTGGGTAGTGCCTGTCGTTCCTCCAACTTTGTTCTCTCCTTCAATATTGTGTTAGCTATTCAAGGTCTTTTTCTTCTCCATATACACTTTAGAATTAGCTTTTCTATATCCATAAAATAATTTGCTTCCATTTTGATTAGAAGTGCTTTGAATCTATACATTGGGGAGAACTGGCATCCTGATGATACTGAGTTTTTCTATTCATGTATATATTTCCTCCATCTGGTCAGTTCTTTTTTGATTTCTGTCATCAGATATGAACAGTTTATGGAATTCCATAACTCCCTCTACCTTGACCAAAGAACAGTGATGAATTCCTCATTCTGCAGCCAACAAGTCACCTGTGAGGGCCATGTGTCTAAACATAGACAGGAGGGTAAGAAAATGATAAAGAGATCCTGGGAAATATAGGAAATTCATGAATCAGCAACTGTGTCTAAGTAACTCCTTTCCATATCCCCAGGGCACCTGTTGCTTCAGCCAATACCTGCTGGTGTGGGCCGAGGATGCTGGTGCTCCTGGCTTTCCCAGCCCTGCCCCCAGGGCTACCTTCGGATGTGTGCCTCTTGACCTTAGCGAGAATGTACTTCTTTATCCCTACCATGGGTGAAATATTTTTGCAAATAAACACTTTTTAAAATAATGTCAACTTTTATATTAGAGGTGCTGCATGTGCAGGTTTACATGTGTCTTTTTGGTAGAGTGTTGTATTTTCTTTCGGTATATACCCAGTAATGAGATTGCTGGTTCAATTAGTAGCTCTATATTACATTTTTTGAGAAATCTCCAAACTGCTTTCCATAGTGGCTAACCTGATTTCATTCCCAGTGACAGTGAATAGTTTTCTATCGTCTGCAGCCTCGCCAGCATCTGTTAACAAATATTTATATTTCAGGCATAGATCATCTGTTAGTTTTTATTTCAGCACATCCTCTGAAGAAGATAGTGTTTTTAACAACCAAAGATGATTCAACCTTTCAAACATGTTTTTTTATTTTTCTTTTTCTGATGCCACGTGGAACTTTCTGTCTGCCTCAGTTTAAGGTATAGGTTAAGAGCACTGTACCTTGAAGTGACCCATCTCAGTGGCCCCATGCAGTGTTCTGTCCCAGAACTCTTCACAAGCTTTTGCCCTGTGTGACCAGTGTGGAAAGGAGCCCCCCCAGATAGTGTTTCACCAGGCAAGTGACCAACTAAAGAATTACCACAATTATGTGTGACTGTTCTCAAGGTTCCCAAACATACAGAGGGGGACAGTTGCAGGTAATAAAGCTTAATTAAAGGCAGTAACATCTCAACCCAGCAGGAAACATACTGTGGGCTATGAGAACAGGTTACAATAAATATTGAGAAAGAAAAATTCACCTTAATCAGATATTTGCCCCAAAATCCTCTTACTCAAATATTAAATGTCCTTCCTGCACACATGGCAATACCAGACTTGCAGAAAGCACACGTGGTGAGAGACAAAACCTGCTGCCTATCTGTAAGCTTCAGTGCCCAGTGAGACTCAGCAAGCTGTTCATCTCCTTTCTACACTCCTGCTTTTATTGCACAGTACATTTTCATATATGTTTTATTCCATTTTTGAATGTTGTATTCCATTAGTCTCTCAGACTAATGATGAAACAATATGACACAGTTTTAATTTCCAAGTCTCTAGAATATTTTACAGGGGAAGTCACTCTCAGTTTTCAGACTTTTCATGGATATTTTCTTTGCTCTTCCATACAATAAAATTTCTATATTCAGAACACAGATGGTATCTACATTGGAGTTAAACTCAACTTATTTAATTTTCATTATTTATTTAAATTTTATTTTAACCTTAGGGGTACATGTGCAGGATGTGCAGGTTTGTTACATAGGTAAATGTCTGTCAGGGGTAAGGGTTGTTGCACAGATTATTTCACCACCCAGATATTAAGCCAAGTGTCCAGTAGTTATTTCTCCTGATCCTCTCTTTCCTCCCCCCTTCCACCCTCCAGTAGACCCCAGTATGTGTTGTTTCCCTCTATGTGCCCACGTGTTCTCATCATCTAGCTCCCACTTATATGTGAGAACATGCCATATATGGTTTTCTGTTAATGCATTCCTTTACTAAGGATAATGGTCTCCACCTCCATCCATGTCCTTGCAAAGGTACATATACACCATGGAATACTATGCAACCAAAAAATCAGCTTATTAATTAAAGTACCTTTGATGTCTTAATAATGTTGACCCTGCCTAATCATGTAATGTCATAATTTTCATTTATACAAATCTATTTTGATGTTTTCAAGAAATATTTTGCAACAATTCCATACAAATTGATTTAAAATAATTGTTCATGAAATTTTGGCATTATCTGTTTTCCATCTATGAACATGAACACAAGACAG
This sequence comes from Pongo abelii, assembly GCF_028885655.2. NCBI lineage: Eukaryota > Metazoa > Chordata > Mammalia > Primates > Hominidae > Pongo > Pongo abelii. The sequence continues at coordinate 51,332,318 of NC_071993.2, forward strand.
TCTCATTAATTCAATTAACGTAATTTATTGTGTTAACGAATTTCCAAATTCGATGACTCTCACTTGCATTTCAGGCATAAATGGAATTCCTAATGATCTAATATTTTAATGGGTTGACACAATGTTTTTTAACATTTAAAAATTTTACTTTATTAATATGTTTTATTATCTATAATATTCTATACAGCATCAAACAAGTAAAGTTATCATATCACTTTTATATATCCTTTCTAAAAACTATTGGGAATATTGGTTATCTTATAACTTTTAAATAGTTTAAGCGGTATTGGTATATTAATTAGTTCATGAGGAAAATTTTCTTCTGGACAACATAAATTTGGTGCTTTCTTTTGTGCAAAACTAACCTTAAATAAACGCTCTGTTTCTTCTATGAATACTACTTAATTTAGCATCTCTATCTCTATGGGGTAAATGACCTTAAACTATATATTCCTAGACTATGTATGAGCCACATTTTAATGCTCATTTGCATTGAATCACACAATTTTGTTCCTGTTTTTCATTTTAATATATGTCTTTAAATTCTTCTCTGCACAGAAACCTGTTGACACCTCCTTCTCAAGCTCTTTGTGTGGTCCCATCTGTTTACAATTCACTAATACTTCGGCTCAGGAATTTGGGGGTTAACTGAAAATCAGATTTTCAGTAGAGGCAGATCTCAGGGAAGCACGGAATCCGGTAAGACACATGTGCTTTGCTGTCACTCTTTCATGTCTCAGACTCAGCATTTCCAGTTCTCTCCATGTGAGCCCCTGTCTGCCTCCAGGGATTACAGAAAAACAGAGCCTCTCTCATTTTCATGTCTTTGAAGGCGCTTGGGTATAAAGTTGTCATTTTTTTGGTAATTGGAAACTAAGACAAAGTTATTCAAAAATCACTATAACTCGTCAAATATGTACTGTCCTTTTATCTACAGGTGAGATAACAATTGTAGTTCTCTGGGGAAGTAAACTCATAGGATCACAAGCCCCTATGCCAGCGTCTATGCACTCAATGGCTGTTGTGAACATAAACCTGAGCCCATTGTCCCAGCAGCAGAAAGAAATCAGGTAAGTAGTTTATATTTCAATCTGTAAACAGAGTCTATTGTCTGTGGATCAATAGAATACATGCTCTTTTCTCAAAAAAAAAATTTCTGGGTCACAAACTGACCAGGACCAAATCCATGCATGAAAAAGGAAATAATTACTGAGTCGTGAGCTTAACTTTAAGAGAAATAATATCCATTATTTCCATTATCCAAGACCATAAATCAATCCGTAAGTGTTCCTAAATTAATTGTATGTCATCCTCACCGTTCATCATTGTTGAATTTTGATGTATGAAGCCATAAAATTTGTTTTCTGGGTGCTGTGGCTCACTCCTGTAATCCCAACAATTTGGGAGGTAGAGGCTGGTACAGTATGAGGTCAGGAATTGGAGAACACTCTGGTCAACATAGTAAAACCCCGTCTCTACTAAAAATACAAAAAGTTAGCCATGTGTGGTGGTGTGCGCCTGTATTCCAAGCTACTCAGGAGGCTGAGGCAGGAGAATCCCATGAACCCGGGAGGCAGAGGTTGTGGTGAGCCGAGATCACGCCATTGCACTCCAGCTTGGCAAGCTGGGCGACAGTGCGAGACTCCGTATCAGAAAAAGAAAAAAAAAAGTTTCTGAAGGTTCTCTAGTATAATTTGAACCTGAGGGGCGCCCTTCCACACGGCACGCTTGACAGAGCCGCCCCGGCTCCTCCTGGACCCGCGATCCAGGAGCTGTGCCCTGGAGCTGGGCACCCTGCAGGATCCTGGGTGACGCTGAGAGTCAGTTCCCTCCCTCCTGCAGCTGGGAACCCATCCCGTGACTTGGGCGCCCTGGAGGCTTCTGGCCAAGGATCCGCGCTGCTGGTGGTATTGGCAGGGTCAGGGATGCCAATGTTCAGGCAGCAACTGCAGATAAGTCCACGCTGAAGGCTGTAGGGTTGGGCCCAGACAGCTAAGGGCCGTCGAGTGCACGAGCCTTTCGCCCTGGGCTCTGCTCTACCTTTGCCAACGCTGGCAGCTCAGGCTCGCGACCTCTGGGCCCTGTACAGCTGCGGGGATGAGGCTTTGCTGCAGGTTCCCGCCCTCCTGCAGCCCAGGGCCCAAAGCCTGACTTAGGCGCAGTGGCGGCGTCTGACCCTAGGGTTCGCCGCAGCTGGTGGCGCGGACAGATTCTAGGGTTGGCACCGCTGCTGCCACCTTCAAATGCCAGCTGCAGCTGAGCCCACGGTGGAGGCTGCAGGGCTGGACCAGAAGGCCAGAGGGTTGCCCTGTGGAACACGCCCTCCCTCTCTAGGCCCTGCTCTTCCTTGGCTCGTGCCCAGGGCGCTGGGTTTGAGGGCTCTGGGCACTGCGCAGCCGCCAGGATGGGGCTGAGGAGCCGGTTCCTGCCCTGGTGTAGATATGGGGCGGATCCACAGATTTCTGTGCAGCAGCGGCATCTGTCTCTAGTCCGCGCTGCCTGGGCCCAGAGGGGAAGAGGGGAGTTTGAGGTTACTTGGCCATTTTGCCTGTGCGCCAAATGCAGGCAGCCCCTACAACTCAGACAGGCACGGATGGCAGGTCCCGTTTGGATGGCTTCAAGGTTGTTGACTGCACCCGCTGCCAGGCCTCAGGGTCCCTTCCTCGTTGACCCGCATCTGGAGTATGGCGGTGGAGCTGCGTAATCTGTCCCCATCCTGGATGGGGCTGAGCTGCGGTTCTCTCCCTCGGGCTGAGAGGGAGACTTAGCTGAGTAGAGCAGATGGAGAAAAAGTTAGATTGAACTTATCCTGTTTAAAGACTTCCAGGCTGGGTGCAGTGCCTCATGCCTGTACTTCCAGCGCTTTGGGAGACCGAGATAAGAGGATCACTTGATCCCAGGAGTTTCAGACCAGATTAGACAACACAGGGAGACTTCACCTCTACAAAAATAAAACAAATCAGCCAGGCATGGTGGTGCATGCCTGTGGCCCCAGCTACTTGGGAGATTGATTGTGGGAGGATCACTTGGGCCTGGGAGTTCATGGGTACAGTAAACTGTGATTGTGCCACAAACAAGTGATGAGAGGTCCTTTTGCTCCACATCCTTGACAGCATTTGACGTCTTCATTCTTCTGGATTTTGCTTATTGTTTGGTTATTTGTGCCCCTGCACTTCAAGCCTGGGCAACAGAGAATCTCTTTCAAAACAAATAAATAAATACATACATACACACATACATAAAAGATTTCTAGTCACTATATCATATCTAAGTCGAATTCTTTACACATCAACCTGTAGAGTTAAAGCCCCCAGCGCCCTCTAATTATGTGATAGGGACCATGTCATAAAAGTGGGTGACCATATTGTTGCTTTTGGTCATTCCCATAGATGTGCAGTAGTAGCTCATTACTGAATTTCTTTAAGAAAATATTATGTGGAATGTCATTACATATGCTTATATTTTATTTGTACATTTTATTTGGCGAAATGCCTGTTACACTGTTTAGTTCTTTTTTTAATTGGGTTATTTAGTTTTAATAAGATTGGTATAATTTGGATAAAATTCATTAATCAAATATGTTTTTCAAATATTTTCTTCCAGTCTGTGGCTTGTCTTCTCTTTCAATGGCTTTAACAGAACAAAAATGTGGCATTTAAATCAAGTCCAGCTTATCATATTATTTATGTATTGTAACTTTTGCGTTTTCTCTAGAGATCATCAAACCCAAGAGAGTCTAGATTTTCTCCTCTTACTTTCCAGAAGTTTTACAGTTGTCTATTTGACATTTATGTCTGTGATTCATTTTAATTTTGGTGAGGGGGTAGGATCTGATTCATTTTTTTTTTTACATGTAGATATTCAGTTGTTCCAGCAGCACTTTCTGAAGAAACCAATTTTTGTTTCATCATGTTGCCTTCACTTTTTCATCAAAGATTAAATACATTGACATGTCTCTATTTCTAAACTGTCTTGTTTCACTAAACTGTCTATTCTTTCATCAACATAATACAGCCTTGATTACCATAGCTTTACAGTAATTCTTGAAGTTGAGTAGTGCCTGTCTTTCCTCCAACTTTGTTTTCCTTCAATATCGTGTTAGCTATTCAGGTCTTTTTCTTCTCCATATAAGCTTTAGAATTAGCTTTTCTATATCCATAAAATAAGTTGCTTCCATTTTGATTAGAAGTGCTTTGAATCTATACATTGGGGAGAACTGGCATCCTGATGATACTGAGTTTTTCTATTCATGTATATATCTCCTCCATCTGTTCAGTTCTTTTTTGATTTGTCATCAGATATGAACAGTTTATGGAATTACATAACTCCCTCTACCTTGACAAAAGAACAGTGATGAATTCCTCATTTTGCAGACAAGTCACCTCGAAGGGCCATGTGACTAAACATAGACAGGAAAATAATAAAGACATCCTGGGAAAAATAGGAAATTCAAGAAATAACAACTGTGTCTAAGTAACTCCTTTCCATTTCCTCAGGGCAGCTGTTGCTTCAGTCAACACCTGCTAGCGTGGGCTGAGGATGCTGGTGCTCCTGGCTTTCCCAGCCCTGCCCCCGGGACTACCTTCGGGTGCGTGCCTCTTGACCTTAGTGAGAATGCACTTCTTCATCCCTACCATGGGTGAAAATTTTTCACAAATAAACACTTTTGAAAATAATGTCAAATTTATATGAGACAGAGGTGCTGCGTGTGCAGGTTTGCATGTGTCTTCTTGGTAGAGCGTTGTATTTTCTTTGGGTATATACCCAGTAATGAGATTGCTGGTTCAATTAATAGCTCTGTTTTGCATTTTTTGAGAAATCTCCAAACTGCTTTCCATAGTGGCTGACCTAATTTACATTGCCAGTGACAGTGAACAGGAGTTTCCTACTGTCTGCAGCCTTGCCAGCATCTGTTAACAAATATTCATATTTCGGGCATAGATCATCTGTTAGTTTTGATTTAAGCACATCCTATGAAGAAGATAGTGCTTTTCACAACCAAAGATGATTCCACTGTTCATTTTTTTTTCTTTTTCTGATGCCACGTGGAACTTTCTGTCTGCCTCAGTTTAAGGTATAGGTTAAGGGCATTGTACCTTGAGGTGACCCATCTCAGTGGCCCCATGCAGTGTTCTGTCCCAGAACTCTTCACAAGCTCTTTTCCCCTGTGGGCCCAGTGTGGAGAGGAACTCCCAATAGTGTTACACCAGGCAAGTGACCAACTAAAGTATTACCACAATCATGTGTGACAGTTCTCAAGGTTCCCAAACATACAGAGGGGGACAGTTGCAGGTAATAAAGCTTTATTAAAGGCAGTAACATCTCATTCATGAGAACTGTGCCCCCATGATCCAATCACCTCCCACTAGGCCCCACCTCCAACACTGGGGATCACAATTCCACATGAGATTTGGTGGGGACACAGATCCAAACCATATCAGCATCTTTGTTAGGGATATCGCACAAACACTGTGTTCTTGTCATGGCACCCTACCTAGGACACATGACTTCCATTTATCCCATCGATAAGGATCTTCACTTTGATCACTGAAGTCTGCCTGGCTTCTCCATTGCCAATGTGTTGTTTCCCCCTCTTGTCATTAGTAAATTTGGGAAAAGGAAGAAGGGTACTTTGATACAATGTCAATATCCTGTTCCCCACCAAACTCTAAACTTATTCTTGAGTCTTTTGGTCCCCAGTCAAGGCAACTTTGTGCACCGCCCTCCCACCCCCAAAAGGAATATCTGGCAATGTCTGGAGACATTTTGGATTGTAACACCTGTGGCCACTAGAAAATCTAAAATTTCACTGGTGACTGGCATTCTCTGTCTGCTGGATGGCACTAGTCTAAAGCACTGGTATAGCGGGTGGAAGCCAGGGATCCGGACACACATCCTACATCACACGAGGCAGCCCAACCTGTGACAAAGAATCGTCTAATTCAAAAGGTCAACAGCATTGGTGCTGGGAGATCATGGTTTATTTAGTCATACTTATATGGCTTTGTGGCTTCCTATTTTAGCTGATGGGTTATAATCTATCATTATTATTTACAGTGATACTCCAATTGTCCCTGATTTGGCCAGTGTGAGTCCATCCAAGCTGGCTTTTTAGTCCTTTCAACACGTCCCCTCATTCTTGCAGCACTTTCTTGCTTTCTGGCACAAGATATTCAAGTTCATCTTGTATTTTTCTGCCACAGCCCTGGACTCAGTTATTTCTCCCATGATCTCTGGTTCCTTTTTGTGGGAAATAATATTTATAAGCCAAAATCCAGGCACTAGATGTGCTCATTGCTATGGGGGGGTTAGGTACTCTCAGCCCCTCTGAGTGGTCAGAGCTAGGGAATAAACACACTCCTAACACCCATATTGATTTCACTATTTCTATTTTTTTTATTATTATTATTATTATTATTATTATACTTTAGGTTTTATGGTACATGTGCGCAATGTGCAGGTAAGTTACATATGTATACATGTGCCATGCTGGTGCGCTGCACCCACCAACTCGTCATCTAGCATTAGGTATATCTCCCAATGCTATCCCTCCCCCCTCCCCCCACCCCACAACAGTCCCCGAAGTGTGATGTTCCCCTTCCTGTGTCCATGTGTTCTCATTGTTCAATTCCCACCTATGAGTGAGAATATGTGGTGTTTGGTTTTTTGTTCTTGCGATAGTTTACTGAGAATGATGATTTCCAATTTCATCCATGTCCCTACAAAGGACGTGAACTCATCATTTTTTATGGCTGCATAGTATTCCATGGTGTATATGTGCCACATTTTCTTAATCCAGTCTATCATTGTTGGACATTTGGGTTGGTTCCAAGTCTTTGCTATTGTGAATAATACCGCAATAAACATACGTGTGCATGTGTCTTTATAGCAGCATGATTTATAGTCCTTCGGGTATATACCCAGTAATGGGATGGCTGGGTCGAATGGAATTTCTAGTTCTAGATCCCTGAGGAATCGCCACACTGACTTCCACAAGGGTTGAACTAGTTTACAGTCCCACCAACAGTGTAAGAGTGTTCCTATTTCTCCACATCCTCTCCAGCACCTGTTGTTTCCTGACTTTTTAATGATTGCCATTCTAACTGGTGTGAGATGGTATCTCATTGTGGTTTTGATTTGCATTTCTCTGATGGCCAGTGATGGTGAGCATTTTTTCATATGTTTTTTGGCTGCATAAATGTCTTCTTTTGAGAAGTGTCTGTTCATGTCCTTTGCCCACTTTTTGATGGGGTTGTTTGTTTTTTTCTTGTAAATTTGTTGGAGTTCATTGTAGATTCTGGATATTAGCCCTTTGTCAGATGAGTAGGTTGCGAAAATTTTCTCCCATTTTGTAGGTTGCCTGTTCACTCTGATGGTAGTTTCTTTTGCTGTGCAGAAGCTCTTGAGTTTAATTAGATCCCATTTGTCAATTTTGGCTTTTGTTGCCATTGCTTTTGGTGTTTTAGAGATGAAGTCCTTGCCCATGCCTATGTCCTGAATGGTAATGCCTAGGTTTTCTTCTAGAGTTTTTATGGTTTTACGTCTAACATTTAAGTCTTTAATCCATCTTGAATTGATTTTTGTATAAGGTGTAAGGAAGGGATCCAGTTTCAGCTTTCTACATATGGCTAGCCAGTTTTCCCAGCACCATTTATTAAATAGGGAATCCTTTCCCCATTGCTTGTTTTTCTCAGGTTTGTCAAAGATCAGATACTTGTAGATATGTGGCATTATTTCTGAGGGCTCTGTTCTGTTCCATTGATCTATATCTCTGTTTTGGTACCAGTACCATGCTGTTTTGGTTACTGTAGCCTTGTAGTATAGTTTGAAGTCAGGTAGTGTGATGCCTCCAGCTTTGTTCTTTTGGCTTAGGATTCACTTGGCGATGCGGGCTCTTTTTTGGTTCCATATGAACTTTAAAGTAGTTTTTTCCAATTCTGTGAAGAAAGTCATTGGTAGCTTGATGGGGATGGCATTGAATCTGTAAATTACCTTGGGAAGGATGGCCATTTTCATGATATTGATTCTTCCTACCCATGAGCATGGAATGTTCTTCCATTTGTTTGTATCCTCTTTTATTTCCTTGAGCAGTGGTTTGTAGTTCTCCTTGAAGAGGTCCTTCACATCGCTTGTAAGTTGGATTCCCAGGTATTTTATTCTCTTTGAAGCAATTGTGAATGGGAGTTCACTCATGATTTGGCTCTCTGTTTGTCTGTTATTGATGTATAAGAATGCTTGTGATTTTTGCACATTGATTTTGTATCCTGAGACTTTGCTGAAGTTGCTTATCAGCTTAAGGAGATTTTGGGCTGAGACAATGGGGTTTTCTAGATATACTATCATGTCATCTGCAAACAGGGACAATTTGACTTCCTCTTTTCCTAATTGAATACCCTTGATTTCCTTCTCCTGCCTAATTGCCCTGGCCAGAACTTCCAACACTACGTTGAATAGAAGTGGTGAGAGAGGGCATCCCTGTCTTGTGCCAGTTTTCAAAGGGAATGCTTCCAGTTTTTGCCCATTCAGTATGATATTGGCTGTGGGTTTGTCATAAATAGCTCTTATTATTTTGAGATACGTCCCATCAATTCCTAATTTATTGAGAGTTTTTAGCATGAAGGGTTGTTGAATTTTGTCAAAGGCCTTTTCTGCATCTATTGAGATAATCATGTGGTTTTTGTCTTTGGTTCTGTTTATATGCTGGATTACATTTATTGATTTGCGTATATTGAACCAGCCTTGCATCCCAGGGACGAAGCCCACTTGATCATGGTGGATAAGCTTTTTGATGTGCTGCTGGATTCTGTTTGCCAGTATTTTATTGAGGATTTTTGCATCAATGTTCATCAAGGATATTGGTCTAAAATTCTCTTTTTTTGTTGTGTCTCTGCCAGGCTTTGGTATCAGGATGATGCTGGCCTCATAAAATGAGTTAGGGAGGATTCCCTCTTTTTCTATTGATTGGAATAGTTTCAGAAGGAATGGTACCAGCTCCTCCTTGTACCTCTGGTAGAATTCGGCTGTGAACCCATCTGGTCCTGGACTTTTTTTGGTGGGTAAGCTATTGATTATTGCCACAATTTCAGCTCCTGTTATTGGTCTATTCAGAGATTCAACTTCTTCCTGGTTTAGTCTTGGGAGGGTGTATGTGTTGAGGAATTTATCCATTTCTTCTAGATTTTCTAGTTTATTTGCATAGAGGTGTTTGTAATATTCTCTGATGGTAGTTTGTATTTCTGTGGGATCAGTGGTGATATCCCCTTTATCATTTTTTATTGCATCTATTTGATTCTTCTCTCTTTTTTTATTAATCTTGCTAGCGGTCTATCAATTTTGTTGATCCTTTCAAAAAACCAGCTCCTGGATTCATTGATTTTTTGAAGGGTTTTTTGTGTCTCTATTTCCTTCAGTTCTGCTCTGATTTTAGTTATTTCTTGCCTTCTGCTAGTTTTCGAATGTGTTTGCTCTTGCTTTTCTAGTTCTTTTAATTGTGATGTTAGGGTGTCAATTTTGGATCTTTCCTGCTTTCTCTTGTGGGCATTTAGTGCTATAAATTTCCCTCTATACACTGCTTTGAATGCATCCCAGAGATTCTGGTATGTTGTGTCTTGGTTCTCGTTGGTTTCAAAGAACATCTTTATTTCTGCCTTCATTTCGTTATGTACCCAGTAGTCATTCAGGAGCAGGTTGTTCAGTTTCCACGTAGTTGAGCGGTTTTGAGTGAGATTCTTAATCCTGAGATCTAGCTTGATTGCACTGTGATCTGAGAGACAGTTTGTTACAATTTCTGTTCTTTTACATTTATTGAGGAGAGCTTTACTTCCAAGTATATGGTCAATTTTGGAATAGGTGTGGTGTGGTGCTGAAAAAAATGTATATTCTGTTGATTTGGGGTGGAGAGTTCTGTAGATGTCTATTAGGTCCGCTTGGTGCAGAGCTGAGTTCAATTCCTGGGTATCCTTGTTGACTTTCTGTCTCGTTGATCTGTCTAATGTTGACAGTGGGGTGTTAAAGTCTCCCATTATTAATGTGTGGGAGTCTAAGTCTCTTTGTAGGTCACTCAGGACTTGCTTTATGAATCTGGGTGCTCCTGTATTGGGTGCATATATATTTAGGATAGTTAGCTCTTCTTGTTGAATTAATCCCTTTACCATTATGTAATGGTCTTCTTTGTCTCTTTTGATCTTTGTTGGTTTAGTCTGTTTTATCAGAGACTAGGATTGCAACCCCTGCCTTTTTTTGTTTTCCATTTGCTTGGTAGATCTTCCTCCATCCTTTTATTTTGAGCCTATGTGTGTCTCTGCATGTGAGATGTGTTTCCTGAATACAGCACACTGATGGGTCTTGAGTCTTTATCCAATTTGCCAGTCTGTGTCTTTTAATTGGAGCATTTAGTCCATTTACATTTAAAGTTAATATTGTTATGTGTGAATTTGATCCTGTCATTATGATGTTAGCTGGATATTTTGCTCGTTAGTTGATGCGGTCTCTTCCTAGTCTCGATGGTCTTTACATTTCGGTATGATTTTGCAGTGGCTGGTACCGGTTGTGCCTTTCCATGTTTAGCGCTTCCTTCAGGAGCTCTTTTAGGGCAGGCCTGGTGGTGACAAAATCTCTCAGCATTTGCTTGTCTGTAAAGTATTTTATTTCTCCTTCACTTATGAAGCTTAGTTTGGCAGGATATGAAATTCTGGGTTGAAAATTCTTTTCTTTAAGAATGTTGAATATTGGCCCCCACTCTCTTCTGGCTTGTAGGGTTTCTGCCGAGAGATCCACTGTTAGTCTGATGGGCTTCCCTTTGATGGTAACCCGGCCTTTCTCTCTGGCTGCCCTTAACATTTTTTCCTTCATTTCAACTTTGGTGAATCTGACAATTATGTGTCTTGGAGTTGCTCTTCTCGAGGAGTATCTTTGTGGCGTTCTCTGTATTTCCTGAATCTGAATGTTGGCCTGCCTTGCTAGATTGGGGAAGTTCTCCTGGATAATATCCTGCAGAGTGTTTTCCAACTTGTTTCCATTCTCCCCGTCACTTTCAGGTACACCAATCAGACGTAGATTTGGTCTTTTCACATAGTCCCACATTTCTTGGAGGCTTTGCTCGTTTCTTTTTATTCTTTTTTCTCTAAACTTCCCTTCTCGCTTCATTTCATTCATTTCATCTTCCAGGGCTGATACCCTTTCTTCCATTTGATCGCATCGGCTCCTGAGGCTTCTGCATTCTTCACGTAGTTCTCGAGCCTTGGTTTTCAGCTCCATCAGCTCCTTTAAGCACTTCTCTGTATTGGTTATTCTAGTTATACATTCTTCTAAATTTTTTTTCAAAGTTTTCAACTTCTTTGCCTTTGGTTTGAATATCCTCCCGTAGCTCAGAGTAATTTGATCGTCTGAAGCCTTCTTCTCTCAGCTCGTCAAAGTCATTCTCCATCCAGCTTTGTTCTGTTGCTGGTGAGGAACTGCGTTCCTTTGGAGGAGGAGAGGTACTCTGGTTTTTAGAGTTTCCAGTTTTTCTGCTCTGTTTTTTCCCCATCTTTGTGGTTTTATCTACTTTTGGTCTTTGATGATGGTGATGTACAGATGGGTTTTTGGTGTGGATGTCCTTTCTGTTAGTTTTCCTTCTAACAGACAGAACCCTCAGCTGCAGGTCTGTTGGAGTACCTGGCCGGCCGTGTGAGGTGTCAGTCTGCCCCTGCTGGGGGGTGCCTCCCAGTTAGGCTGCTCGGGGGTCAGGGGTCAGGGACCCACTTGAGGAGGCAGTCAGCCCGTTCTCAGATCTCCAGCTGCGTGCTGGGAGAACCACTGCTCTCCTCACAGCTGTCAGACAGGGACATTTAAGTCTGCAGAGGTTACTGCTGTCTTTTTGTTTGTCTGTGCCCTGCCCCCAGAGGTGGAGCCTACAGAGGCAGGCAGGCCTCCTTGAGCTGTGGTGGGCTCCACCCAGTTCAAGCTTCCAGGCTGCTTTGTTTACCTAAGCGAGCCTGGGCAATGGCGGGCGCCCCTCCCCCAGCCTGGCTGCCTACTTGCTGTTTGATCTCAGACTGCTGTGCTAGCAATCAGCGAGACTCCGTGGGCGTAGGACCCTCTGAGCCAGGTGCGGGCTATACTCTCCTGGGGCACCGTTTCCTAAGCCGGTCGGAAAAGCAGAGTATTCGGGTGGGAGTGGCCCGATTTTCCAGGTGCCGTCTGTCACCCCTGGAAGGGGAACTCCCTGACCCCTTGTGCTTCCCGAGTGAGGCAATGCCTCCCCCCTGCTTCGGCTGGCGCACGGTGCGCTCACCCACTGACCTGCGCCCACTGTCTGGCACTCCCTAGTGAGATGAACACGGTACCTCAGATGGAAATGCAGAAATCACCCGTCTCTGCGTGGCTCGCGCTGGGAGCTGTAGACCGGAGCTGTTCCTATTCGGCCATCTTGGCTCCTCCCGCCACACTATTTCTATTTTTAAACGCCCTATGTTCACCCCAATCTACCCAATTCCAATACATCTCAGGGCTCATTCTAGTTTTCTCCCTTCCCATATTTGTAATTCTCTTCTCAAACAATGAGGACTCTGCTTCCAAGGTCTTTAAAGTGTTCACTTATTTAATAAATACCCGTCTATATAGCTGCGTAAAACAGTTATCTTATAGTGAAACTGGGACAGCTCTACACTCATTTGCAAGAAAATCTTGGTGCTGACTCTTAGTCAAGATAAGGAGGAGTGGGCCAGCTTAAAGTTAAAAATGCCCCTGGTGGTCCCAGGGGCCAGCTTGATTAGACCATTCAGGGAGGTGTGGATTGATGCCTTATACCTGGTCACAGGGCCTGGGTTAACTTTGTGACCAGCCAAACACAGAAGACAGCGCTCAATGTTTTTGCCCATTCTCTCCTGACACCAAGATTCCTTGGACACATCTTGATAGTTCATAATCTGGAGAAAAAATGTGTCCTGTGCAGCCAACGAGTGGCACTGGGTTGCCACACCAGTGTATCTCTTCAGTCACCGATGCTGGCTTGTGCTTTCTTCCTCCAGCTGAATCACCTCCTGTGCTTTTATTAATTCCTCATGTGAGTAGGCACTGTGGAATCTTGTGAGCCCTTCCAATGATCCAACACGTGCTCCACTGCAGCAAACAATCTCCCCACCACCCCTTCCTCCTCACTCTGCCCTGATACTAAACTCCATGCCAGGCCACCTCCACCAGGACACCCTCCTCGCTCTGCCCAGGCCCTGATTTGCCCAACCAGCATGGGTGCTCTTCCCACCCACTAAGGTGCCAATGTTCCCCCACAAGCCACCCCCTGAACGCCTCTCTTTTCCTGTCCCATTGATATGGTTAGGCTGTGTACCTGCCCAAATCTCACCTTGAATTGTAATCCCCACGTGTCAAGGGCGGGGCCAGATGGAGATAAGTGAATCATGGGGATGGTTCCCCATACTGTTTGCATGACAGTAAATAAGTCTCACGAGATCTGATGGTTATATAAATAGGAGTTCCCCTGCACATGCTCTCTTACCTGCCCCCATGTAAGATGTCCCTTTGCTCTTCCTTCATCTCCCACCATCGATCCACCAGCACCATCAAACATCTCAACATGACGAAACGTCGGTTTCCTCCTGAGTTTGCCTAGCTTTACATACCATTACAGGGCTTTTCCTAGCTATACACTGTACCTCAGACACAATAACTGCATTTCCCTCTATCACACACATGTGCTGAGATGTAAGCTATGGCTGAATCATTTAATATCTGCATGCTAGTGGATATCTATATTCTTTATCTGTTTATTCATGTAGGCTGAGGTCTGTACCTTTCTAGAAACCTGAAACATTGGAATTATTCTTTTATTCATAGTAACAGCTATAGCATTCATAGGCTATGTCTTACCACGAAGAGAAACAACAATCACAAATTTACTATCAGCTATTCCATACATTGGCACCAACCTGTTAGAACGAATCTGAGGTGGATTTTCTCTTGACAAAGGCACCTTCACACAATTCTTCACCTTTCATTTTATTCTGCCATTCATTGTTTCAGCTCTAGTTATTGTGAACCTTCTATTCCCACATAAAACAGGATCAAATAACCCAAGGAATCTCAACCAACACAAATAAAATCCCATTCCATCACTACCACACAATTAAAGGCATTTTAGGATTTGTTTTTCTACTATGACTTCTAGTCAAACTTGTTTTATTCTTCCCTGACTTTTTAGGAAACCCAGATTATATTCCAGCAAATCCCCTCAATATACCACCTCATATTAAACCACAGTGATATCTTCTATTTGCCAGTGCAATTTAGGATCTACTCCCAATAAAATAGGAGGTATTGTAGCCCTTGTGCTCTTAATCTTAATTTTAGCAATCATCCCAATCCTTCAGTTATCTAAACAACAAAGCATGATATTCCAGCTACTAAGCCAATGCCTATTCTGGGTTCTAGTATATAATAACCTCATATTCACACAAATTAAAGGTCAATCAGTAGAACACTCTTTCATTATTATTGAACAAGTATTATCCATTCTATATTTTCCCCTTGTTCTTATATTAATGCCACTTACTAGCCTAATCAAGAATAAACTTCAATGAAAGTTCTTGTAGTTTATTAAATTTGGTTTTGTAAACCAAAAATGGAGAGCACCTCTCCCCAGTGCAGTCAAAGAAAAAGCTTTTCACTCTACTATCAGCACCCAAAGCTGAAATTCTATTCCCTGATTCTTATACTGAATGCACAGAAACTGTTCTTGAGTTCTATGTCAGTATGGAAAAAAATAAACATAAAATCTAATCACCTTGTGTACATGATGCACTATGTAACTTACCCCATTAATTATGTACTAGTACTATACACACTTTATCATACATTACACATTTATATCTTATGGTGCTTTAAAATCCATTTCCCATGCATACAAACATGCACATCAAACTAATCACAGTGCATATTAAAGTCCACACAAATGTATTTAAAAATGAGTATTGTTCCATAAAATAAGTTCTTCATTTTACATAGGACATAATATTATTGACCATACATAGCACAGGAAGTCAAATCCTTTTTTGACAACATGCATATCACCTCCAATAGGATTTCTTATCTACTAAGCTTTGATAAATTAGCAGTCTACTCAGGAAGTGTCCATCTTCTCACTCTGGACTCAGAAAACTTGGGGGTTTCTAGACTGTAACTATACCAGACATGTGGTTCTTACTTCAGTGCCATGAGCTTATAATCATCCACTCATTCCTCTTAAATAAGACATCTCAGTGGACTAATGACTAATCGGCCCATGATCACTCATAACTGTGGTGTCGTGCATTTGGTATTTTTTAATTTGGGGGGATGATGTGATCTGACATGGCTGTCAAGGCCTTCACACAGCTTGATTGTAGCTTAACTTAAATTGAATGTTATTTTCCCACATAAAAAACCATAAGGTGTTAATTAATCCATGCTCAATGGACATAATAAAAATAAGATAGTCACAGATGCACAATTATTCCCATCATATATGATTAACTCTGCAAATTCCCGCTAATCCCTTACTTTGAGCTGTTATAGTATTTATGTAAATATAAGTCTTTTATTCTTGCTAAACCCCCCAAACAAAAAATCTTTTATCTGCTGATTATTACCTAAGGCTCTAATATGTACCCACATATTATTAAATTCAACTATAAACTTAT
This sequence comes from Pongo abelii, assembly GCF_028885655.2. NCBI lineage: Eukaryota > Metazoa > Chordata > Mammalia > Primates > Hominidae > Pongo > Pongo abelii. The sequence continues at coordinate 51,347,992 of NC_071993.2, forward strand.
CTAGAACATTATTTCAGCCTAACTCCTAATTAAAGCATTTTCTAAAACAAAAAAAAATCCATTAAAAATTTGATTTTCTAGGTTAAAACTTTGTGTCTTAGTAAGATTATCAAAAATCTCTCAATACTAGAATAACACTTAAATTTAGCAATTTCCCCTCGAGAGAATATTCTCTAGATACAAGTTGATGTATCTTAGTTCACTAAAGTAAGCCACTGAAAATGCCTGGATGAATTCATGTAACTTCCTCAACACACAGATTTGGTCCTGGCCTTTTTATTAATTCTTAGTGAGATGACATATGCAAGTGTCTGAATTCCAGTGAGAATGCCCTCTAGATCAGCATAAGATTAAAAGGAGCAGATACCAAGCACATTAATTAGTATCTCATAATGCTTTTCTCAACCACACTCCCATGAGAAACAGCAGTGATAGAAATTAAGCAATAAATGAAAGTTAGAGCAAGCTATAGTAATTCCCCCTAGGGTTGGTAAATTTTGTGCCAGCCACTGAGGTCATATGATTAACCCAAATCAATAAAACCCAGCATGTTTATGATTATGTCTAACTAAAGCTGTAAGCCATAAAAGGCAATAGCTAAAATGAAAATAAACTATGAAAGTGACTTTATTATGTTCTGAATTCATAATAGCTAAGACCCGAACTGGGATTAGATACCCCACTATGCTTAGCCATAAACTTAAATAACTGAATAAACAAAGTTATCTGCCAGAGTACTACTACCAGCAACAGCTTAAATCTCAGAGGGTTTGGCGGTGCTTTATATTCCTCTAGAGGAGGCTGTTCTATGATTGATAAACTCTGACAAACTTCACCATCTCTTGCCAATTCAGCCTGTATACTGCTATCTTCAGCTAACTCTAAAAAGTCTTAAAGTAATCACAAATATTTACATAAAAACATTAGGTCAAGGTGTAGTCTATGAGATGGGAAGAAATGGGCTACAGTTTCTAATTAAAGAACACTCCACCTATAATAACCCCTATGAAACTAAAGGTCAAAGGAGGATTTAGTAGTAAATTAGGAATAGAGAGCTTAGCTGAATGAACATGAACATACCACCTATCAGCCTCCTGAAACACTTTAACAAACCCAAATTTATAATTAACACAAATTTATGTATAAGAAAAGGTAAGTCACAACAAAATAATCACACTGGAAAGTGTGCTTAGGTAAACCAAAATGTATCTGAATTGAAAACACCTGGCTTACACCCAGATGATTTCATATTAATCTGACCACTTTGAACCAAAACTAACAAAAGTCAACAATTACATATATTTAAGTGAAAACATTCATTCATAACAAGTATAGAAGACAGAAATTTACTTAGGTGCTATAGAAATAGTACTGTAAGGGAACAATGCCAAGAATAATTTTTAAAGTCCAAAAGAGCAAAGCCACGAGGTAGTGATGCCTAGCAGTTTTCATTTACATTTCCCTAATGATTAATGATGTTTGAGTATCTTTTCACGTGCTTGACAGTTGTTTATCTTCTATAAATGAGTGTCTATTCAACTGTTTTGCGTATTTATTTGAGTGTTTATTGTTTAATTTTGTGATATTTTTCTATATTTTGGATACAAGTACTTTATCAGATATGATTTTCAAACATTTTCTCCTAATCAGGGGCTTGTCTTTTTGCTCTCTTAACACTGTCTTTGTAAGACCCAGAGTTTTTAACTTTGACACATTCCAAATTATTGATTTATTCATCTAAGAAATCTTTACCTAACTCAAGGTCACAATTTTGCTCTCCCGTGTTTTTTACTATAAGTTTTACAGCTTTAGGTTTTATATTTACGTCTATGATCCATTTTGAATTGCCTTTTGTCTTTTGTACATGGTGCAATATATAGATCACAGTTTATAATTGTGTACATGAATATCCACTTGTTTCAGCAGAATATATTGATAATACCATCCTTTATACATTGAATGGCTTCTGCACCGTTGTCAAAAGTCAGTTGTCCAATATACGTAGGTCAATTTTTAGATGGTTTACCTTGTTCTTTTGATCTACTTTTCTGCCTTGATGCCAGTAGCACACTATCTTGATTACTATGGGTTTGTAAGAAGTCTTAAAATCAGGTAGTGTTTGTCATCCATTTTGTTCTTTCTCAAAGTTGTTTTCATAGTCTAGAGCCTTTGTATTTTTACATGAATTTTAGAAACAGCATTTTAGTTTCTTTTAAAACATATCAGGATTTTTATTGGGATTGTTCTGAATATATAGATCAGTTTAAACAGAACTGGCATCTTAACAATACTGAGTTTTCCAACTCATGAAGACAGTTATGTCTCTCTGTTTATTTAGGTCTTAATTTCTCTTAGCAATGTTATGTAGTGTTCACTATACAGACTTGTCACATGTTTGGATAGATTATTCCTAATTATTTCATATTTCTTGGTGCTCCTACAAATGCCAGTATTTTGAATTACATTTCTGCATGTTTTATTTTCACTGAGCTGTCAGCAGCCAAATGTTTAACTGTAGCTGTTAACTAATCTTCTAGGTTGAGATCTCATAGTATAAAATGGAAAAGGTACCTGATACTTAACAAGCATTTGCTTGTGTTTCCATGTCAGCTTTCAGAAGTTATTGAAAATGTACTGTGACTAGAGGAAAAAATATCCCAGAGACAAATCAACAGGTCATCTCCAGAAAAATCCATCGTAAAGTAGTTTAGCAGATTTCAACTCTATATGTGGTCAGAATTTAATCTATTGAATTGTGGGGGTTTATATTGTTACCCACTCCCCACCACCAGCAATCCACCTCAATGAATTCCTGGGATCTTGGGTGGTGAGAGAGAGAGAACATGTATGTATGTGGGTATGTATCTGTGTATGAATGTATATATTGCTGAAGCTGCCAGAAATATTTATTGTGAGGAATACTTCAGGTTAATCACTGTAGTCATATCAGACCAGTTCAGTTCCCAGGACATACTACAAAACAAATCAAAGTGGTGATTATTTTCTTTTCCGAGCTATCTTGGCCCACATTGTTACCATGGTGACTCAGAGACTGCCATGAGATTTGGTACAGAATGAACATTCATTTATGTTTTTTGCCTGAATCACGTATTATGATAGTTGTTAAGTGGCTGTTTTCCAATTTTGACATTCCTTCTGGAATTTTTGGTTTGCATTTGAGAAAAAGAGCTTTTTCTTCTCCCTTATTTATCAATGTATTTATTAACATTTACTTACGTCAATATGACTCAGAGATTCCCATGTTCCTCAAAGAGTTGCCCTCTGTAATTATTAGTATATAGTTTTTGTATTAGGCCATTCTTGCATTGTCATACAAAATACCTGAGATGGTATGAAGAAAAACGTTTAATTGGCTCAAGGTTCTGCAGGCTGGACAGGAAGCATGGCCCCAGGATCTGCTCAGCTTCTAGGGAAGCCTCAGAGAGCTTTTAATTATGACAGAAGGCAAAGCAGTAGCAGGCATGTCACATGGCAAGAGTGAGAACAAGAGAATGAGAACAAGAGAGACAGACAAGGGGAAGGTTTCAGACTTTTAAACAACCAGATCTTGCATGAACTAACTGAGGGAGAGCTCACTTATCACCAAGGGGATGGCACTAAACCATTCATGAGAAATCCACACCCCTGATCCAGTCACACCCCATCAGGCTTCACTGCAACAATGGGAACTGCAATTCTACATGAGATTCAGAGGGGACAATATCCAAACCATATCAGTTTTGGTGCTCGTGTTCTCAAAATTGGCCAGTGGGAGCCCCTTGAAGTAGGCCTCATGTCCACTTGAAGCGTCCATAAAATTCCTTGAATATGTACTTGGTCCTCTAAGCCTATTATCCCTCACCTGTAGAAAGGAAGCTCTGATGTCAGTCTCAGAACATCACTTTGAGGGCTTGAAGAGAAAAAGCCTGAAAATAACCTACAGTGTGTGGTACCTAGAAGACCATCAGCAAATGGTAATTCCCCATTCCAACTTGCCTCCTCCATTCTGTCAATGGAATGCCTCTGGCATTAACATAATGGACTAACTACTAGAGCGAATACTTGGAAATGTAACATCAAGCAGGAATAAGCCCACATTTCCATTATGTGTGAGCTTCAGGGTCACTGCTGTGTGTGGGAGGGGTTCTGAGATGGAGTTGAGGAAGAGGAAAAGCATCATTACAGAGCTTCCAGTTAACTGAGTGGTGATAGGCCAGACATCATCTCCCCATCTCCTGCATTTCATGTGCTTTCTCATCCTCTTACTTTCTTCTCTATTCCACGTGCTTTCTTATCCCCTTACTCTCTCTTCTAGTTTAGCATCAGAGACTCTGAAAGCCTCTTAGGTTACTGGAGCAACAGAAAAGAGACCCAAGTCACATCATGGCGACACTTTAGGCAAGTCATACCTTTCAGCCAGCTTTGTCTATCCAACAGGATAATAATCCTCACACCTCTAGACCACCCAGGAACTGAAATTTAAGTGTGATCCCATGTGGCAATCTGTAGTCTTATGTGGTGGGGAAGAAACAGTGCACTTTCAGCTAATATATTAACAGAGTAACTGCAGATATCCCACGACTTTGTATGGTGGGCATTAAATTTATGGTACCCAAGTCTGAGCTGTTTAGGTCAGGATTTTTACAAGTGTGATCTATGGACCACTTCATCAGATTTGTCCACGGCTGCTTGCTAAAATTGCAGATACTTGGGCCCATCCTAGATCTGCAGAATCAAAATCAGGGAGGTGAGGTGAGAGGTGTCTACATTTTGAGTAATTTCTTTTGTTGTTTCTGTTACTCATCCATGCTTGAAAAGCACTACCGTGGATGGCAACAAGGTCTATGAAAAGTTTTAATTCTTTGATGTCTAATTTCATTGGTAGTTGCTCCTGCTACTCAGCTTTAAATTTCTGTGTCTTCTCGTGTGTCCAGTAGGCAACAATTTTTCCAATTTAGTAATTTTTATTCAGTGATTTATGTGTGAGACACTGAAGAAACATCACAGAGAATAAAACAAGAATCCCTGGAGCTATCATTCTAGTTTGGGGAAACTAGCAATAAGCAGGTACACAAATCAATGAGCAGGGCAATTTCATATGGGGATTTGTGTTTTGAAAAAAATTAACAGGTAGAGTAGAAAATGACTGAGACAGGGATTATTATAGATGGGGTTGTCAGTGAAGCTCTTTCTCAGGAAGTGACACTTGAGCTGAGTCCTGAACAACAGGGAGAAGCCAGGCATGGAGAGGCCATTTTGTCAGTGTCCCTGTGCTGTGTGTGGGCACCACTGATCTAGGAGCAGAGGACAAGTTGGACTGGCTGAAGCTTGGTACATAAGTGCAGACAGGTGGGAGATGAGGTTGAAAGGGCAGACAAGAGTCACATGGTTTGGATCCTGTAAGGAGTTTGGGTTTTATTCTGAGTGAGGAAGCTTAGAGTACAGGAGTGACGTGATCTGATTCTTGTTGTCAGAAAGTGACTCTGGCCACCGTGTGGAGACTGGACTGAAGAGGGACAAAATGAGGAGTGGGGATAACCATTAGAAGAATATTGCAGAAATTCAGGGAAGAGGCACAGGTGAATGGCACCAGGACTGCAGCTGTGTACAAAGGAAGGGTTAGACCTGGACAGGTCGTGTTTGGAGGTAGGGCAGGGGGGACCTGCAGTGGCTGTGTGCGTGGAGTGTGTGGGGATAAGGCACAGTCAAGGAGGACCCCTCGGCTCTTTGTTTGGCCATGCAGAGAAATGGTGGGCTGTTTTCTGAGATCAGTCCTTCCAAGTGCTTTTGAGGCATTCTTAAGGTAATTAGTCAGCCAACAGTGGTTGTAGTGAAAAAAAAGTGATTTTAAAAATGCATCAGTTGATGACTAATATTCATACCTGAGGGTAGACAGAGAGGAGAGTAAGGATTGAAAACTATCTATTGGGTACTATGCATATTTCCTGAGTGGCAAAATAATCTAAACACCAAACCCCCGTGACACACAATTTGCCTATATAACAAACCTTCACACGTACTCCTGAAACTAAAATCAAAGTTAAAAAAAAAAATTAAAAAAATAAGTAAAATCAAAAGCCATATAAGGCAAAGATAGGTAAATTTGACAGCAAGATTAAAAACTATTATTTAACAAAAGATACCACAAACAAAGGTAGAGGACTCCAACAGATTGGAGGAAAATATGCCATTTTTATAATAAAGAATGAGTATCTGGATCATAAATAAATAAGTAAGAAAAAGGAAAAAGACAACTCATTTGTAAGACTATTAAGCTTTATCGAATTTACTGAATTGGCTTGATTTAATCTTTCCACAATGTAAACATATATCAAAACATTACAGTGTACCCCATAGTATATACAAGTATTTGTCAGTTAAAATTAAAATTTAAAAAATACCTGAGTTGATAAATAGGATTTAGTTGGAAGACTATTAAGCTTTCTTTCCCCAATATCTCTGTCTTAGAATTTTCAAATTAATGTGATCCCTGGCCATTTATATTTTTAAAAGCCAGAACACAAAGACTTTTTTTAATTTTTATTTTAAGTTCCGTGGTATATGTAAAACATGGTTTTGTCCTCTATTGTAAGTACTATATAATCCTGGTTTTACTGACAAGACTTTGAGTGATTTACGGTGAAATAAAGGTATTCAAAGTCACAAGGTTTTTACATGGCAGACCTAGGGTAGGGTTTGTCTCTAGTCTGTATCCAGAGCCCACACTCCTAACCAGTACACTTAGGAAGAAAAAAACAGACATTTGTTGAACTATGTCAGCCCATAGTGGCCGGTGTAACATTGAGACCATAGCTCTTTTATCTGTGTTTCTGAAGTCATTCTACATTGTACCAGATGGTATTTATTTAAGAAAAAGTAATAATTTTAAAAATAAAAACATTAATAAACATCATAGTTATTTGTACTAGCCAACTTGGCTGTTTATGTAGACAATTTCTTGGACTCCCCATAATGAATGAATTATTTTCCCTTTTAGGAACTCAGAGTGGTTTTCCAGATGGGAATCACATTGCTCTCTGTCCTTGAGATCTTGCTGGAGGCAGGGATACTCAGTCCCTCTTTGCCAGGTGAGTATAGATGCAGTGTGGTGACTTACTCAAGGGCATCTAGAGTTAGTGGGATAGGTCTGGCTCTGAGGCCAAGTATGTCTCCTGTCTCATACCTAGCTGCATGTCCATTATACACAGCTGTATTCGTTTGTTTTAACGCTACTGATAAAGACATACCCAAAACTAGGAACAAAAAAAGGTTTAACTGGACTTACAGTTCCACATGGCTGGAGATGCCTCAGAATCATGGTGGGAGGTGAAAGGCTCTTCTTACATGGCAGCAGCAAGAGAAAATGTGGATGAAGCAAAAGCGGAAACCCCTGATAATTCCATCATATCTCATGAGTCTCATTAACAATCACGAGAATAGCATGAGAAAGACTGGCCCCCACGATTTAATTACCTCCCCCTGGGTCCCTCCCACAACATGTGGGAATTCTGGGCGATACAATTTGAGATTTTGATGGGGACAATGGGGACACAGCCAAACCATATCATTCCGCCCCTGGCCCCTTCAAATTTCATGTCCTCACATTTCAAAACCAATCACGCCTTCCCAACAGTCCCCCAAAGTCTTAACTCATTTCAGCATTAACCCAAAAGTCCACAGTCCAAAGTCTCATCTGAGACAAGGCAAGTCCCTTCCACCTATGAGCCTGTAAAATCAAAAGCAAGCTAGTTACTTCCTAGATAGAATGGGGCTAGAGGTATTGGGTAAATACAGCCACTCCAAATGGGAGAAACTGACCAAAACAAAGGGGTTATAGGGCCCATGAAAGTTCAAAATCCAGTGGGGCAGTCAAAATTTAAGGCTCCAGAATGATCTCCTTTGACTCCAGGTCTCACATTCAGGTCACAATGATGCAAGAGCTGGGTTCCCATGGTCTTGGGCAGCTCCACCCCTGTGGCTTTGCAGGGTACAGCCTCCTGGCTGCTTTCATGGGCTGGTGTTGAGTGTCAGTGACTTTTCCAGGCATATGGTGCAAACTGTCAGTGGATCTACCATTCTGGGGTCTGGAGGATCATGGCTCTCTTCTCACAGCTCCACTAGGCAGCGCCCCAGTAGGGACTCTGTGTGGGGGCTCCAACCTCACATTTTCCTTCCACACTGCCCTAGCAGAGGTTCTCCATGAGCGCCCCGCCCCTGTAGCAAACTTTTGCCTGGGCATCCAGCAGTTTCCATACATCTTCTGAAATCTAGATGGGAGGTTCCCAAACCTCAATTCTTGATTTCTGTGCACCTGCAAGCTTAACACCACATGGAAGCTGCCGAGGCTTGGGGCTTCCACCCTCTGAAGCCACAGCCCGAGCTGTATTTTGGCTCCTTTCAGCCACAGCTGGGACCCTTGTGTACAGCCTAGGGACCCTAGGCCCTGTCCATGAAACCACTTCTTCCTCCTGGGCCTCCAGGCCTGTGATGGGAGGGGCTGCGGTGAAGGTCTCTGACATGGCCTGAAGACATTTTCCCCATGGTCTTGGGAATTAACGTTAGGCTCCTTGCTACTTACGCAAATATCTGCAGCCAGCTTGAATTTCTCCCCAGAAAATGGGTTTTTCTTTTCTATCATATAGTCAGGCTGCAAACTTTCCAAACTTTTATGCTCTGCTTCCCTTATAAAGTGAAATATATTTAATAGAACCCAAGTCACCTCTTGAATGCTTTGCTGCTTAAAAATTTCTTCTGCCAGATACCCTAAGTCATCTTTTTTAAGTTCCAAGTTCCACAAATCTCTAGGGCAGGGGCAAAATGCTGCCAGTCTCTTCGCTAAAACATAATAAGAGTCACCTTTACTCCAGTTCCCAACAAGTTCCTCACCTCCATCTGAGACCACCTCAGCCTGGATCTTATTGTCCATATCACTATCAGCATTTTGGGTAAAGCCGTTCAACAAGTCTCTAGGAGGTTCCAAACTTTCCCACATTTTCCTGTCTTCTTCTGAGCCTTCCAAACTGTTCCAACCTCTGCCTGTTACCCAGTTCCAAAGCTGCTTCCACATTTTTTGTTATCTTTTCAGCAATGCCCCACTTTACTGGTACCAATTTACTGTATTAGTTCGTTTTCACACTGCTGATAAAGACACACCCGAAACTGGAAACATAAAAGAGTTTTAATTGGACTTATAGTTCCACATGGCTAGCGAGGCCTCAGAATCATGGCAGCAGGCAAAAGGCCCTTCTTACCTGGTGGCGGCAAGAGAAAATGAGGAAGAAGCAAAAGCAGAAACCCCTGATAAACCCATCAGATCTCATGAGACTCATTAACTAGCATGAGAATAGCATGGGAAAGACTGGCCCCCAAGATTCAATTACCTCCCCCTGGGTCCCTCCCACAACATGTGGGAATTCCGGGAGATACAATTCAAATTGAGATTTAGATGGGGACACAGCCAAACCATATCAACAGTATTAGCCATGTTCACATCTGTAGTGCTTCACTTTTCAAGGGCTCAGAGGATATGTGCCTCTCTGAGGTTAACCTGTAGATAATATGCGATAGCCCTAACTACCTTCAAATGAGAAAACATGGGATGTTGAATTTTTTATGTAGCCCAAACTATAATGGGAAATTAGAAGAAAAATGCCTAGAATCACACATCATGTTCTCTTTTCTAATTTTTTCATTCAGTCAACATACTGTATGTGAGATTTACATTTATTGTTGTCTAGAGCAGTAGATCATTCATCATCATTGGTGGATACTGTTACATCGAGTGGATATTTCACAATAAGCATATCGGCTATGTGGATTTTTTCCAGTTTTTGACATTATGAATAACAGCATTATGAATGTCTTACACATATCTTTGGATAAACATTTATTTTTCTTTCTTTTGGATGCATACCTTTCCCAGACCTAAGAATGAAGTTTCTGAGTTGTAGGGTGTATGTATGATCAGCTCAGTCAATACTGCCAAGCACTTTTTCAAAGTGGTTGTTGAATTTATATTTTCACCAGTGCTGTGAGAATTACACAGCTTCCATATCTTCACCAACACTCGGTGTTTTCCATCTTTTTCTTTTTCTGGTGTACATGTGGTGGCATCTCATTATGTTTTAATTTGACTTTCTTTTATGTTCTCATTAATTTAACTCTCTGGAGTTTTAAATCTCTTTTAATCTAAAGACAGTCCTTTCTCTGTTTTTGCTTTTCAATTTACATATTGAGTATCCCTAATCTGCAAATCCAAAAGTCTCCAAAATCTGAAAATTTTTTTATCATTGACATGATGTTCAAAGGAAATGCTCATTGGAGCATTTCAGATTTTGGATTTTCAGATTAGGGATACTCAACCCGTCTTTGCTTATTACACTAGATCTTTGGTTTGCGGAGTTTACATTCCCGATTTTGCTGATTGTATCCCTGTTGTGCCAGTACTTACATTGCTCTGGCCCCTCCTATTTTCTGTAAATTAGTAGAATTAGAGGCTTCATCCAGTTCAGGAGTTTTTGGCAACAGTACCTCAGATGTATTACACACTTCCTTATCCTTACACCAAGTCTTAGTTCAGGCTGCTTTACCAAATTACTACAGACTAGGTTGCTTAAATAACAAACATTTATTTCTCATGAGTCTGGAAGCTAGAAGTCTAATCAGGGTGGCAGTATGGTTGGGTTCCTGGTGAGGATCCTCCTCCTGGTTATGTCCTCACATGGCCTTTCCTTGGTGTGTGCATGCAGAGAGCAAGCAAGCTCTCTGTGTCTCTTCTTATAAGGACATTAATCTCATAATGAGGGCTCCACTTTGATGATCTAATTATTTCCCAAAGGTCCTATTTGCAAATACTGTTGCATTGGAGATTAGGGTTTCCACATATGAGTTTTGGGAGGACACAAGCATTCAATTCATAGGCATACCAGGAGCCTCATTGTGTCTGCTTGTCACTCCTACCTTGACATTAAGATTGAGCACTAGGCTCAGGTGTTGTTAGACTGATCCACCCATTATGAAATTTCCCATCTGCTTTTCACCTCATGATTTTTTACAATCTCTGAAGATCTTTACCAAGATCTGCATTTCATTAAAAATTTTTAAATGATGATGTTTAGATTCTACAATTTCTTCTGCATTTATTAGCTGGACATTTTCTATAAGAGAAACTTCTTCCCCACCCCCGCCAACTATTAGGCTTAACTGAGGTATGGCACACACAGGAAGGGAAGGACAAATATTTATTCATTTTGCAGTATTTCCAGTTTTAAGAATAAGTATTGTTTCTGTAGGATCCTCCACAGATAAGCAGTGAGTTGGTTTTGTGTTTTTTCTTTTAGAGTGTCATCACGACTCAGAGATGTTTCTGTATGTGATGTGTTTTAACTCACTGTAGGCACTAATGTTTTTGATGCTCAAATTGTTCTTTTTTGGTCTGTGGAAGTCCTACCAGGTTGGCTTCTGAGTCTTTTTGACATGTTCGCTGGTATGATCATTCAGTCCAGACTTATCTGGTACAGCTTGACCACAGACTTGGATTCAGCCATTTTTCCTTGCACCGTTTAGTGGGTAATATTTTTACAGGACTCAGTCTGGGTACTAGAGTTGCTCATGGCTACTGGCTTGGCCACTGTTTCTTAACTTTTTCAGTGCATCAGACTGGTAAATAGGTATTACATTTTTAAGAGAATATACATGATCAGCTTCCATCCTAGGCTGCTACTCTGTTCCCTGATAAATAATTATTCTTATCAGTTTTTGTCTTAACCTACTAGTTTAAAGAATAGAACATTATATGGATATTAGCTTTCTCTTCTCCTCAGAGATAAAAAGTGGCATATTCAACCTCAGTTATATTTCTAGAAGCTCAGAGGTGTGGATCATGTTGACATATCCCTTCTAAGGTGAAGGATGAATAGTTGCACCTGGTTTCTCCTACAACCAAAAAAGAGGTACACCATCTGGTAGGCTTCTTTGGATTTTGGAGGCAACACACTCCTCATATGGGTGTGTAACTCTGATCCATTTACTGACCTGAAAAGCTGCTAGTGTTGAATAGGGCCTAGAACAAGAGAAGGCTCTGAAATAGGTCCAGGCTGCTGTGCAAGCTGCTATGCCACTTGGGCCATATGATCAAGCAGATCCAATGGTGCTTGAGGTGTCAGTGACAGATACGGATGCTGTTAGGAACTCTTGGCAGGCCCCCATAGGTGAATGGCAACACAAGCCCTGCCATCTTTCCCAGATAACTACTCTTCTTTTGAGAAACAGCTCTTGGCTGCTAATGGGCCTTAGTAGAGAATGGAAACAACCAAGTTTTCATGTGACCTGAGCTGCCCACCATGACCTGTGTGTTATCCAACCCACATAGCCATAAAGTTGGGTATGTACAGCAGCACTCCATTATCAAAGGTAAGTAGTATATATGAAATCGACCTCAAGCAGGCACTGAAGGCATAAGTTACATGAGGAAGCAGCTCAAATGCCCATGGTCCTCATTTTTGCCACACTCCTTTCTTTCTCCGAGCCTGTACCTATTATCTAAGTTCCCTATGATCAGTTGACAGAGAAAGAGAAGTTTGGTTTACAGATGATTCTGCATGATATGCAGGCACTACTCAAAAGTGGACAACTGTAGTACCCTGAAGGACAATGGTGAATGGTGAATGGAAACTCTCCCAGTGGGCAGAACTTTGAGCAGTGTATCTGGTTGATCACTTTGCTTGGACAAATGGCTGGACCTGCCATTTCTATACATAACCTTCATGGACTGTGGACAATACTTTGGCTGCATCATCAGGAACTTGGAAAGAACATGATTGGAAAATTGGTGACAAAGAAATTTGAGGAAGAAGTACTCAGATAGACCAACACTTACACATTGGGAATCAAGTTTTGAATACACAAACTTTAGGGGACACATTCATACTGCAGCATTCGCCCCCGGCCCATAAAATTCATGTCCTTCTCACATGCAAAATATTCTGACTCCATCCCAGTAGCCCCAATGTCTTTACTTGTTCAGGTGCCAGCTCAAAAGTCCAAAGTCTCATCCAAATGAAATATGGATGAGACTCAAGGCATGATTTATTCTGAGGCAAATTCCCTCAAGCTGTGAGCCTATAAAATCAAAACAAGTCATCTATTTCCAAAATTAAACAGTGAGACAGGCATAAGATATTCTAATTCCAAAAAGGAAAAATAGGCAAGAAAAGAAGAGTAACTGGTCCCAAGTAAGTGCAAAACTGAACGGTGCAAACAACATTAAATCTCAAAGCTAGAGAATAATCTTTGACTCCATGTCCCACCTTCTGAGCACACTGGGGTATGGGTTAAGCCCCCAAGGACTCAGGAAGCCCCACCCCTATGGCTTTGTTGGGCTTAGCCCTTGCAGCAGCTCTCATGGGTTGGAGTATCCCACCTGCAGATCTTCTAGGCTGGAGCTGCACACTGATGGGTTTACAGGTTCATGGTCTCAGTGGCAACCCCATGCCTGTGGCTCAACTAGGCATTACCCTAGTGAGAACTCTGTAGTGCCTCTGCCCCTGCAGCAGGTTTCTGCCTGGGTCACAAGGATGTCTGATACACCCTTTAAAATCTAGGTGGAGGAAGCAGTGCCCCCACAGCTCTTGCATTCTGCTCACCTGCAGAATTAGCACCATGTGGGAACCACCAAAGCTTACAATTTGCACCCTTCACAGGAGCAGCCTGAGCACACCTAGGTCCACTTGAGCTACAGCTGGGGCTGCCAAGCAGCACTGTACTAGAATGCAGGGATCAGAGTCTCAAGATGACTCTGAGCAGTGAGCACATGAGGGACACCCCAGGCCTGTCCCTTGAAACCATTCTGCCCTCCTAGATCTATGGACTTGAAGGAAAGGGGCAACTTTGAGTATCTCTGAAATGCCTTCAGAGTCTTTCCCCAATGCACTGTTCTGATGAACAGCACCTGGCTTCCTTCTATCCATGCTAATCCCAATATCAAAGAGTCACTTGGCTGCACCCTTGCATGCTTTTTCATTCTTTATATGACGTGAATGTGAATTTTCCAAATATTTATGTTCTGATAACTTTTTTTTTTTTTTTGAGATGAAGTTTCACTCTTGTTGCCCAGGCTGGAGCACAATGGCGTGATCTCAGCTCACTGCAACCTCCGTCTCCCGGGTTCAAGTGATTCTCCTGCCTCAGCCTCCCAAGTAGCTGGGATTACAGGCACTCACCACCACGCCTGGCTAATTTTTGTATATTTAGTAGAGACAAGGTTTCATCGTGTTCACCAGGCCAGTCTTGAACTTCTGACCTCAGGTGATCTGCCCACCTCAGCCTCCCAAAGTGCTGGGATTACAGGTGTGAGCCACTGTGCCCGGCCCTCTGATTCCCTTTTTAATTATAAATTATAAATTCTGACTTTAAATCATTTATCTTTTCTTACATCTTACTGTATGCAGTTATAAGATGCCACACAGTTCCTCCAATGCTTTGCTTAGAAATTTCTTCTGCCAGATACTTTAGTTCATCACCTTAAATTCTGCCTTCCATAAAGCCCTTGGGCATCAAAACAATTCAGTCAAGTTCTTTGCCAATTTATAACAAGAATTGCCTCTATGCCAGTTTCCAATAATATATTCCTAATTTCCATCCAAGGCTTCATGAGAATGGTCTTTACTGTCCATATTTCTACTAACATTCTGATCACAATCACTTAGGTAATCTCTAAGAAAATTCAGACTTTTCTTATAGCCATACTCTTCTTCTGAGCCCTCACCAGAATTTCCCTTAATGCTCTATTCATGGCAATGTAGGCTTTTGCTAGCTGGCTCCTCCAAACTCTTCCAGCCTCTATTACCCAGTTCCAAAGCCACTTTCACATTTTCAGCTATTTGTTATTTCAAAACCCCACTTCTTCGGTACACATTTTCCTAATCCATTTTTGTGCTGCTAGAACAATGTCACAGACTGTGTAATTTGTAATGAACAGAAATTTATTGGCTCACAGTTCTGGAGGTTGGGAAGTCCAAGATCGAGGGGCTGGCATCTGGTGAGGGTTTCTTATTGTATCATCCCATGGCAGAAGGGCAAAGAGAGGAAGAGAGACAGCAAGAGGGGGAACAAAGTTATCCTTTTATGAATAACCTACTCCCACGATAATGGCATTAATCTGTTTATTGGTGCAGAATCACCATGACCCTAGACATCTTAAACATCCCAACTTCCAACACCTTTATATTGGGATCGGGTTTCCAACGAATGAACTTTGGAGGACACATTCAAACTATACCACTGTGGATACCAATTAGAAGCAACTCACTAACTCCAGCTCACACACAATGAGACAGATTATACAAAGGAGTAAATAACAAGAAACAAGAATCACTGGGGGCATACTTAGATTCTACTTATCACGTCATTAGGCCATTTCTCCTTACTGATTACTGGGAATGCTTCACATGTCATGATAATTAGACTCTTATAATTTAATATTATAATCTAAGTTAATATTACTATTTTATAATGTAATTTTAATATATGTAATATATTAAGTATTAAACATATTAAATATATTAAGTATTAAATATATTAAATATTAAATTAAATATATTAAATATTAAATTAAATTAAATATAATATTAAATATATTAAATATGCAATTTTATTGAATATATTCAATATATTAAATATGTTAATTATATTTATTATATATTTAATATTATAATATATTCAATATAATTTAATATAAATATATTAAAATTAATTTTAAATATTTAATAATTTTATATTATATATTATATAATTTAGTATAGTTTTAAAGTAATATAGTTCATTATATAAATAAATTAAGCAGTACCGTGGGCAGTATTGCATGTGAGCACAGAGAGATTAGAGCATTCAAATTCCTGGTGGCTTTAGGACACAATGCCTTAATGAAATTCCAGTTTCTATTACTGAGCAGGCATTACAAAGCAATTTGTCTGATTTACTTAACTGTTCCTAACTTCCCATAATTTAATCTAAATTATACATTAAATAATAGGCTACTTAAATAAATGTTAAGATGAAAAGAGATGCAAATTAGAGCATTTCTTGCTCATACTAGTTTTGTCAACATTAATTTTCTACCCTCCAGGTCATCTGTTTCAGAGGAAACATTTGTTGTTCTGATTGAGCCCCTCCCTGTCTGTCACCTTAAGAGCCAGTCAATTCATATGGTCCCCATATCAAGGTCTCTTGTGCCCAGAGAGAGGATTTCATTTCAACCACCATCATCACCATCAACATCATCATGACCAAGAGGGGTTGTTGAGTGAGCATCTGGGGGGGAGAGTAAAATGATCAGTTCCAAAGCCTTGGTGGCCCATCATCTACATAAGAGGTCACTGGGCATAAGCAGTGTTTCTCTCACTTTCTTTCATTCTTGTCCCTGTTTTGGAGGACTTTTAGACATGTTATTCCTCACACATCCTTTCTGCCAAGAATGTAAAATTTTAATACCACAGGTAAAGTGGTAACTGTTTATGTACTGTGGTACTTTGCAGGACCACAAACCACTGTAATGTCTACCATACTCCTTACCATCAAAAGCAAATTTTCAGCCGCTTGGGCATAATGTCACCTCTGTTGACAATGCATGAAATACTGTGATGACAGCAAGGATTGGACCACATTCCTGCCCCTTACTTGATGTGTGACGCTGAAATCCTTTCTTAGCCTCTGTCAGCTTGCCCTTAGTCATCTGTAAAAGGAGACTCACTGTGCCTTCCTTACATAACTAGTCTATGGTGTAAATAAGAAATCCTGTACACCATAGATGTCACCTAGTAGGACATCAAAAAATGTTCATACTGACCCACTTTTCTCCTCCCTCCTAGAGAAGTGATGACTGTTAACCTAAGCCAAACAGCACAATTGCCATGGAGTCCACCTGGAAACACAGCAAGCAGTAAGAAGTTAAACCCACTCACACTTGCATTATGAATGAAGCTTTGGGAACTGTTCCTGTGTTGCAGGAGGGATCGGGGAAAGGGAAGGAGATAATTAAAACATTTACTTTAATCCCCTGTCATTTTCTGCTCCCTTGCTTGATCTTCTAGATTGATATTGGAAAAGCAGTTTCTGTTGAGCACCCAAATGAAGACAGAGTGCAGATGAAGAGGAGGCAGGACTCACAAGCCCTTGACCTTCACACCAGACCCAATAGCACCTACAGGACCCTGCACCAGGATTTCGTCTGCATTATCAGCTTCTTCAAAGACACAGAGGTTGTTGAGTGAGTACTCACGAGAGCACAGTACTAAAAACATGTAAAATTATAAGTGTGTACATCCTAAATGGTTATGATCTATAAAGACGACAGCTAGGTGTCCTTTGGGGAGGGTAAGAGTTAGAATGGCATTCCTGTTCCTTACTAGATGAGTCTGCAAAATTGATTTTACATCAGCAAGTTTAATATAGTAAACTTCAAAATGGGAATAATGATTTATCCACGGAGTTATGACAGAATAATGCAAAATATACATGTTTTTAGCTATAAATATATAAATAACATCATAGAGTAAGTGCTCTTTTGAAACTTTTCATGCTCTGAAAATAGTATTACTTAGATATATCTAATAAGGTGATTTGATATTCCTTTAAATACGACTAGCCATGCTATCCTGACTATCTTACATATATGCTGTCCAGGCCTAAGAGGACAGTGGGTGACAGGTGCCTGGCTTTCTTCTCTCATAGATGTTGCCAATGCCTCTGCAAAGAGTTTGTACCAATTTGTCCTCCCTAGGCAATGTATGGAGTTTTCACGGCCCCACATTTTTCATTTAAAGAGGATGCAGCATAAACACCAACTCACTGATTGAGTTTTCTTTTCAAACAATATAATTATTCCAGCAGATATTTGAGGCATAAAGCGGGATCATTCTCTTTGCATTTGGTAATTTAAATGTGAAATATGCCATTTATAGGAAAATACAATATGGAAAATGAAAAATAATCTAATATTCCAACAAAAGTATATCACATTAGCAAATATTAATAATATAGAGAAACCCATTATGTGTACAGATCTTGAAAAATGAGTGTTCATATCTTGTATTTCATTGTGACAAATTAGTAAATAGATTTTAAGGTGAATTAGACTAACGTTTAATATTCATGCTCTTTGAGGAAGCAGTCCCACTTGTGGGAACTTATACTCTAGTTAACAGCCTGAGAGTTCCCTGCCATCATCAATCATGTGTCCCTACTGCTCAGTGCTCAGCTGACCATTTGCCTAATTGGCTTGGTGCCTTAAGGACTCCCTGACCCTGTTCCATCCATCCTTTTATCCAAAGAGAAAAATAGGTCTCATGGCTGGATGCCCAATTTCAATGGACCATATACTGATCAAACCTAAGGGCTGATACAGAGCAGTGCTCAGATCCTTACTCCTGGAGGGAAAAGTAGATCTCTGGCCTCATCCAGATCTGGGATAAATCTCTCTTCCTCTCCTTTCTCTGTGTCCTCAGAGGCCCTCCCTTTCCTACCAGATAACAAGCAGCCCAATCTTTCCCTTAAGTTTTCCTAAAGAATGGGAGAAACTGGAGTCAGACATCTTTGACTCCCAACCCTGCCATAAACCTCCCCTAAGGCAAGGGGAAGAACACCAAGCCTGGTTCCTTACTGGAAATGCAAGGAGGGTAAACACAGGGAGGACATACATTAACTTCCTCAACAGTATGTGTCCAGATACATTTGCTAAAGATCTGCCACCAGCACTTAAGATGCCCAGGCTGCCAGCTACTATCCCTGGCTCTGTCAGTTTCTGTGGCGATCGAATCCTTTGCCATTCTACTTTGCTTTTGCTCATCTGTAAAAGGGGACTCACAATGCCTTCCTTAGACAAGTTTTCTGTGGGGTAAATGAGAAATCCCATACAGAGTAGATGGCACCCAGTAGAACTTCAATGAGTGGTCATCCAGGCCCACCTTTTTCCTCCCTCCCAGAGAAGTGATGATTGTTATCTAAACCAAGCAGCATAACTGCCACAGAGACCACCTGGAAGGGGAGCAGGAAGATGGAGCATGTGCTCACACTTACATTATACATGAACCTTTGGGGCCATTTCTGTGTTGCAGGATGGTTTGCTGAGATATTGGGGTGAGGTGAGATCATCAAACCAATCCCCTGTCATTTTCTGCCCCCTCATTTGATCTTCTACATTGATTTGGAAAAGCAGTTTCTATTGAGCCTCAAATGAAGAGAGGGTGCAGATGAGGAAGAGGCAGGAGTCACAAGCCCTTGACCCTCATACCAGACCCATTACCACCTATAGGACCTTGCAGTGGGATTTCATCTGCACCATCAGCTCTTTCAAAGACAGAGAGGTTGTTGAGTGAGTATCCACAAGGGCATAATCCTGACAACATAAAAACTACAAGTGTTTAAGTCCTAGACGATCATCCTCTATAAAAGGAGACAATGTGTTGTCCTTTGAGAAGAGTAAGAGTTACATCCCCACTCCTGATCATTACTAGATGCCTCCACAAAATTGATTTTCCATCAGTGAGTCTGAGTTGGTCATCTGTAAACTGGAAATGATGATGCCTTCCTCACAGACTTCTGAGAGAATTATGCAAAATATGTAACTGTACATTTTTGGCTATAAATATTTGTGCTATCGTAGAGTAAGTGCCCCTTTGCACCTCTTTCTGATAGTTCCTATTACTGACATTCTGTGGATGAAACCTTTTCAGAGTCTGTGCACTGTTACAGAAGAGCACAGTTCTGAGCACAGTTCCTGTAGCTGCTTGTACTGGTGAGCAGAATGTGTCCTCCTAGGAGAATTCTGGTATTGTGATAACAGAACACGATTGTTGTATGAGAGAGAGTTTGTGTGTGCTGACAACTATGTTTCCCTCTTCCTTCTGCCCCTTTATGGCCTTATGTCCCATTTGGTCTCTAAATTCAGGCTTTGCAGTGAAGGAGGGGAATTATCAGGATGAGAGGCCTTAACACTGGATCCTCATCAACATCTTCCACTATGTCCTGAAGATAAACTTCTAAAAGAGAATTGTTGGTGCAAAGGGTGTATACCTATGTAACCCTTTGCTAGGTATTGCCATACTGACACCCATAAAGGTAGTTCCATTTAGGTTCCCCAAGTGGAGTTATGTGGCCCAGAAGAATGAAGAAGCTAGTAATGTTGGCATCTAGTCACACAGGGCAGGCTCTGGACTTTGTCATGGATCAACTCTCAAGCCACTGCCATAATTGGAGGATGTGGAAGGATCTGAAGTTATCAAATTTTGCATACAAGCAAAACCCAAGGAACCATGAGGGGAAAGGGGATAGTCATTGCTTGGAGGAACACAGGAAAGAGTTAGCAGATTGGGATATAGCAACAGTTGTATACATTCATGTTTATATGAAGCAAGTATATCATATCAATATCAGAAGGCCAGATCAATATATTTTTAACAGCTCTCTTGCAGGTAAACTCATAGACAATACAATTTATGCATTTAAAGGGTATAATTTGATGAATTTTATTAAATGTATAGAGTTGTTCAACCATACCATAATTAATTTTTAGACATTTCCATCACTCCAAAAAGTCTCATCATGCTTGAATGCAATTAATCCTTGCTCCCACCCCGAGCCTCAAACCACAGATATGCTTGGTGTCTCTGTGGATTTCTTTACTCCAGAAATTTCATGTAAATGCAATTATATAATATTTGGTCTTTTGCATATATCTTCTTTCACTTCACATATGTTTTGATGGTTCATCTATATTATGGCATATCCACACTTCATTCCTTTTACTGGCAAAGAATAATCATAATATATCACATTTTAAACACATTCATCAATTAGTAGACATTTGGGTTGTTTCCAGTTTTGGGCTATTGCAAATAAGGTTGCTACGTACATTTGTATATATGTTTTTATGTAGACACATGTGTTGATCTTGGGTGTGTACCTAGGAATGGAATTGCTGGGTCATAAAACTCAATCCATGTGAGGAACTGCCAGACAATTTTCATAACTGATAGTCTTGAGGATTACAGACTTAGTTTTTCTTGTGATTAGACTAGTGTTATAGGTTTTGAGAAAGAATACCACAGAGTTGAAGTGCTCTTCTTGTCACATCATATCTGGGTTTACATAATGCCCACATGAAGTCACTGGTGATAACGTTTCATCACTTGGTTAAAGTGGTGTCTGCCAAGTTTCTAATAACTTTTTCATTCCCTACTCTGTTCTTTAGAAGGAAGTCACTAAATCAGCCCTGCCCTCAGTAAGTGGGGTGCAGAATTAAGCTTGACCTCAGGGAGAGCAGATAGTTACATATTTCACTTAGAATTATTTCAAAAAGACAAAATTTTCCTCCTCTCACCCATTTCTTTATTAACTCAAACTTTTATTCATATTGGGATGGATTCATGTATACCTATGTTAAATGCTGGGATATTTTATTGAACAAATGCATCACAATAGAAACTCCAACATCTTGGTATCTGTGGTGCAGACTGGAACATGAGTGCCAGGGAGATTAGAGCACTCAGATTGCTGGCGGCCTCAGGGCACAAAGCTTTAATGAAATTCCAGGTTCTATTAGTGAGCAGGCATTAACAACATAGTTCCCCTGATTTACTTAACCTCTCCTAACTTTCTATAACCCGACCTAAACAACAGATTTCACAACAAGTTACTTGGATAAAGGTTAAGGTTAAAGGATATACAACTTAAGAGTATGATCACATTAGTTTTAAAAACATTAATATTGTCTCTCCCAGAAGAAATACCTGTTGTCTGACTGAGCTCCTGTCTGCCATCTTAAAAGACAGTCAGCTCACATGGTTCCCATACACAGGTTTCTTGGCCCTAGGGGCAGGATTTCACTTCCATCATCATTATCCTCATCATCACCAAGAGGGGTTGTTGAGTGAGCATCCATGAGGGAGTGTAAAATGACTAGTCTCTAAGCCTTGGTGGCTCATCATCCACAGAAGTCCCCGAGTAAATGCAATGTTTCTTAACTTTCTTTCATTATTATGATCCAAAGGAGGCTTTTTAGACATTCATTTTTTTCATCATTAGCTCCTTCCTGCCTGGAACATGAAATTTTAATAGCACAGATTTAGTGTTAACTGTTTATGTGCTGTGTGGTTCACTGTAGTGCCACAAACCATTGTAACGTCTACCATCCCCCTACCCCCCAGAATCAATTTTCAGCCCCTTGGGGACAATATCTCCTCTGTTGAGAATGCATGGATATTGTGATGAGGGCAAAAGCTGTAACTTCATTCTTGTCCCTTTCTTGATGTATGGACACTGGAATCCTTTCTTAGCCTCCGTCAGCCTGTTCTTGGTCATCTGTAAAAGGAACTCACAATGCCTTCCTCACAGACTGTTCTGTGGGGTAAACTGGAAATCCTGTAGAGAGTAGATGGCACCTAGTAGGACTTCAATAAATGTTTGTTCTGGCCCACCTTTTCCTTCCCTCTCAGAGAAATGATGACTGTCACCTAATCCAAACAGCCTAACTGCCACAAAGAGCACCGGGAAATGGAGCAGGAAGTGGAACATTACGAATGAAGCATTGGGACTATTTCTGTGTTGCAGGAGAACTTTGCTGAAGGACTGAGGGGGACCAAAGAAGCTCAATGAACCATTTTCTTTAATTCCTTGTCATTTTCTGCTCCCTTGTTTGATCTTCTAGATTGATATTGGAAAAGCAGTTTCCCATTGAGTCTCAAATGAAGAGAGAGTGCAAATGAAGAGGAGGTAGAAGTCATAAGCCCTTGACCCTCATACTAGACCCATTACCACCTACAGGACACCTTGCAGTGGGATTTCATCTGCACCATCAGCTTCTTCAAAGAGAGACTGTTGAGTGAGTACACCTAAGGGCACAATCCTAGCAACATAAAAAACTGTAAGTGTTTAAGTCCTAAACAGTCATCATCTATAAAAGGAGACCATGTGTTGTCCTTCGAGGAGAGTAAGAGTTACATCCCCACTCCTGACCATTACTAGATGCCTCCACAAAATTGATTTTCCATCAGTGAGTCTGAGTCGGTCATCTGTAAACTGGAAATAATGATGCCTTCCTCACAAACTTGTTGTGAGAGAATTACACAAGGCATACAATTTTTTCCATACTTTTAGCTAAGTTAGTGCTGTTATCCAGCTTTTCATTCTCTGAAGATAGTGTTTCTGAGATTTCTCTAATAAGATGACTTTGGGATTGTTTTGATATGACTAGCCATGTTGTCATGACCATGCTTGTATACCTTTTCTGGTGCATCACACGTGATTCTCTCTATAGTCCATAATTAAGAGAGTAGCAGCTGACGGGGGCCTCATTTTGTTTTCTCATAGATGTTGCCAAATGTCTCTGCAAAGAGGTTGTACCAATTTGTTCTTCCTCATTAGGATATGAAGTTCTTTTCACCTAAATTTTCCATTTAAATGGGATGTGGTATAAACACACACTATCAGCCATCAGCGTTTATTTCTAGACATAAAAATTATTCTATGATATATTCTGAGGCATAAATGTAAACTATGTCATTTATTAAAATACATTATAGAAAAAAATGAAAAGGAATCTAACACTATAATGCCAGGATATCAGATCAGCAAATACTTAAAAAGTCTTTTGAAACTTGTTTGTTCAGATCTGTAAAAGCAGGTGCTCTCTTCTCATGTTGGTTGGGATACATTTTAATAAAAAGATTTTACAGTTCAATTAGACAGTACAGCAATGTTAAATTTTCACGCTTTTTGAGGAAACAGTTACACTTGTGGGAATTTAGTCTTCTGATACAGCAGGAAGAGCCCTGGCAATCATCACTCATCTGTCCACATGACTCAAGGAAGAGCTGCCCATTTTCCTAGCTGACTCAGAGCCTTCAAGTCCCCTCTTCCTGAGGCCTTGTTTTACAATGTAGGTTTTATTATTTAGGATAGTGAGGCCAAGGGATCAGGAGACAACTGCCATTAAGGAGATAGTTTATTACTCAAAGTTCCCAAGAAGAGGCACTCTCCATTCCACTTAAGTCCAGAGTCCACCAATTCAGGCAGGAGGCAGAGGGAGCAGGAGGTAAACGTGGTAAAAGCCTTTGTTGTGGTTTTCCATGGTAAATGACAGACAAGGCAGGGTAATTAGGCTTAGGACTGACTACTTGGAATAATTTCAGCAGGTTCTGGGGTGCAGGGACTGTCCTAAGTTGTCTGGAATTGTTACTGGAAAGAGATCTTGATCCAAACCCCAAGAGAGGGTTCTTGGATCTCACTCAAGAAAGAATTTGGGGCAAGTCCGTAAAGTGAAAGCAACTTTATTAAGAAAGTAAAAGAATAAAAGAATGGCTACTCCTTAGGCAGAGCAGCCCCAAGAGCTGCTGGTTGCCCATTTTTATAGGTATTTCTCGACTATATGCCAAACAAGGGGGTGGATTATTCATGTTTTCCAGGAAAGGTGTGGGCAATTCCCAGAACTGAACGTTTCTCCTCATTTTAGACCACATAGGGTAACTTCCCAAAGTTGTCACGGGATTTGTAAACTGTCATGGTGCTCGTGGAGTGTCTTTTGGCATGCCAATGCATTATAACTAGCATATCATGAGCAGTGAGGACGACCAGAGGTTACTTTCATAGCCATTTTGGTTTTGTTGGGTTTTAGCTAGC
This sequence comes from Pongo abelii, assembly GCF_028885655.2. NCBI lineage: Eukaryota > Metazoa > Chordata > Mammalia > Primates > Hominidae > Pongo > Pongo abelii. The sequence goes on from NC_071993.2 coordinate 51,372,661, forward strand.
TTCTTTACTGCAACCCATTTTATCAGCAAGGTCTTTATGACCTCCTATCTCATCCTGTGAATAAGAATGCCTTGACCTTCTGGGAATACAGCCCGGTAGGTCTCAGCCTTATTTTACTTAGCCCCTATTCAAAATAGAGCTTCTTTGGTTCAAATGCCTCTGACAGAATCAGGCTTTGATATGATTAGGGGAGTGTACTATTGGCCTGGAGTATAAAAGTCCAGTAGAGGAGGTGTGAGCGTGTGTGTGCAGGTGCTTTGGATTAGTTAGTTTGAATATAAAAGGTGTGCTCCTTAGGTGAGTTCTTTGTTAGGACTAGGAATTAGCTTACCCTGGAAGGAGCAGTCCCTCCCCAGTTAGCAAGGCCTCAGATGCCAGAGCATCAAGCATACAAGAAATAAGAAAAAAATGCTACCACTGTTATCTATTGTTTGATCCAAACAGAAAAATCTGTCTCATGCTTGATACCCACTCTAGGTGGACCATCCAGGAGTCACTCCAAGCTTTGATACAGAGCAGTGCTCAGGTTCCTACTCCTAGAGGCCTTGTGAGGCCTCTACAGCCATTAATGTGAGTCCATCAAACCTCTTTGCTTCATAAATTACCCAGTCTCGAGTATGTCTTTATTAGCAGCATGAAAACAAACTAATACACCTACTTAATGGCTTTAGGACAGAATTGTTACAGAATGGGACAGAAAGAGGCCAAGGGGAAGAAGAAAAGCATTTTTGTGGCTTTCAAAAAGAATCCTGATGGTGGTTTCCCACATGATGTTTAAGATGTCATATGCTCCAGAAATCTCACACATTTTTATTTCTAAGAGTTCAGATTTTTCTGTCCACCAAAGCACTGCTCCATCCCTGAGATGTATAGGCTGACATGAAAAAAATCTCCCCAGAAATCCCTGACACCAAACAAGATTAAATAGATTCATAGATTTACCAGTTAAGATTATGCTTAGCTTCATGTAAGAGCAAACCACACACAACAGGAGTTACTTACACACAATAGGAGTTTCTGTCTCACATATAGGCAGTCCAGAGGCCCCTGGCATCCCATCCAAGCCATCCCCTGTGCATGGCTCCCACCTTGCTAGGAACTGTACATTTGGGAATTTTTCCCAGAAAATTTCATATATGGAAGCCCTAATCCCCAGTGTATGGTATTGGGAGGTGGGGCCTTTGGGAAGTGATTAAATCATGAGGGTGGAGCCCTCATGAATGAGATTAGTGCCTTCATAAGAGCAGATACGAAGACACAATCTGTTTCTCCACTGTGTGAGGATACAAGAAGGTGGCCTTCCGCAAACCAGTAAGAGAGCCCTCATCAGACACTGAATCTGTCAGTACCTTGGTCTTGGATTTTCCAGCCTTCAGAACCACAAAGAAAAAATTTCTGTTGTTTAAGTTACCCAATCTATAGTATTTTTGTCATAGCAGCCAGAGCTAAACCACACCTCATGGTCCAAGATGACAGCCTGAGCTCAGCCATCATCTACATTCCTCTCAGGAAAAAGGAAAGGATAAAGAAGGCTTCCCCCTTCAGGACACCTGCAAGAAGTTGTACATGGTATTTCCACTTACAAGCAATTAATCAAAATTTAGAAAAACAGTGATGCCTAGCTACAAGGTTGGCTTCTGGATGACCATGTGCCAGCTAAAAATTAGGGGTTTTATTACCAAGAAAGAAGGGTGAGCTGAAACTGGCAGACAATTAGCAGTCTCTCACACCCACAGAGCATCCATCTGAAAGTCACTGAAATCAAAAGAAAACTGATGGTACTCCCATTTTCCCTGCCTTAATTGCGACTAATTAGAAAGGAAAAAAATGTTGCTCTTCTCAAAAAAGTGCAAAGTTCACAAACTCAGGTTCACAATGATAGTCTTAATGAGGGAAAACTGGTTCTTTTCAATCAATTTCATTGTGTCCTTTCAACAAACATTTAGCAGGAGAGAAACTGAAAAAGTTCAAAAGTTGTGTTTTCTTTTTTTTTTTTTAATAGAGAAGAGAAATTCAGTGGTTGCTTCACCCAATTACACCACTAGAATGTATTTTTCTTTCTCACTCTTGCCACAGGGCCACATGCCAAAGTAGGTAAGAGGGAGAAAAACAAGAGCATAAAAGAAAAAGTTAATAAAAGATCTTTGAGAAAAATATTTAGGGCAACAAAGGACTGCAGACAAAGGTCTGGAGGGAGGGCAGGTAAGTTGAAAGAATCAACAGACCCCCACAAAGCCCGGACAGGCAAAGACCAAGTGGTGACAGACATACTTATACAACCAGTCATTCCTTTCCACTCGGAGATGGTTGAGTTGTGAGTCTTGTACGGAAACTGCGCTGTTAGAAAAGAAGGGAGAAAAGGTCTACCAAAATAGAACGGGTTATTTAAAAGTACAAAAGCTGCCCCTGTTGAACATGTCGAGAAAATGGGAGAAGGCTGTACCACTGACCCGCTACCAGTGCCTTGCTGACCATAATCACACCCTGGTAGATTTTCTGCTGTGTTAATAACATCCTCTAATGGTCCCGCTAACCAGAAACCATTCAGAATGAGCTCCCCCAGAGCAGTGACAACAAACTGCTATTAAAATTCCTAAAGCAATATTCAACTTGGCTTTGCCCAGGCATTTTCAGAGTAGAATACACTTCAAAATTCAACTCAGTAACTAAGAAAATGTGTTGACATGCATAGTTAAATGCTACAGTGCCTTGGTTATCATTCAATCTCTAACCTCTTTAGGAATGTTATTTAGGTGAATATTGGACCAGGCCAAAATGAACAGTGGGAAGCAAAATCATTGGGAGGGAAGCGTTTGTGGAGTGTGGGGACAGGGTGAGGTTGCTGGCACTATACCTGGAATTTATGATTTTTTATTCTTGACCCAGGAAGGGAATCAGCAGGAAAATGCTCAAAAGGAATGAGTTGGTTCAATAATTTCACAAGAAAGAAAATCAAGAACTCACGTAGGCACTTATTGACTGGATATTTACTGATCACATTCAGAGTGCCAGCCATCTCTACCTTGGAGATTCCCTTAAAAGCAGCATCGACCACACATCCTGATTAGCCTGGAATAGTCTCAGATTACACCAGCTGTCCCTCTAAAAAATGTCCTGGTTTGGAGGATAAACTACACAGTCACCCAACTTAGGGAACAGAGAATATGGACCAACAACCTACCATGCTAGCTATAAAAGGATCATGGACATAGGCAGATTTACAAGGACAGTGGCAGTTCAGAAAGAGATGTTACTTATCGTAGGATGACAAATTGAGAAATGGTTTAGGGTAGAGGGTACTCCGTGCACCCAGGGGACCTATGCAACCCGGGGGTGATGGAATCAACCCCAAGCTTATTTGAGCACAGAGATGAAAAACAGAAAAGGCATATTATAGGATCTGGCTCTGTGTCCCCTCCTAAATTTCATGTTGAATTGTAATCCTCTGTGTTGAGGGAGGGACCTGGTGGGAAGTGATTGGATCATGGGAGTGGATTTTCCCCATGCCATTCTCATAATGGTGAATGAGTTCTCACTTGTTTAAAAGTGTGTCAGCACCTCCCTCTTTGCTCTCTCTTTCTCTTGCTCCCATCACAAAGGCTTGCTTGCTTCCCCTTTGCCTTCCACCATGATTATAAGTTTTCTGAGGCCTCCCATCCATGCTTCTAGGTACGGCCTGTGGAATTGTAAGTCAATTAAAGCTCTTTTCTTCAGAAACTACCCAGCCTCAAGTAGTTCTTTATAGCAGTGTGAGAACATACTAATAGAGGATAGAACCTGGAAGGAGTGGTATTTTAATGGAGTAAATTCAGAAAAATCAAAGAACTAGCTGGAGTGCAGTGACACAATCTGGGCTCACTGTAACCTCCACCTCCCAGATTTAAGAAATTCTCATGCCACAGCCTCTTGAGTAGCTGGGATTACAGGAGTACACCACTACACCCAGCCAATTTTTATATTTTTAGTAGAGATGGGGTTTCACCATGTTGGTCAGGCTGGTCTCGAACTCCTGACCTCAGGTGATTCACCTGCCTTGGCCTCCCAAAGTGCTGGGATTACAGGCATGAGCCACCTGTCTCAAAAAAAAAAAAAAAAAAAAAAAATCAAAGAACTGGCCAGGCATGGTGGCTCATGCCTGTAATCCCAGCACTTTGGGAGGCCGAGGTGGGCAGACTGCTTGAGCTCAGGAGTTCGAGACTGGCCTGTTCAACATGGTGACACCCCGTCTCTACTAAAATACAAAAAATTAGTCGGGCGTGGTGGTGTGCACCTGTAGTCCCAGCTACTTAGGAGGCTGAGGGAGGAGAATCACTTGAATCCAGGAGGCGGAGGTTGCAGTGAGCCGACATTGCACCACTGCACTCCAGCCTGGGTGACAGAGCAAGACTCCATCTCAAAAGAAAAAAAAAAAAAAGGAAAAATCAAAGAACTAAAACTCCTAGAAAAAGAATCATTACATCTAGATAACTCATGGAAGCAGACATTAGTATCTGAAATAGGTCCCGTTTTTTCCTTTTCTTCTTCAGGATAAAGTAGACAACATAAGAAAGGAAAAATAAGCAGGATACAATCCACAGCCCTGTAAGACAACATTACAGACTTGCTCTCAAGGTGGCCCAAGATATCACAAAGATGTGGCACTCTGGAACTTGTCTCTAGTTTTCAATTTGGCAAATTAGGAAGCAAATGATTCCTTTAGTAGCACTTCAGAGATGGGAAAAAGTTCTAGCTTCACAGAATGGCACTTGAATCCAGAGGGATGGGGGGAAACAAGGCCAAGATGAGAGACAAGGGAAATGAGACCTGAAAACACACAAAATGATACAGAACTTGGAAGTTCTAAGATCTTGTCATGGGTTAGCATTGGCAATCTTGGACCCTAAATGAAAGATTCTGTAACACTGGTCATAAAAACTGGACTGCAACCACCAGTTCAGTTCACAGACTGTGCATTCAGATTGAAAGCCATTAGAAAGACCTTGCTATCCACAAAGGGTTCACCACTTTTTTGTTTGTTTTGAGACCGAGTCTCACTCGGCCGCCCAGGCTGGAGTGCAGTGGGGCAGTCTCGGCTCACTGCAACCTCTGCCTCCTGGGTTTAAACGATTCTCCTGCCTCAGCCTCCTGAGTAGCTGGGACTACAGGTGCACACCACCACACCTCGCTAATTTTTGTATTTTCAGTAGAGACGGGGTTTCACCATATTGGCCAGGCTGGTCTCAAACTCCTGACCTCGTCATCTGCCCGCCTCTGCCTCCCAAAGTGCTGGGATTACAGGCATGAGCCACCATGCCTGGCCGGGTTCACCACTTTTTCACACCTCTTGTGCTTTCAAATGTAATGTGCTGGAAGAACCACCATACCTTCTGGGATATTCAAAGGAGGCCACCTTGTTTTACCACTGCAGGCAGCACTATTCCAATTCTGCACGATTCTACAAATTACATTGTGGACAGAACCCTCTGCAGTTGTGCACAGAGACAGCCATGTTAATGCAAATCATCCCAGAGTTCTAGACTACAAAGAATCAACTGGAACTTAACATGTAGCACGTTGTAAAGGGTTTGCCATTTTGGCTTCCTAGTGGACTAGAAACAGCCACAGCCTTAAATAACCCTCATCAGAGGCTCCACAGGAGTGTGGGGAGCTGGCCAGATATCATTACCAGGTAGCAATGCTGACCAACTTGAGCTCTGCATCTCCGTGATGCTGCTTAAAATGCCTGCCCATGTCGCATGGCTGAAGTTATTTCACCTTTGGTAGTAGGACACAGATTCTGATGTACTTACATATGCAGGTTCTGACAATATATTAAAATGAAGACAATAAAATGTTTGATATCAATAAACAATACAAATATCATATTCATCAATACATCCAAATCATAAAAACCTTTCTTTTGGATTTTGTTCATAAGTTAAAACTTTAAAAATATCACTGTGGGATGAAAGCTTTTTCTTATTTCACGACTAATTATTGTGCAGGTTTACTGAAACTCTGCAGTAGTAACTTTTCAAAATAATTGGTTACTTGACTGAATTCTACTATTTACAGATAAAGGGTCTATCGATCACAATTAACTCCTCTCTCAATCAACAATAAAATGATTTAACATATATGACAACTGAAAAAAAGATGGCTCCTCTTTCTACATATAAGAGCAGAGAATTCACCTATCTTGAGAACCCCCCGTAAGCTGGTCACTAATTGGGGTCTTTGAGTCCATCAGGACATTAAAGAGAAAGAAGAAAGACAGATTGAAGAGGCTGGTATTTAAATTATGGAGCCCACATAATTCCTGTCCAAACACATCATTTTACAGTTTTTGCTCCAGGAAAACATACAAAGAAAAACTGTATTTCTGAAGATGCCTGGGAGAATTAAAGAGAAAAATATAGTAAGCCAAAGTCATTGGATAGTATTAAAAAAACTTGGTCAGTTACAACTACTTTGCAAGCCACTGTACTTCCTTGGTGGGACAGAGATAGAATATGAGTGAGATGCAATTGCTGCCCTCAATGAGCTTCCTCTACTATAAGGATATGAAATAAAACACTAGGATACAGTACAGAACATGATGGTGAATGTTATTTGTCAACTTGACTGGGCTATGAGATTCCCATATAGCTGGTAAAATGTTCTTTTCCAGGGTCTGTGAGGGTGTTTCCAGAAGAGATTAGCATTTGAATCAGGGGACTGAGTAAAGAAGACCCACCCTCACCAATGCACGTGAGCAATAACCAATTCATTGAGCGCCTCAATAGAATAAAAAGGTAGAAGAAGGGAGAATTCATGAAGATCCATCTTCTCCCGCCCTCAGACGTCAGAGCTCCTGGTTCCTGGGCCTTCAGATTCTTGGACTTGCATCAGTGACACGCACCCCTCCTGTGACTCTCGAGCCTTTGGTCTTGGACTAAATTATGTCACCAACTTTCCAGGTTCTCCAGCTTGCAGACAGCACATCATGGGACTTCTTGCCTCCATAATCACCTGGGCCAATTTCCATTATATATATAATATATAAATATTTCCATTATATATATATAATATATATTTCATATATCTTATATATTTCCATCATATATATAATTATATATATTTCATATATATAATTATATATATTTCATATATATAATTATATATATATTATATATATATTTCATATATATAATTATATATAATTATATATATTATATATATATTTCATATATATAATTATATATAATTATATATATTATATATATATTTCATATATATATTATATATATATTTCATATATATAATTATATATATATTTCATATATATAATTATATATATATTTCATATATATAATTATATATATATTTCATATATATAATTATATATATATTTCATATATATATTAAGGAAATTGGCCCAGATGATTATGGAGGCTAAGTCCCATGACATATATCTGCATATATCAATAAATACAGATACAGATATATACATACATTGCCTATTGATTCTGTTTCTCTGGAGAACTCTGACATGCAGAAGACTTGTTCCATAAAAGGCTAAGTCCCATGACATATATCTGCATATATCAATAAATATAGATACAGATATATACATACATTGCCTATTGATTCTGTTTCTCTGGAGAACTCTGACATGCAGAAGACTTGTACCATAAAAGCAGTAAGCTACTTTGAAACTCCCATTAAAAGGCAAGTGCCCGAAAGTTTTTTTAGGGTTAATAAAACCTTCGAGAACCAGAATCCATTTTATTTTATATCTAACTACCTTCTTACTCTGCCTCCTTTTTCTTTTTGGCTTGTTTGTATCGACTAATTTTTCTAGCATAAACTATTTTATTTGTGTAACACAATATGTTTGTATTATTGGAAATCATGGTTGTAGAATGTTAGAGCCAAAGGAACCCGAAAAATCAAAGAACTTAAGCTCCTCAATTTACAGATGAGAAAACAGTGGCCCAGAGAAGTAAAGGTATTCTTCTAAGATTCCACAGGCCACCAGAATCAGAATTTAGACTACAACCAAGGTTTCCAGGTTCTAAATCTTGAGCTTCTTTGCAAACTGGAAAAATAATATTGACACCTGGAAAGAATGTTCTTTATAAGATGGCAGAAATTCCAACCATATTAAAAATAATATAAACCTGAACGGAAAATTCCTTCCTATCTAGAATAAAATAAGACACAAAAGCACAGCAAAGAATGCACAGTTCCTAGCAAGTGAGACCCACCCTGCAATCCCATGAGATCCTGAGAAAATCACTGTATTGTTCTGGAGCACAAATTCCTCATCTTTAAATGAAACAAAAGTAAAAAAAGAATATTTATGCAATGACCACTACATCAGTGTGTTGTACTGAGCACTCTATGTATCTGTTCACTAGAATCAAAAAGTGTTAAAACAGTCCCGGCACAGTGGTTCACGCCTGTGTTCCCAGCACTGTGGGGGGCCGAGGCAGGAGGATCACCTGAGGTCAGGAGCTCAAGACCAGCCTGGCCAATATGGCAAAACCCCGTCTCCACTAAAAATACAAAAATTAGCCAGGTGTGGTGGCAGGTGCCTGTAATCCCAGCTACTCGGGAGGCTGAGGCAGGAGAATCGCTTGAATCCAGAAGACAGTGGTTGCAGTTAGCCAAGATCATGCCATTGCACTCCAGCCTGGGCGTCAGAGTGAGACTCCATCTCAAAAAAAAAAAAAAAACCAAAAAATGTTAAAATAAGGGAATAACAAACAACAATAGCTAAGGTAATAACAAACAACAATAGCTAATGCTTACCAAATGCTTAAAACATGACCGGCACAGTTCTAAGAACTTTATCAATTCACCTATTTCTCACAATAACCCTACAAGGCAATAGTAGTAGTATCTTCCTCCCTCTTAATTTTAGATGAGAAAAATGAGACACAAGAGGTTATATAACTTGCTCGTAGTTTCAAAGATAGTGAGCAGAAAGAATCCCCTAAAAGCTGTTTCCAAACAAAAAGTTGATTAATTCTGATACTGTTTTACTGGCTAAACAAATATGCCACTGGTTGCATGCACAATTTGCCAATTGCATGGCATTTTATGATGTTCAAAAGACAAGAAGGAGTTTAAGTCCATAGGTTCATTTTTTGCCAAAGTTAAGACATGAGCAGTATTAACTGTGCACGCTTTGCATTTCAGAAAATAGGGTGTATCTTCAACCCCCGGGACCCCTAGATATAAAAAACCTGCCCAGGTGGGACACCAGCACTCTCTTCCCAGGGGCTGTTGTCAGAAGTTTCTCTATGACTCTCCATTCTCCCCTTGAGCAGCAGCTCTCTGCATCCACCTCAACCTTCCCCCATACTTCTCACCTGAACCTGACCCCACATTTTCCTGGGAAAAGCAAACCTCCTTTCCAAGCAGGAGGAGCTGGAATCCTAAACCTGCTGCCTGTACAAAAGCCACATGGCTCTTGGAGCTTGAAGAGTTGTAAGTCCCTCAACAGTCACTAAATATTAGAAGACTAGTGTGCCACCTGCTGTCACCCGAAGCCAAAACATAATTTGGTCTCATAGGCAGCTCAACCATTATTTTTAACCTTGGATTTTGATTCTCTTCCCACATCATCTCTTATCCTGGCCTCCAAGTGTTGCCTTCTCCAATCCTGTAACCAATCACCTAGATTGACACTGATCATCAACTGGCCCCTAAGTCAAACTTGGGTCTGTTTCTTCTGATCTGCTCCAGGGCCTCCCTAGACCTTCACTGTGCGTGATGTCTTTTTTTCCCAATCCTGCTCCAGTCCATTCCCTTTGCCTTTCTCTCAACACGCACAGATGCAGCAAACAAATCTGCCATCAGTGACACCCACAAACCCACACCCTCGTCTCCTTTCCTTGCCCAAAGGCCCATTAGACTGTTCACCCCCAAATCTCCCACCTCAGAGCTCCCACAATAGCAGCTTCAAAACAGACTATGCCTCAGCTCAACAAGTATGAAATTGCCAAACTGTTCATCACAATGCTTTGAGTACCCGGTCTGCATCAGATACCACAAAGACATTATCCTTCATTTGAGGAGAAGCATATTTTTCCCACTGTGCCAAGGAGGAAAAAGTGTGGGTACAGGAAACATGGAGGCAGCACGGCAGCAGATTTTAGGAATCTTGAACGCCCACATCAAAATAGGGAAACTAGGTGGCAAGAAAAAATTCAAGGACACAATTTACAACAAAACTAGATAACAAAGTGTCCCCACAAAAAACTCCAAAATACAAGTAGATGAGGACAAGCTACGACATGATATCAGCATGCATGTGATGAAAGCAGAGAGAACCAAAGGGGCATCTAACAAACTTGAGAACAGAGAACCCCCAAATGGCTAAATAAATTCACCAGAAAGCCCAGAAGACCTCTTTGAGAAGAGCAGCTGAAATTAAGAATGGTTTGTCTATTCCAACAGCGGGGCCTGCGGTAGCGTCTGATGGATCAGGACAAGTCTAGGCCCAGTGACCTGGAAACTAAACACCTAGGGCTCCCTTGCAGGGCAGGGCCTAGAATCAAAACTGGATATGACAGAAATAATAAAGACCAAGGAGAGAGGCACACTGCTTATAGGGTAGCCCTACTCCACAAAGAGCAGTAAATAAAAATAAAAATAAAAAATATAAAAAGAGAAAAAAGAAGCAGCCAAGGATAGAGAAGATCCAGATAAAAGTGGGGAGAAGGACTGAACCAAGTCATTTGAAAGCAAGCCACTGTATTTTTGAAAACTACATAAAATCAACCAGAGGACAGAGCTCTGTGAAGTTAGAAAATCTATCTAGAACTAAGCCTTCCTCTGAAAGTTTAGGAAAATTAATTTCATTTAAAACTGAGTGACATAAAAAATATTGGGAGCAAATCCCATAACATTATTATGGAATAAATGGAAAAAGAAAGTGTAGAAGAACATAATTGACCATGAAAGCTCACTAACCAAAAAGAGATGCCCAGAAAACAGGGCAAAACTATAATTATTTCAAAACAAGGTAAAAAGACATTACAACAATGATACATGACATAAAACAGAAACATAAACCTGATTTCCAAAAACTCAGAAATAAAGGGAGAAAACTTGAGAAAAAAATTAGAAACAAAAAAATTATTTCAGAAATGAAAGCTAAATTCAAAGACATACAAGAGCAAATAAACACAATACATAATACTTTTCAAGAAACATAAGTTAAAGTGGGGATTTCTTTTAAAACAAAGAAATGAAGCAATAACAGGGATCTGGGAGAAAGTGACAATATTAAAGATGTGCAAAAAGATCAATATACAGACCCCAGAAAACCCTAAAGAAGAACATAAGGGAAGAGCTCATAGACGAAAATTCACCATAAAAGTAATTTCTTGAAATCAAAACTATTTATAACTTTTGATGTGGTTAGGCTTTGTGTCCCCACCCAAATCTCATCTTGGATTGTAATCCTCATAATCCTCATGTGCCAAGGGAGAGACCAGGTGGAGGCAATTGAATCATGAGGGTGATTTCCCCCATGCTGTCCTCCTGTTAGTGAGTTCTCATGAGATAGGATGGTTGTATAAAGGGCTCTTCCCCCTTTGCTCAGCACTTCTCCTTCCTGCTGCCTTGTGAAAAAGGTGCCTTGCTTCCCCTTCTGCCATGATTTTAAGTTTCCTGAGGCCTCCCCAGCCATGCTGAACTGTGAGTCAATTAAACCTCTCTCCTTCACAAATTACCAAGTCTTGAGCAGTTCTTTATAGCAGTGTGAAAATGGACTAATACAATTTTCAAACTACAAATTTAAAGAACATACTACATACCTGGGAAATAATCAGACCAGAATGGCCTATACCCTACACCAAGTCATACTCCAGTAAAATTACAGGAAATAAAACTGTATCAACAGGCTTTCAGACAACACTTTATGCCAGAAGCAATAAAGTAACACATCGACAGCACTCCAGAAAAGAAACTTTGAGTCTCTATACCTGTAAAATTGATTTTCATGTAAAAAGAACACAAATTTTTATGTACTATCCACAGGAAAAACTGGGAATATTATTCTCTTGATACCTTTCTGAGGAATATTCCAGAGTACAAGCTTCAGACAATCAAAATAAATAGAGATACATTGACCTAAGGACTCTTGATGTGCATAAAAGATAGAGGTGCCTGTAGAACTAAGACTATGTGAGGGCTAAAGGAGAGAAAGTATCATAGGAAATGGCTATATGTGCTGAAAATCTAGATACAGTTCAAGTTCTAAGGAGCAGGGAGCCATATTTCCACAGTTAAAAACAGATTAGAGATGTATCGCGTTTCTGGTTAGCAAAGAGTCTGGAAGTTGTCACTACCATGCTCACAGTAAGAAAAAGGCTGAGCAAACAAAACAACTCTTCCGTAGATTCATCAGAAAATTGAGGTACAGGGCAAGCCACCATGCTGAAAACTAGAGACAGGCAAACACAGAGAATCACAGCATACTAGGAGCAGAAATACCTGCTGGAGCCAGCAATCGGTAAGGATGCTTCAAGGATAACTGCCTAATTGCCAGAGACTGAGTGGTAGACTAGTTTGAGAGATTAAAAACAACAACAAAAAACAACTTCTGGGAGCCTGGTCTTACGGGGTCTCCTGTACTTTGCTGAGTTTTACCTCCAAGAGCCCTATCAATTTCTCAGGGTGAAAAAATTAGATAGGAAAAAAAAATTCCTTTGTGCTTCATGGAAGGGGAGAAGAGCAACCACTGTGAAATAAGCCCAAAGTATTCTGCTCTCCTTAACAAAGGAGAAACGATTTTAGCAGAGCCTAGGCTACCTGGGTTTTACCAGAGCCTGACCAATAGGAAGTAATGGAAATACCCAATTCCGCCCGCTCACACCTTCCTGTCTCACTTGGGGGACATGCAGGGAAGTTGAGAAACAGCTGTGAAGGTCACAGCCAAGGCTCACTAAAGGACAGAGATCTAAGCACAGGATTACAGAGCATTTCCCTTTTCCCAATCCCGTCTCGTCAGAAGGGCTCCTATAAAATAACATGGAATTATGGCAGAACGTCAATGCTCACACAGTATTTAAGGATTCAACAGGGAAACTCTAAGACAAAAGGGGAGGAAAAAACAAGGAAGACACAAGAGAAAATGTTACCCTCTGACACCCACAGCTACAAAAATGTGAGAACTCACATTAAAAGCCTGTTTACCTCAGTTCCTTTTACCCAATGCATCATATCTGGCTTACAACAAAATTACAAGGTACTCTAAAAAGAAAAAAATACAGGCTGAGGAAAGAAATAAAGCAAAAGAAGCACACTCGGATATAACAGATATTTTAAAGTTATCTGACTGGGACTTTAAAATTACTATGATTGACATGCTAAGAGCTCTAATAGAAAAAGTAGACAACATGCAAGAAAAGATGGGTAATGTCAGCGGAGACAAAAGCCCCAAGAGAAAACTGAAATACTAGAGAGCACAAACACTGTAACAGAAATAAAGACAGCCTCTGACTGGCTCATTAGTAGAATGGATACAGCCAAGGAAAGAATCAGTGATCTTGAAGACATGTCAACAGAAACTTCCTGAACTAAAAAGCAAAGAGAAAAAAGAAGAGTGAAAAGTGAAACAGAATATCTAAGAAGATGGGAAAATTACAAAAGTCATAACATGCCCATAAAGGGAATATAACGAGAGAAAGAACAGAAAAAAATATTTAAATAACTCAGAATATTCCAAAATTAATGGCAGAGACCAAACCACATATCCAAGAAGCTCAGGGAACACAAAAAAGGATAATTACCAAAAAATCTACACCTACACATATCACATTCAAACTGTAGAAAGTCAAAGACAAAGACAAAATATTGAAGGAAGTCAGAGAAAAAAAAAAACTGTACCTATAAAGAAACCAGAATAAAAATCACATTGGCTTTTTCTTAAGAAACCATGCAAGCAATGGGGTAAAATATAAAGTGCTGAAGGGAAAAACACCCTCCAATCTAGAATCCTGTATTCAGTGAAATTATCCATCAAATATAAAGAAGAAATACTTTCTCACCAAAATAAAAATTGAAGAGACATAAAATGTGTTAAAAACAAGCTCGTCACAGAGAAAAACGATACAGCAGAAAATAGTGTCTACATAAAGGAAGAGTGTTAAAGAATGAATAAAAGTAATATAAAATGGTTTATTGTTCTTATTCTTAACCTAACAGATCACAGATTGTTCAAAATAGTAACAGCAGCAATGTGTTGGTTGATTATAGTTTACAGATAAGTGAAATGAATGTTAGCAGTTCTATAAAGGACAGCAGGAAGGAACTGGAAATGTTTGATTTTGAGGCATCTGCACTAGCTCTGAAGTGGCACAGTGTTATTTAAAAGTGAGTTAACATTCATTGTAAATGTATATTGCAAACTCTAGGGCTATCATTAAAAAGTTTTTATTCCTTGCCTTATCCTCCTTCTAAAAAAAATAAATTTTTGGCCAGGCGCGGTGGCTCACGCCTGTAATCCCAGCACTTTGGGAGGCCGAGATGGGCGGATCATGAGGTCAGGATATCGAGACCATCCTGGCTAATACAGTGAAACCCTGTCTCTACTAAAAATACAAAAAAAATTAGCCGGGCGTCATGTTGGGCGCCTGTAGTCCCAGCTACCTGGGAGGCTGAGGCAGGAGAATGGTGTGAACCTGGGAGGCAGAGCTTGCAGGGAGCTAAGATCACACCACTGCACTCCAGCCTGGGTGACAGAGCAAGACTCTGTCTCAAAAAAATATATAAATAAATAAATAAATACATTTTTACGTGTAAGTTTGCTGAGAGGAGAGAAAATGGAATATGTTTTGAGGAGAGAAAATGAAATCATACAACATGCTCAATTAAAGCCATGGAAAGCAGAAAAAGAGCAGAAGACCAAAAAAAAAATAAAGAACGAGGGCAAGAATAGAAAACACTTATTATGTAGGTATTAATCTAAGTAATATCAATGATCACATTAAATGTTGATAACCAAACATATCAATTAGAAGACTATAAAAGACTATCAGGGTGGATTTTTCTAAAAGAAAAAAACAGGATCTGACAATATGTTATCTATGAGATATCCACTTTAAATATAAAATATAGAAACAGATTAAAAGTAAAGGGATGGAGAAAGATACATGACACTAAACACTAAGCAAAAGAAAGCTGGAGTAGTCATGTTAATTTCAGACAAAGCTGACTTCAAAGCAAGGAAGATTATCAGAAATAAAAGGGGATATTATATAATGATTAAAAGGTAAACTTTCCAAGAAGACACAGTAATCCTTAATGTGTATGCATCTAACAACAGTGTCAAAATAGTAAGACAAAAGCTTACAGAAATGCAAAGAGAAAGAAACAAACCCACTATTATACTTGGAGACTTCAACACTCCATTCTATTAGTAACTGACAGATCCAGCAGGCAGAAAATCAGTAAGGACAGAGTTAAAAACACAACACCACCATCAATCAACTGGATATAACTGGCATCTATAGACTACTCCATCCAACACAAAAATACACATTCTTCTGAAGCTTGCACAGAACATTCATCAACATAGACCACATTCTGGGCCATAAAACACCCCTTAAAGAGAATAGAAATTATATAAGCTCTCAGTCCACACTGGAATTAAACTAGACATCAAACAGAAAGATAGCTGAAAAATCCCAAAACATCTGGTCATTAACAACATATTTCTAAATAACACGTCAAAGAAATCTCAAAAAATTTTTTAAAATATTTTAATTAAATGAATATACTACTTATCAGAATTTGTGAAGTGCAGGGGCTGGGCGCAGTGGCTCAAGCCTGTAATCTCAGCACTTTAGGAGGCCAAGGCAGGCAGATCGTGAGGTCAGGAGATCGAGACCATCCTGGCTAACACAGTGAAACACTGTCTCTACTAAAAATACAAAAAATTAGCTGGGCATGGTGGCAGGCGTCTGTAGTCCCAGCTACCTGGGAGGCTGAGGCAGGAGAATGGCGTGAACCCGGCAGGCAGAGCTTGCAGTGAGCAGAGATCACGCCACTGGACTCCAGCCCGGGCGACAGAGCGAGACTCCGACTCAAAAAAAAAAAAAAGAAAAAATTGTGAAATGCAGCAAAATCAATGCTAAAGGAAATTTATAGCATTAAATGCATGTATTACAAAACAAGAAAGTTCTATTAGGTTGGTGCAAAAGTAATGGCTAAATGGCAATTACTTCCTGCACCAACCTTATAAAATCAATAATCCAAACTTCTACCCCAGGAAACAAGAAAAATGAGAATGAATTGAACTACAAGTAAACAGAAAAAAAATTAATAAATATTAGGGCAGAAATCAGTGATACTTAAAAGGGGAAATCAATAGAGAAGATGTCTGAGTCCAAAAGCTGGTTTTTGGAAAAGATCAATAAAACTGGTAATCCTCTAGGGAGGCTAGCCAAAAAAAAAAAAAAAAAAGAACTAATTACTAATAACAGAAATGAAAGAAAGGCCATGCCATTACTACTGATTTCATGGATGTTAAAGGGATAATAAAGTAACATTATGAACAACTCTATGTCCAAAAATGTTATAACTTAGATAAAATGGACCAACTGCTGGAAAGGCATAATCTACCAAAACTCACACAGGGAGAAATAGATCCTTTTAGTAGGCCTATGTCTATTAAAGAAATTGAATCAAAAATATTAATAACCTTCTAAAATAGAAAGCACCATGCCCAGATAGGTTTACTCATGAATTCTATCAAACATTTAAGGAAGAAACTATACCAATTCTCTACAATGCCTTTCAGAAAACAGAAGCAGAGAGAACAATTCCTAACTCATTCTATGAGGTCAGCATTAAGCCAAAGACATTGCAAAAAGGAGAAACTACAGAGGAACATCTCTCATGAACATAGATACAAAAATTCTCAACAAAGCATTTGAAATTAATTCAAAAATGTATTAAGAGTATACACAATGACCAAATGGAACTTACTCCAGGTATGCAAAGGTGGTTCAAATTCAAAAATAAAAGCAATCCATCACTTCAAACAGGTGAAAGAAGAAAATCCATATGATTATATCTATAGATGCAGAAAAAGCACTGGACAAAACCCAACACCCATAAAAACTCTTAGCCAACTAGGAATAGAGGAAAATTTTCTCAACTTAATAAAAAAAAATCTACAAAAACCCTACAATTAACATGATACTTAATGGTAAGGAACTAGTTTCTTTCCTACTATGGTTGGGAACAAGGCAAGGATGTCACCTGTCACAACTTTTAGCCAAAATCATATTGGAAGTCTTAGTTAATGCAGTAAGAAAAAGCAGAAAAATGTATGCAGATTGGGAAGGATGAATTAAAACTGTCTTTATCCACAGATAATATGATGTCTATGTAGAAAATCCCAAATCATCAACAAAAAAGAACTGAAACTAATAAACAACTACAGCAAGGTTGCAGGATACAAGGTTATATACAAACACAATTTCTTTTCTATATAATTAGAATTTTAAATTAAAAACACATCATTTACAGCAAACAAATGAAATAGTTAGATATATAGCTAACAAAATATGTACAAGATCTATATGAGAAAAGTTTCAAAACTAGTATGAAACAAATCAAAGACCTAAATAAACAGTGAGATATCCCATGTTCATGAATAGGAAGACCCAACATTGTTACAATGTCAGTTCTTCCCAAGTTGATCTACATATCAATTCCAGTCAAAATACCAGAAAGTTTATGGATATCAACAAACTGATCCTAAAATTTACATGGAAAGGCAGAAGAGCCAATGCAATATTGAAGAAAATACAATCACAGCATTGACACTGCCCAACTTCAAAACTTAATTAGAGTATGGTATTGGTGAAACAATAGACAAATAGATCACTGGAATAAAATAATAGAAAGCCCAGAAATAGACCACACTAATACAATCAACTAATCTTTAGCAGAAGTGCAAAGGCAATTCAGTGGGAAAAGGAGTCTTTTCAACAAATGATGCTGAAACAGATGGACATCAACACACACAAAAATCAATCTAGACAAAGACCTAACACCTTTCACAAAAATAAACTCAAATCACAGACCTATTATATAAAACACAAAGCTATCAAAATTTCTAGATATAACAAAGGAGAAAATCTAGTTGACCTGAGATTTGGCAATGACTTCTTAGATACAATACTAAAGGCACAATTTATGAAGGAAAAACTTGATAAGTGAGACTTCATTATATTTGAAAATTTCTGCTCTGTGAAAGATATCATTAGGGAAATAAAAGAACAACTCAAACAAGGAGAAAATATTTGCAACACACATATCTGATAAAGAACTGGTATCCAAAATATATAAAGACGACTTAAAACTCAACAACAAAGAACCCAATTAAAAAGTACATAAAAGATCTGAATGGACATCTCACCAGAAAAGATATACATATGGCAAATAAGCATATGAAAAGATGCTCAGCATCATATAGTCACTAGGGAATTGCAAATGGAAACAATGAGATACTACTATATACCCACTAGAATGGCTAAAATCCAAAACACCAACACCACCAAATGCTGGTGAGGATGTGGAGCAACAGAAAATCTCATTCTTTATTGGTAGAATGCAAAATGGTACAGCCACTTGAGATGACAGTTTGATCGTTTCTTCCAAAGCTAAACATAGTCTTATCACATGATCCAGTAATCACATTCCTAGGTATTCACCCAAAATCTGCACAAGAATGTTTACAACAGCTTTATTCATAATTGTCCAAATTTAAAAGCTGCCAAAATGTCATCCAACAGGTGAATGGATAAGCACAGTGTGGTACATCCAGACAATGGAGTATTATTCACTGCTAAAAAGAAATGAGTTATCAAACCACAAAAGACATGGAGGAATCTTAAATGCATGTTGCTAAACAAAAGTAGCCAATCTGTAAAGACCTTATACTGTATGATTCCAACTATATGACATTCTGGAAAGGGTAAAATTATAGAGACAAAGGCAAACTGTAACATTTCAGTGGTTGTCTGAGATTTAGGAGGTAGATAATGAGGGAGAGGGGATGAAGAGGTAGAGCGGAGAGATTTTTAGGGCAGTGAAACTGTTCCATATGATACTGTAATGGTGAATACACGATGTTAATTTGTCAAAACCCATAAAACTATACTATATAGAGTGAATCCTGATGTTAGCTATAAACTTTAGTTAATAATAATGCAGCAACAGCCTGGCCAACATGGTGAAACCCCGTCTCTACTAAAAATAAAAAAAAAAATTAGCTGGGTGTGATAGCGCATACCTGTAATCCCAGCTACTTGGGAGGCTGAGGCAGGAGAATCACTTGAACCTGGGAGGCAGAAGTTGTAGTGAGCCGAGATCGCACCATTGCACTCCAGCCTGGGTGACAGAGTGAGACTGTCTCAAAAATAAAAATAAAAACAATAATAATGCATCAATATTGGTTCAGCAATCATAGCAAATGTAACACACCAATGCAAGATGTTAATATGGGAAACTAGGAAGGGGAGATGGAGGAGAGATGTGAATCTGTACTTCCTGCTCCAGTTCTCTGTAAATCAAAAAAGCCTATTTTTTTTTAAAGAGGGAGAATGAAGATAGCATATGCATAAAACAATTGTTTTTAGCAATACTGACATTAGTAAAATTAGTATTGTTAATTGCATGTCGGGTACCAAACACATGATTGTGAGATGTTCTAATTCTATCATCACCGAAATCTGTGAGAGGCAGGGTTCTGAGAGGAAGGGAGGAGGCCCAGATGAGGCACAGAAGGATTTAAATAAAAGCCTTGCAGTCTGTTATGTATTTCCATTGGAACTACCAGTATAAGCTCACGACGCTGGCAGTCTCATGACTTAAACGGAGAGTGATTGGGAAGAGCAGGAGTTCCCAACCTACTAACGTTTCTTGCTTTGAAAATCTGTCAATTTGTACTGTCATATATGCACTTATCTATACGAATACTTCAGTAAAGCTTTTTGGAGTAGGATTTTTTAAAAACTATGTGTAAGTATTTTCAGAAGATGAAGGTTCCTGTTTCCCTGGTTCAAATGGTATCAACATAGGTAGGCTGCGTCCTTGAATGCATTCCTAAATCGATACAGAATCATTAGCCCAGACAGGCCAGCTACCATAGCTTCTAGAACATGACTAGATGGCCACAGGCACTCAGCATGCTCGCTGAATTAGCTGTTCATCTTCTTCTCCCCCACAGGGTATGTGTATATGACTGTCAGAAATGAGTAAGGCAAAACAGGATAAGCTAAGAACACTGCTTCTGAAGTCTGCTGGCGTGGGTTCAAATCTGGGCTCTACCACTTATTTTCTGGGTGACTTTGAGCAAGTTAATGAAGCTCTCTAAATCTGTTTCCTTACCTATTAGATAATAACAAACTGTGAGGTTTGAAAGATTAATCCATACAGAGGGCTTAGCACAATGCCTGGGACATAGTAAATGTGTGTGTGTATTAATACACCCCATGCATATATGGCATGGTATTTCAATCATATTATCTATTATTTTCATTCTCCTAACAAAGGGTGTACAACTTTGTAGAATACAAATATATAATAAATCATATAGGTATCTTTGACACGGCCTAAAGACTTAAGCACTTACAGCTGTTTTATTATTTGTTCATTTATTTTGAAACAGAGTCTCACTCTTGTCACCCAGGTTGGAGTGAAATGGCATGATCTTAGCTCACTGTAGCCTCCATCTCCCGGGTTCAAGTGATTCTCCTGTCTTAGCCTCCCAAGTAGCTGGGATTACAGGCATGGACCATCATGCACAGCTAATTCTCATATTATTAGTAGAGATGGGGTTTCACCATGTTGGCAAGGGTGGTCTCAAACTCCTGACCTCAGGTGATCCACCCACCTTGGCCTCCCGAAGGGCTGGGATTGCAGGCGTGAGCCACTGCACCCGGCCTCACTTACAGCTGTTAAGAAAACCAAGTTACATAGACTACCATTCAAATATTGAGATTGCAAACCATATTACCATTCTCTGGTCTGCACTATGTCCTGAAAAACTATGAGGCCAAACCCCCGTTCCAAGTAATTGCCTGTTCTGATGTGTGCCTTTCATTTGACCTCACCCTTAAAATTATAAGCTACACAGAGTCCAAAGGAATAATTAATGGATATGCAGAGAAATAGATGAAATAAAAAGGATATTTATGAGGTATGGGTACTATAACTACCATTTAATGTAATTCATGTTTATTCTGTTTGATACATGAACCAATATTTCCCCAACACAATCTTTTCCAGCACCATACTTTACTGTTTTAAGCTAATGTTCTAAGTTTGAAGACAGAAGAAAATGAATTAATATATGGTATAAAAAGATCTCACATCTGATCATTCCATTCTGTTGAGATTAATAGTTTTTTAGGAAACCAAGAAGAAAGTGGGGAGGGTTCTGCTAATATTGATCAGATGGAAATTAAGTTGCTTCTTATGTTTTCTTCAATAGTTAAAGCTCTGCAACCATCCTGTAAATCCAAGTTTCCAAGCTGGCAGGGTTTTCAATTATTATCCATACCAATTGTAGCACTGGTTATAATGGCAAAGCAGTGGGTGTTATGGTTTCTTATGGTGAAAATATAACTACTTCACATCTAATAAACACCTTATTGTCATCTTAACATAGCAAATAATACTTTGTCACTAGATAATTTTAAAATTCAATATAAGGCTGGGCGCAGT
Organism: Pongo abelii; assembly: GCF_028885655.2. Classification (NCBI taxonomy): domain Eukaryota; kingdom Metazoa; phylum Chordata; class Mammalia; order Primates; family Hominidae; genus Pongo; species Pongo abelii. The sequence continues at coordinate 51,394,381 of NC_071993.2, forward strand.
GGCTCATGCCTGTAATCCCAGCACTTCAGGAGGCCGAGGCAGGCAGATCACTTGAGGTCAGGAGTTTGAGACCAACCTGGCCAACATGGGAAAACCTCGTCTCTACTAAAAATACAAAAATTAGCCGGGCATGGTGGTGGGCACCTGTAATCCCAACTATTTGGGAGGCCGAGGCAGGAGAATCACTTGAACCCGGGAGGCAGAGGTTGCAGTGAGCCAAGATCACACCACTGTACTCCAGCCTGGGCAACAGTGACTGTGTCTCAAAAAATAAAAAAATTGAAAAAATAGAAATAATAAAATTCAATATAAACTCCCAGACTCTGCTTACATAATGCCTATCATTAAAAATACATTCAATAAATTGTTATTGCAGGACATAGAGTATTTTAATTATTACTGGAAAAATCACCAGTTTCCAAAGCATGTCTTTCATTCTCAACAGAAACTTGGCCACAAGCACATCCCAACAAAAATCCTGCTGCTGTTCCCCCAGCCACCCCCTGGGCTATCCACAGCTCTGAACTCACCAGTGTGTGGCCATAGCTGTTCCTCTTGACCCCAGCACACTGGGCCCAGCCACTCAACTTCTCCTGGGAATTCTGAATCAGATGAAGAATGAGGCAGTGGCTGTGCTGGTACGATGAGACCACGAGACAGGTGGGCAAAGACCACTGAGAAGTATCATCACTAAGATTTCCAAGAAATAAAGAGATATTGTTTTGCATTGGTTATATCATCACAGATAAAACGGTTTTTAAAATAGTTATGCACCGCTTAATTATGTTTCACTCAACAATGGACCACCTGGGAGGCCAGGGCAGGCAGATCGCTTGAGTCCAAGAGTTCAAGACCAGCCTGGGAGACACAGCGAAACCAAGTCTCTGTAAAAATTATCTGGCAGTGGTGGCATGTGCCTGTAGTCTCAACTTGGGAGGCTGAGGTGGGAGGATCACTTGAGCCTAGGAAGCCGAGGCTATAGTGAGGCAAGATCATGCCACTGTAGTCCAGCCTGGGCAACAGAGTGAGACCTCGCCTCAAAAAAACAAACAAACAAACAATAGACCACAAATATGACAGTGGTCCCATGAAAGTACAATAATGTACTGTATTTTTGCTATATCTTTTCTATAAAGACACAAATACCACTGTGTTACAATTCCCTATGGTATTCAGTACAGTCACATGCTGTGCAGATTTGTAGCCTAAAAGCAAAAGCCTTAGTCACAAGCATACCATCTAGCCTAGGGGTGTAGTAGGCTACACCATCTAGGTGTGTGTAGGGACAGTATATGATGATCACACAACGACAAAATCATAACATATCCCCATCATTAAGTGATGCATGGCTGTAGTAATAGCGAGTATTATTAAGACCAATAGGTACCAGGTGGTATGCTAGGCCCTTATAGATACTAACTCACAACGACCCTATGAGGTGCTCTTATTATTCCCAATTTATAGATGAGGCACCTGAGGCACAGAGCGGTTAAGCAACTTGCCCAAGGTTACACAGCTAGTAACAAACAAAAAAGATGCTTACAAAAAAGCCACCATGGCCACCGGGGCCGGAATGTCAGAGGACTGACAAACAGTCAAATGTCATTACTGGCTCAGTTATACCAAAGAGGCTACAACTTTTGTTTCAATGAAACATTTCCAGTTTTAACCCTATCCTACTATCAAAAATAGAAGTTGTCAGTTCCATCTTGTTCCTGATAGCTGGAAACTACTTCACTCTGGAAACTGGGGAGAAGCCTGCAGGAAGGAGACAGAGTACATGCTCTTTCTCCAGAGCTATGCTTTCTTCATTAACTAACCTGAATCTCTTTACTAAAAGCAGTAACATTCTTTCTTCAATAAATTTTTCCCAAGCACTACACCAAGTAGAGAGACACTTCAGCTAGGTTGGATGGGATGGTGGGTCAGAACTGAGTATACTCAAGGGGCTTCCTGGAGGAGGTGACATGAAATGGAGTCATGTGAATAAATAAGTCCTTCCTTCTTTCAACAAGCACTAACTGACAAGGGGACAAGAGCTAGCTGGAGACAGAAAAAGGAAAAGAGCTTCTCAGGCCAAGATGTGGCATGTTTAAAAACACAAAGGTGAGCACATACACACAACTTAGAGGAGTGAAAACATAAATGATTTTAAGGCCAGGCACGGTGGCTCACGCCTGTAGTCCCAGCACTTTGGGAGGCCGAGATGGGTGGATCGCTTGAGGTCAGGAGTTCGAGACCAGCCTGGCCAACATGGTGAAACCCCGTCTCTACTAAAAATACAAAAATTATCTGGCTGTGGTGGTGCAGTCCCAGCTACTCAGGAGGCTGAGGCAGGAGAATCGCTTGAACTCAAGAGGTGGATGGAGGCTGCAGTGAGCCAAGATCATGCCACTGCACTCCAGCCTGGGCAACAGAGTGAGATTCTGTCTCAAAAAACTAACTAAATAAAAAATAAATGATTTTAATAAAGATTATAGCTAAAATTACAGGTTCTCCCCAGCTCTTTTATCTTTCCCCCAAAGAAGGTCTACATGGATGGCACGTGTTCCAGGCATAAAAAGATTTTGAGACAGCTCTTCCAGATAACCCATGATCATATGTTTATTATTTTGCCTGGTCCTTAGAAACACCACTCACTTCCTTGAAAGCAGGTTGTTTTTCAAGATTTATCTGAAAAATGTCAGTCTAACCTGGAAAAAAAATAATAAAGGCTTGACCACCCAGAGAGGGCAATAAACTTGAAGAGATTAAAAAATTAGGAAACAAGAGAAATGAAAGAAAGTTCCTCTGGCTGCAGCTGGGATTCTGTCTCTATGGAAATGGAAGCTGATTACGGGGCCTTCAAAAATCAGCTTTATCAACCAGCTGAAGACAGTTGCTGTTTGGGAAAGAGTTTCTGCAGTGAAATCTCTTTAATAAAATCAGCAGCATTACGATTATGCTTGGAAGCTTTTTTTTTTTTTTTTTTAAAGAGACAAGGTCTTGTCTTGTTGCCTAGTAACAGGATCATAGCTCACTACAAACTCAAACTCCTGGGCTCAAGCAATCCTCCCACCGCAGCCTCCCTGACAGCTGGGACTACAGACTTGCACACCACCCTCGGCTTGTTTTTTAATTTTTTGTAGAGATGGGGTCTCACTCTATTGCCCACACTGATCTTCTTGGAAGCTTTGAGAATGTGTGTGCAAATTACATCCATGTTAAAACAAAAAGAAGGAAAAGAAATAAATCAGGACAAATTTTAAATAAATAGCTATCTAAATCAATTAGAACCCTAGGCAAAAGTACCAAACACTACAGGTTCTAATAAGCCACACAAAAAATCCCAACACCGTTACAAATGCCTTACCCCGTCTAGTTAACAAAGCAAAATTCTTAGTTCAGACCACTGACTATGTTGGAACTGGGTATGTCTGAGGCATTTGGGCCTAGAGCTGGATATTCACATTAATAGTTAACATTTAATGTACATTATTGCATCTAACACTAACTAGTTAGTAACTAACATTTAATGTACATTATTGCCTTTAAAGTGAACCATTAAACCAGTCTTATGAAGTGGTTACTTAGGTTACCATTGGTTAAGGAACTTGAGGATCAGGGAGGTTAAGTAGCTTCTCTAAGGTTACACAGTACTAAGTAGCAGAATTTGAACCCACATCTATCCAAATCCAAGTTCCCCTCATATGCTCGCTGTACTCCTCTGCCTCTTACGGTAGGAAATAAGCATTTCTAGAATCTGGCTGGACTATAAGAAAACTGTAGAACCTATCTAATATCTGTCTCCAGCCTAAGAAGTTTTCCCCATCAGAAAGCTCTTGGTACCTAAACTCCTCAAAACATCTTTCAAAGGTAACTTGCTGTCTCTAAGGAAGTGCTGCATTAGAAGATACAACTCTCCCAAGAAGAAAGACGGTCATCTCATACGCTTAGTAGTACAAAACCTTACTGTTATCTTCAAAGCTTAATTCTTACCTTTTGAGAAATTAAAGTAAAATAATGAAGGGAAAGTTTGAGATGCAAGAACTATTCTCTGTACATGCCAGTTAATTGTTCCCTGTGTTTAATCTAGATACTAATATATAAAACTTCCTGGTAACAGCTAAAATTTTATCAGTAAAGAAATATGGAGGAAGGTGTGGTGGCTCAAGTCTGTAATGCCAGCACTTTGGAAGGCCAAGATGGGAGGACTCCTTGAGCCCAGGAGTTTGAGGCCAGCCTGGGCAGCATAGCAAGACCCCACCTCTACAAAAATATAAAACCATTAGCCAGGCGTGGTGGTGTGTACCTACAGTCCCAGCTACTCAGGAGGCTGAGGTGGGAGGACCACTTGAGCCTGGGAGGTTGAGGCCACAGTGAGCTGTGAATGCACCACTGCATTCCAGCCTGGGTGACAGAGCGAGACCCTGTTTTCAGGGGAAAAAAAAAAAAATTTACACTTATAATTAATGTAGCCAAGTGAAATATTTTAATACTTGTATATATTAAGCACTGTGTCACTGTGTGTGCACTGTTGAGAACTAAGCCCTAATGGAGGCTCCGAAGAGCATCCTGGAACCCCCTAGGCTCCGAGGAGTCCCGAGGTCAGGGAGTTTGCAGAGAGCAGCCTTGGGTCAATGCTACAGAAGCCAGAGGAGGTGGACTCTTAAAATCTCCAAATTCACTTCCACCCAACTTCCTAAAAAGCACTATTATTCTTCGTTAGCTACTTCTTTAAGAAAATTTAAGAAGGATCTTGCTTTTCAGTACCCAATGTTATACCGGAAATATACTTCAGGAAGCAAGTGGCTATCTTTTCTTCCCTAATAAAAGCAAAGGCTTCAAAGAGAGAGCTGAACCGAAATAGCTAAGCCATTCTCCCCATTTATAAATATCACATAAAGTCTTCTCTTCAAAAGCCGAAGGGTATAAAGCTCCTCTGCTGAAAGCAGCCTCTCTCTTCTACCCAGTGAGAACGAGTGCTGGAGGGAGGAAAGCCATGGGGGCCAAGGGTCCCGCTATGCCAGGCATCATCTTCCCTATCCCCTTCTCTTTCTCCTCTGTATCAACAGTGCCCCCAATAATGACCATGATCATGGCAGAGCTGGGCAGGGGCAGCAAGGGACACACCTAGATCTTCAGTTCCAGAGGCATCTGTTCTGTTGCTGACAGCAAGGACCCTTATGGAATGCAAGAGACCAACAAACACCAAGGCTGAGAGGCCAATTAGTACACAACCTAAGTTTAATGGCACGTATTTTCATAAAGTCTATGAAACGCAAATCAACTACGTTTCCTCCCTTTTCCTTCTGCCAAGATGTATCAATAGCATCAACTCCAATCTCTGTCCCAGGCAGGTTTACAAACCGGGAAAAGCATGGCTTCACCGTAAACCTGACTCTGCCATTGTTTCCATGCCTAAATGGCTTTCCATCACCTTTCAGGGTCTCCTGAACATCTCCCTTCTTCTCTCATCACATCCTGGACATGATCTCACACACTCATGGGCCTAATCCATCATTCTTTCATTTTTTTTCATTCCTCAACTATTTTTGAGCATCTACTGTGCTCCAGGCACTATTATAAAAAAAAAATACAAGCATGAACATTGCACTGCTTTTGTCTTCCCAATGTCCCAGTGGAGAAGGGAGACTTCTAGATTAAAAAAAAAAAATCATTACAATCCTATGTGACAGAAGTCACAAAGCAAGGCACACGTCCAACTTCACAGGGGAGGGAGTGGCTATGTTAGCTCGGTGCAGACAGAGAAGATTTTACACAGGTGGTGATGTCTAAGCTGACGCTTAGAAGTAAAACGATTTCAGGTGAAAAAGACTGAGGGCGAGGGAAAACAGAATTCGTAAAGGCACCAAGATCTGAACAAGTAGGCTCTGGTCCAGAAAGGACAATAAATTCAGAATGGCTGAAATGCCAGCTGCATGGAAGGGTAAGGTAGTGTTCAGATTCGGAAAGGCCTTGTGCATCACACCTAGAAACCTGGAGCATTACAGTCGGTAACAGACAACCTGGAAAAGTGTGCAGAGGGTTTAAACCAAAGCCACGTCAGCCTGAAGAAGTGCTTTATTTCACTTATCATGGGTTTTCCAAATATTGGAATTAGTGGCCAACATCTAAAAATTAGCAAGTTTCATATAAAAATATAGAATCTTGGCTCCTTGAAGAAAATAATCTGGCACACTGGGCCAACATTCCTACGGTGACATGTGTCTGAGTAGCAGATGCAGCAGCTGGCCCCTTCAGGTGGGATATGTATCACCTAGTTCATGACTGCCCTCACTTGGAGGCACGTGAATTTGCAATCCCTGATTTTAAGGGAGAGGGTAACACCATATACCGGAGTTACAGGAAAGCAACACTGAAAGTGACCCACTGATTAAACTGGGCAGTGAAACTGGAGGCAAGAGGGCAAGTTAGGAGGATTTCACCACAGCATGAGGAGGTAACAAAAGCCTGAACCTTGCAAGTTAGGAGAATAAATACTCAGAAGAAAGTAAAGATTAAAGAAATGCTTAAAATGTTCCAGGCACAAAAATGCCTATTAATCCTGGAATTTTTGTGTGTCATTTGTTCATGGACAAAGACTGTATTAGGAGACAGGAAGGACTCAAAATTAATTCTCTATTAAAAAATAAAGTGGCTATTAAGTAAACTATGTGGAAAATCCACCCCAATGCCATACAGCAGAGACAAACGATGAGGCACAGCTGTCCGTGTGATTCTCATCGTGGACTCTCAGGATCATTTTCCAGGTGAAACAGAAACCTGGAAACCCTCTGCGCGAAGCCCCTGACAAGTGATGTTTACAAGCAGGGGCTGGGGTCTAAACCATTACAATCGCTCACAGCAGGACTAGCAGTGACTTGGAAAACTTAGAAACCCTTCCAGCTCATCCACGGGAGGGTCCTGCCCGAGAACTCACACAGGCCATTGACATGCAGCATATTGGAGACGCCCCGGTCACTCATGTCCACTTCGGGCTGGTTCTTCTACGGGCTCTCCTCCACCAACTTCTCCAGAGACTTGGACATGGTCTGCACCAAACGACAACAACAAAGCACGTGGGCGATGGCACCAAGTTTAGGGGTGGAAAGGAAAGAGGCCTTCGCTGCCACTCTGGGTTGGAGAGGGTGGGCGTCCGAGGGCGTCCCCAGGGCTGGTCCGGGTGCAGGGAGGGGATGAGCAGGGCAGGGGAGTGGGAAGGGTCCAGCCCCGGTCCGGCCACGCAGAGAGAAGCAACCCCAAGTGCGACGCCGCACACACTCACCGCAGAGGGCAGCCCCTAACAGGGTGGGCGTGTAACCACACGCTTCGGCAGGACGCACCCCGGCGGCGAGAGATGCCCTCGTTCCCTGCTACACCTGCACTAAATAACTAACACGCCCTGTCTCGGCACACCGCGCCGCTGCCAGCTCCACCCCCGAACCTACCCATATTAAGAGAACAGCTCGCTGGGCGTGGCTCCAGGGCCAGGTTCTGCCCTGAAAAGTATATGGAAGAGGCTGGCCAATCACGTTCGTTATTCGGCTTCGAGACCCCGCGCCACGCTGAGGTTAATTTATCGCCGTGGCGTACACCCCGCGATTTGGAACTCTGATTGGGCCGAGCTTGGCGCGTGCGCACTACGTTTGGAGCGTGCTCAGTTGATGGGTCGAAGCCCAGAGGGCTGTGGGGGAAAGCGGGGAGGTTTACGGCGCGACTGCTTAAGGGATGGTAATGGCTGAGGGTGGGTGTTGCGAAAGCTAGAAGTGAATTGCCTCCGAATGTTCCGCTTGTGTAACTGTGGCTCCACTCGCCAGAAGTTGCTACCCTGAGTCCCGTCTCCACAATGTGCCTCTGAAGGACCTTGTGGGGCACGCAGCCTCTCGCCCTGTTAAGAGCTTCTCCAGGCAGGGATTCCGGCGCGGTCTGCGTTTCCCCAGCGCCCCGCTGGAAATCTTTTTGACAGGTTTCTAAGGCTGGCTTTTACCCCTGACCCTTTTGCCCTTAAGCAACAAGAACTACCCTCAGGGCTGGAAGCTACAAGTAAAACCCTACCTTTTAAAGGTCATTTGAAAACACCACTAAAGCGATGTGTCTTTCCCGACTATGACTTTCACATCTGTGAAACGTAACATTCTGGCTTCCAGGAACCTCCCGCTTTCTCTTCCAAAAGCAATCAAATTTTAAATTCTAGCAAAACTGCTGCCCTCTGCCTCCCTCTTTCCTGACCCAGTCTCAGTTACCCAGCAATATCCTGTGCTTCTCTCACCAAAAACCCTGTCCTGAGAGACAATTTCATACTGTGGAATAAAGATTGGCACCAGGCTCTTTTCTCCTATTGTCACCTAAATTGATGATAGACGGATACCACACATATGCATTTATATATTGTAGATTGTAGCGGGGATCAAAGCCTTAAGGAGATGTAAAATAATGTAATTCGGGGGAGGAGCCAAGATGGCCGAATAGGAACAGCTCCGGTCTACAGCTCCCAGCGCGAGCGACGCAGAAGACGGGTGATTTCTGCATTTCCATCTGAGGTACCGTGTTCATCTCACTAGGGAGTGCCAGACAGTGGGCGCAGGTCAGTGGGTGAGTCCACTGTGCACCAGCCGAAGCAGGGGCGAGGCATTGCCTCACTTGGGAAGCGCAAGGGGTCAGGGAGTTCCCCTTCCAGGGGTGACAGACGGCACCTGGAAAATCGGGCCACTCCCACCCGAATACTGTGCTTTTCCGACGGGCTTAGGAAACGGTGCCCCAGGAGAGTATAGCCCGCACCTGGCTCAGAGGGTCCTACGCCCACGGAGTCTCGCTGATTGCTAGTACAGCAGTCAGAGACCAAACAGCAAGTTGGCAGCGAGGCTGGGGGAGGGGCGCCCGCCATTGCCCAGGCTCGCTTAGGTAAACAAAGCAGCCTGGAAGCTTGAACTGGGTGGAGCCCACCACAGCTCAAGGAGGCCTGTCTGCCTCTGTAGGCTCCACCTCTGGGGGCAGGGCACAGACAAACAAAAAGACAGCAGTAACTTCTGCAGACTTAAATGTCCCTGTCTCACAGCTGTGAGGAGAGCAGTGGTTCTCCCAGCACGCAGCTGGAGATCTGAGAACCGGCTGACTGCCTCCTCAAGTGGGTTCCTGACCCCTGACCCCCGAGCAGCCTAACTGGGAGGCATCCCCCAGCAGGGGCAGACTGACACCTCACACGGCCGGCCAGGTACTCCAACAGACCTGCAGCTGAGGTTTCTGTCTGTTGGAAGGAAAACTAACAGAAAGGACATCCACACCAAAAACCCATCTGTACATCACCATCATCAAAGACCAAAAGTAGATAAAACCATAAAGATGGGGAAAAAACAGAGCAGAAAAACTGGAAACTCTAAAAACCAGAGTACCTCTCCTCCTCCAAAGGAACGCAGTTCCTCACCAGCAACGGAACAAAGCTGGACGGAGAATGACTTTGACGAGCTGAGAGAAGAAGGCTTCAGACGATCAAATTACTCCGAGCTACGGGAGGATATTCAAACCAAAGGCAAAGAAGTTGAAAACTTTGAAAAAAATTTAGAAGAATGTATAACTAGAATAACCAATACAGAGAAGTGCTTAAAGGAGCTGATGGAGCTGAAAACCAAGGCTCGAGAACTACGTGAAGAATGCAGAAGCCTCAGGAGCCGATGCGATCAAATGGAAGAAAGGGTATCAGCCCTGGAAGATGAAATGAATGAAATGAAGCGAGAAGGGAAGTTTAGAGAAAAAAGAATAAAAAGAAACGAGCAAAGCCTCCAAGAAATGTGGGACTATGTGAAAAGACCAAATCTACGTCTGATTGGTGTACCTGAAAGTGACGGGGAGAATGGAAACAAGTTGGAAAATACTCTGCAGGATATTATCCAGGAGAACTTCCCCAATCTAGCAAGGCAGGCCAACATTCAGATTCAGGAAATACAGAGAACGCCACAAAGATACTCCTCGAGAAGAGCAACTCCAAGACACATAATTGTCAGATTCACCAAAGTTGAAATGAAAGAAAAAATGTTAAGGGCAGCCAGAGAGAAAGGTCGGGTTACCATCAAAGGGAAGCCCATCAGACTAACAGCGGATCTCTCGGCAGAAACCCTACAAGCCAGAAGAGAGTGGGGGCCAATATTCAACATTCTTAAAGAAAAGAATTTTCAACCCAGAATTTCATATCCTGCCAAACTAAGCTTCATAAGTGAAGGAGAAATAAAATACTTTACAGACAAGCAAATGCTGAGAGATTTTGTCACCACCAGGCCTGCCCTAAAAGAGCTCCTGAAGGAAGCACTAAACATGGAAAGGCACAACCGGTACCAGCCACTGCAAAATCATACCGAACTGTAAAGACCATCGAGACTAGGAAGAGACTGCATCAACTAACGAGCAAAATATCCAGCTAACATCATAATGACAGGATCAAATTCACACATAACAATATTAACTTTAAATGTAAATGGACTAAATGCTCCAATTAAAAGACACAGACTGGCAAATTGGATAAAGACTCAAGACCCATCAGTGTGCTGTATTCAGGAAACCCATCTCACGTGCAGAGACACACATAGGCTCAAAATAAAAGGATGGAGGAAGATCTACCAAGCAAATGGAAAACAAAAAAAGGCAGGGGTTGCAATCCTAGTCTCTGATAAAACAGACTTTAAACCAACAAAGATCAAAAGAGACAAAGAAGGCCATTACATAATGGTAAAGGGATTAATTCAACAAGAAGAGCTAACTATCCTAAATATATACGCACCCAATACAGGAGCACCCAGATTCATAAAGCAAGTCCTGAGTGACCTACAAAGAGACTTAGACTCCCACACATTAATAATGGGAGACTTTAACACCCCACTGTCAACATTAGACAGATCAACGAGACAGAAAGTCAACAAGGATACCCAGGAATTCAACTCAGCTCTGCACCAAGCAGACCTAATAGACATCTACAGAACTCTCCACCCCAAATCAACAGAATATACATTTTTTTCAGCACCACACCACACCTATTCCAAAATTGACCATATACTTGGAAGTAAAGCTCTCCTCAATAAATGTAAAAGAACAGAAATTATAACAAACTATCTCTCAGATCACAGTGCAATCAAGCTAGAACTCAGGATAAAGAATCTCACTCAAAACCGCTCAACTACGTGGAAACTGAACAACCTGCTCCTGAATGACTACTGGGTACATAACGAAATGAAGGCAGAAATAAAGATGTTCTTTGAAACCAACGAGAACCAAGACACAACATACCAGAATCTCTGGGATGCATTCAAAGCAGTGTGTAGAGGGAAATTTATAGCACTAAATGCCCACAAGAGAAAGCAGGAAAGATCCAAAATTGACACCCTAACATCACAATTAAAAGAACTAGAAAAGCAAGAGCAAACACATTCAAAAGCTAGCAGAAGGCAAGAAATAACTAAAATCAGAGCAGAACTGAAGGAAATAGAGACACAAAAAACCCTTCAAAAAATCAATGAATCCAGGAGCTGGTTTTTTGAAAGGATCAACAAAATTGATAGACCGCTAGCAAGATTAATAAAGAAAAAAAGAGAGAAGAATCAAATAGATGCAATAAAAAATGATAAAGGGGATATCACCACCGATCCCACAGAAATACAAACTACCATCAGAGAATATTACAAACACCTCTATGCAAATAAACTAGAAAATCTAGAAGAAATGGATAAATTCCTCGACACATACACCCTCCCAAGACTAAACCAGGAAGAAGTTGAATCTCTGAATAGACCAATAACAGGAGCTGAAATTGTGGCAATAATCAATAGCTTACCAACCAAAAAAAGTCCAGGACCAGATGGGTTCACAGCCGAATTCTACCAGAGGTACAAGGAGGAGCTGGTACCATTCCTTCTGAAACTATTCCAATCAATAGAAAAAGAGGGAATCCTCCCTAACTCATTTTATGAGGCCAGCATCATCCTGATACCAAAGCCTGGCAGAGACACAACAAAAAAAGAGAATTTTAGACCAATATCCTTGATGAACATTGATGCAAAAATCCTCAATAAGATACTGGCAAACAGAATCCAGCAGCACATCAAAAAGCTTATCCACCATGATCAAGTGGGCTTCATCCCTGGGATGCAAGGCTGGTTCAATATACGCAAATCAATAAATGTAATCCAGCATATAAACAGAACCAAAGACAAAAACCACATGATTATCTCAATAGATGCAGAAAAGGCCTTTGACAAAATTCAACAACCCTTCATGCTAAAAACTCTCAATAAATTAGGAATTGATGGGACGTATCTCAAAATAATAAGAGCTATTTATGACAAACCCACAGCCAATATCGTACTGAATGGGCAAAAACTGGAAGCATTCCCTTTGAAAACTGGCACAAGACAGGGATGCCCTCTCTCGCCACTTCTATTCAACATAGTGTTGGAAGTTCTGGCCAGGGCAATTAGGCAGGAGAAGGAAATCAAGGGTATTCAATTAGGAAAAGAGGAAGTCAAATTGTCCTTGTTTGCAGATGACATGATAGTATATCTAGAAAACCCCATTGTCTCAGCCCAAAATCTCCTTAAGCTGATAAGCAACTTCAGCAAAGTCTCAGGATACAAAATCAATGTGCAAAAATCACAAGCATTCTTATACATCAATAACAGACAAACAGAGAGCCAAATCATGAGTGAACTCCCATTCACAATTGCTTCAAAGAGAATAAAATACCTAGGAATCCAACTTACAAGGGATGTGAAAGACCTCTTCAAGGAGAACTACAAACCACTGCTCAAGGAAATAAAAGAGGATACAAACAAATGGAAGAACATTCCATGCTCATGGGTAGGAAGAATCAATATCATGAAAATGGCCATCCTTCCCAAGGTAATTTACAGATTCAATGCCATCCCCATCAAGCTACCAATGACTTTCTTCACAGAATTGGAAAAAACTACTTTAAAGTTCATATGGAACCAAAAAAGAGCCTGCATCGCCAAGTCAATCCTAAGCCAAAAGAACAAAGCTGGAGGCATCACACTACCTGACTTCAAACTATACTACAAGGCTACAGTAACCAAAACAGCATGGTACTGGTACCAAAACAGAGATATAGATCAATGGAACAGAACAGAGCCGTCAGAAATAATGCCACATATCTACAAGTATCTGATCTTTGACAAACCTGACAAAAACAAGAAATGGGGAAAGGATTCCCTATTTAATAAATGGTGCTGGGAAAACTGGCTAGCCATATGTAGAAAGCTGGAACTGGATCCCTTCCTTACACCTTATACAAAAATCAATTCAAGATGGATTAAAGACTTAAATGTTAGACCTAAAACCATAAAAACCCTAGAAGAAAACCTAGGCATTACCATTCAGGACATAGGCATGGGCAAGGACTTCATGTCTAAAACACCAAAAGCAATGGCAACAAAAGCCAAAATTGACAAATGGGATCTAATTAAACTAAAGAGCTTCTGCACAGCAAAGGAAACTACCATCAGAGTGAACAGGCAACCTACAAAATGGGAGAACATTTTCGCAACCTACTCATCTGACAAAGGGCTAATATCCAGAATCTACAATGAACTCCAACAAATTTACAAGATAAAAACAAACAACCCCATCAAAAAGTGGGCAAAGGACATGAACAGACACTTCTCAAAAGAAGACATTTATGCAGCCAAAAAACACATGAAAAAATGCTCACCATCACTGGCCATCAGAGAAATGCAAATCAAAACCACAATGAGATACCATCTCACACCAGTTAGAATGGCAATCATTAAAAAGTCAGGAAACAACAGGTGCTGGAGAGGATGTGGAGAAATAGGAACACTTTTACACTGTTGGTGGGACTGTAAACTAGTTCAACCCTTGTGGAAGTCAGTGTGGCGATTCCTCAGGGATCTAGAACTAGAAATTCCATTCGACCCAGCCATCCCATTACTGGGTATATACCCAAAGGACTATAAATCATGCTGCTATAAAGACACATGCACACGTATGTTTATTGCCGCATTATTCACAATAGCAAAGACTTGGAACCAACCCAAATGTCCAACAATGATAGACTGGATTAAGAAAATGTGGCACATATACACCATGGAATACTATGCAGCCATAAAAAATGATGAGTTCACGTCCTTTGTAGGGACATGGATGAAACTGGAAATCATCATTCTCAGTAAACTATCGCAAGAACAAAAAACCAAACACCGCATATTCTCACTCATAGGTGGGAATTGAACAATGAGAACACATAGACACAGGAAGGGGAACATCACACTTCGGGGACTGTTGTGGGGTGGGGGGAGGGGGGAGGGATAGCATTGGGAGATATACCTAATGCTAGATGACAAGTTGGTGGGTGCAGCGCACCAGCATGGCACATGTATACATATGTAACTTACCTGCACATTGCGCACATGTACCATAAAACCTAAAGTATAATAATGATAATAATAATAATAAAAGAAAAAAAAAAAGACAAAAAAAAAAAAAAGCAGCAATCAAGTAGGCTTAAAAAATTTCAGTGGTTTGTACAGTGTCTCATTATGATGGAAGCACAGTTTGAAGCCACATATGTTTTCAAAATCTCTTCTCTTTCTTTAAGAAGTAGAAAAGGAGTAGATAGAAAATCAATGAATTCAGTGGAGGAGTATATTGGAAAAAAAGCACAGGATGTTGTGTTAAAACTCCTGGGTTCTAATCCTGAAACAAGTATTTTCAAGTTATATGACTGGGGAGAGTAATTGCAGCTGGCCTTACTTTTTTCAGCTGTAAAGAATAGAGATACATTAAATACCTTAATGTAGGTGGAGCACCTAACAATGCTTGGAATGTGGTTGCTTCTCTGAATTCCCTTCTTTTCTCCTTTCCTCCTTAAACCGAATCAACAACAATGTATCTAAAGAAGGTGGTGTAAATGTGCAAACTGTGCTGTTCTTTGAAGTAACATCAAATTCTAATGCGATAAAAGGTTATTTGTATGGAAAAAAAAATAATAATAATAATGTAATTCTAGCCCTGAACCAGTTGGATTAAAAAAGGATCTGCACTCTTAAATTCAAAAGCACAAACTTCTTGCTTAAAAAACATTCCAGATGAAAGGGTTATTCCTGCATTAGTCTTCTTTGATCTGGAACCGTTCCTTGGCTTTTATATTTACTGAAATGACGTTATTTAAGAGTACAGACCAGGTATTGTGTGGAATATCCTTTAAAGTGAGTTTGTCTGATGTGCCCTTTCAGATTATGAATTTTTGGAGAAACACCACTAAGTGATATGTCTTTTCCAGTGCATGACATCAAGGTAGAGATAACATCGGTTTCTCCCAGTATTGATGATGTTCTCTTGGGTAAGGTGGTGTCTGTGAGGTTTCTTCACCATAAAGTTACTGTTTTTCTTTATGATTAAAAATGATGCTGGGGGGAGGTGCTATTTGATTAGGTCCCATTTCTCATCTAATTTTTACCTACTAGTTTTAGCATCCACTGATGATTTTGTAACTTCATAATTTCATCTGTATGTATTAGTTGGTAATCTCCTAATACATTTATTTCTTGAATCACTAACTTTTAAAGCAAAAGAACTTTCTTGAAAAAATCAGAATTGTTCTTGTTCCATCAATTTCTAATAGTGAATCTTGACTGTGTAGGCTGAAGACAGTAGTAGCTGTATTAGTCGGCTAGTGCTGTCGTTACAATATACTACAGACTGGATGGCTTAAACGACAGAAATTTCTCACAGTTCTGGAAGTTCAAAATCAAGGTGCCAGCAGATTTGATTTATCCTGTGGACTCTCCCCTTGGCTTGTGGATGACTGTCTTCTCTTGGTGTCCTTCAAGGGTATTTTTCTGTGTGTAATCACACCCTTGGTGTCTCTTCCTCTTATAAGGACACCAGTCCTATTGGACAGCCCCACTCTTGTTTCTCTATAATAACACCCTGTTTTTGTTTCATAAATGTACTCTCTCTCAAGTATCACTGAGGATAATAGTTTTTAAACCTCTCTTCTGTTCACTAAATTATGTTTCTTCAAGGCTCCATTCTTATGTGTGTTTATCTAGTCTTTCCCCTAGAAAAGAAAAATTCTTCCTCTCTCTGGTGGTTTATTCTTTGTTGTCCTTTTGAGTTCAAGTGTGAAGATCTGAAATGGTTTTTCTAGATAGCTGGAGTGGTTTCTTTCCTCTCTTGTTTGTGTGTATTGTTTTCCTCCTAGATCCCTGGGCTGATTGTTGAATTTCTTTAGAGGCAAGAACCCAGTGTTATGCCTGCAAGTCATCACCAGGCTACCTTTGCTGGTGGAGGGAAATGATGGATTGTGAGTGCCAGTTAAGGCAACTCCATGACTTTGGTTTTAGCTCCTCACACTGCACCTGCCAGCCCCACATCCAGATAACACCTGGAACAGAGAGTCCCAAACCTCCTGCATTTCTCTCTCAAAGTTATTTTGGGCTGCATGCCTCCATTCACTCCTGTTTCACAGGAATTTGTTTTCACTCCTGTTTGAGATAGTAAAAACCAAACTGTTTCTGCTACTCTTACACGCTCAACACTTCTGACACCAGAGATTCCCCCACACATGAAACAGTTCTCCAGCAGACACCAGCTAGGTGTCCTACAGTTTAACTTAATTCTGATATTACCTCAACTTACAGTCAAATCCCACAAGTTAAGGGTGCATTTCCACAAGACTGTCCCCTACTTTAGGTTGACTGTCACCTATACTTCTGACCTCCTATAAATCAGTCTTCCCACACCCCCTTCTCAGGTTTGATTAATTTTCTAGGGTGATGGTTAGCCTGTCCAGGGTCCTGATTGCTAGCAGTGAGACTTCATGGTGACACAATGTGGAATCAGGAAACTTATCCCTTGGCCACTAGATCTGGGAAGCTGACTCAATGTATGTTTCACCAGATAAGAATATTAAGGTTTTTGCCTCGGGACTGGCTCAGGAAATCAAGCACGATGGACCTGGGAAGTGTGCTTTGTGAAGTTGGGAGAAATCAGCTGACAGTCTTGTATGGCTGACTGTTCTCTGCTTTATCCTCAGTGCACTTAGTATATGTCACATAGCTGATGCTCAATAAACATTTGGAAATGTGTGAATTAAATGTAAAGCAAAACCAGAGGATATATGATGGGTCTTACTAATGAGAGTAGAGTCAAGACTCTTTTCTCCTTCTTCCAGCTGAATTACTCAAAAACTGAATTACTCAATAACTACTTCCCTTTGCTATACATGAAAATGTCATTCTCCCAAGCCTGACAATCCCCTGACCCACTAAAAAATCACTGTTTATTTCCTAGATGGTTAGCCTGGAAGATTTTGTAAAGCTTCATTTTGTCTCTTTTTTCTGTATTTTTAATTTTAAAGTTACATAATAATATTGATTATGCTTTCCTCAATTTCATGTACACCCCTCCCAGATATTCCAATATGCCTCCTAGAAAAGCATGCCCTTCTGAGTGGAAATGATACCATTACTCTAATGATGCAATCCATGATCCAAGCATCATTTTTTCGACAGCTACATCATGTTAATCTTGCTTTCAGAAAAGTACTATGTCATTTCGTGTTATTGTTAAACTTTCCCTGTATTCTGTACCTTTGCAATTCATTTTTTAGATGAAAGAGGAAGATTTTATATCTATCACATTTCATCTGTTACAATTGGCCCATTTTTCTAGCTTCTCAAGACCCTTTGGATTTGATGGTGTTATTCATTGCATTCACTGTCCTTTCCAATAGAAATGTCATCCATAAAGTTGATATATCTATCCATAATACAAAAAGGGAGCAGGAATTTTTTTTGTTGTTTGTTTTTTTGAGATGGAGTCTCACTCTGTCGCCCAGGCTGGAATGCAGTGGCATGGTGTTGGCTCACTGAAACCTCCACCTCCCTGAGTTCAAGCAATTCTCCTGCCTCAGCCTCCCAAGTAGCTGAATTTTTAAGGTGAGAGTATTTTCTTTATGTGCCTCCATACTCTGTCTAGGAATAATTTCTCTGAAATTTGAGTATTAGAGTAAGATGAAGTAATATATTCCACAGCTTCTTTCATTCACTTGGTCTCATGTTCTTAATAACCCTTGATTTTGCATAATTAACATAAAGCAAATTTCCTTTGTAAAGGCTTCTGCTGTTCTAGAGGCAGTGAAAAACTTTATAAAAACATTGGATTTTCTTATAAAAAGGAAGCTGATAACTACCTCACTAAGTTACATGTCTGGCAGCACTGGAGATAAGGATGTGCTATTGAACTTTCTACTTGTTGTTAATGGCAAACTATATTGTTTATTTATAACTTAACATATTGTGTTAAGTAATAGGCAATGGTGCTGCTTATGGAAACTTTGTACTCTTGAGAGTAAATATATAATACAGTTTGGATATTTATCCCCACCCAAATCTCATGTTGAGTTGTAATACCCAGTGTTGGAGGTGGGCCTGGTGGGAGGTGTTTAGATCATGAGGGTGGATCCCTCATGAATGGCTTGGGCCATCCCCTTGGTGATAAGTGAGCTCTCACTCTGAGTTCAGATGAGATCTGATTACTTAAAAGTGTTGGTAGATCATGAGGGTGGATCCCTCATGAATGGCTTGGGCCATCCCCTTGGTGATAAGTGAGCTCTCACTCTGAGTTCAGATGAGATCTGATTACTTAAAAGTGTTGGCACCTGCTCCCTACTCTCGCTGTCTTGCTCCTGCTTTCACCATGGGACATGCTCATTTCCCCTTCACCTTCTTCCATGATTATAAGCTTCCCGAGGCCTCCCCAGAAGCCAAGCAGATATCAGCACCATGTTTCCTATAAAGCCTACAGAACTGTGAGCAGATTAAACCTCATTTCCTTATAAATTACCCAGTCTCAGGTATTTATTTATAGCAATGCAAAAATGATCTAATACAGAAAATTGGTACCAGAAGTGGGGTTTTGTTATAAAGATACCTGAAAATGTGGAACTGACTTTGGAACAAGGTAATGGGTAGAGAAGTTGGAAGAGTTTGGAGGGCTCAGAAGACAGAAAGATGAGGGAAATTTGGAACTTCTTACAGACTGGTTAAAAGTTGTGACTAAAAATCTGATAGTGATATGGATAATGAAGTCCAGGCTGCCAAGGTCTTGGATGGTAATGAGGAACTTAGTGGGAACTGGAGCAAAGGTAACACATATTATGCATTAGCAAAGAGCTTGGCTGCATTCTGTCCATGCCCTAGGGATCTGTGGAAGTTTAAACTAAAGAATGGCAACCTGGGGTATCTGGTGGAAAAAATTTCTAAGCAGCAAAATGTTCAAAATTCGGCCTGGCTGCTTCTAATAGCATATGCTCAGATGTGGGAGCAAATAAATGACTTCAAGTTGGAACATATATTAAAAAGGAAAGTAGAGTGTAAAATTTTGGAAAATTTACAGCCATATGTAAATTTTGTGTACATGGAAAATTCTCTGCCATATGGCAGAGAAAGAAAAAGCTTTTTCAGGAGAGGAATTCAAGCAGGCTGTGGAGCATCCACTTGCTAGAGATATTTGCATAACTAAAAGGGAGTCAAGTGCTAATATCCAAGATAATGGAGAAAAGGCCTCAAAGGCATTTCGGAAACCTTTGCTGAAACCCCTCCCATCACAGGCCCAGAGGCCTAGGAGGAAAGAATGATTTCATGGGCCAGGCTCAGGGCCCTGCTTCCCTGCACAGCCTCAAGACACTGCTCCCCACATCCTGGTCACTCCAGCTCCAGCTGTGCCTCAAAGGGGGCCAGGCACAACTTGGGCTGACACTTTGGAGAATGAGAGTCATAAGCCTTGGCAGCTTCCACGTGGTATTAAACCTGCAGGCACACAGAGTACAACAGTAGTAGATTCTTGGCAGCCTCTACCTAGATTTCAGAGGCAGTATGGGAAAGCCTAGGTTTCCAGGAAGAAGCCTTCTGCAGGGGCAGAATCCTCACAGAGAACCTCTACTAGGGCAGTGTAGCAGGGAAATGTGGGGTTGGAGGCCCCACACTGAGTTCCCACTGGGGCACTGCCTAGTGGAGCTATATGAAGAGGGCCACCATTTTACAAGAGAGTGGAGAATACTCAGAGAGATTAAATAACCAGGAGAGCACAGGGTCCTGGGGATAAATGGAGAAAAGGTTAAGTGTGGCCAGGAGAAACAGAAGTTTGAGGCAAATAGGAGGGAAATGGAGAATCAGAGATTACAGCAAATTTATCTGTGGTCAAGGCAAGGTCTTTGGAGAAGCTCAGATTGACTTAGGGGCACGGCAAAAGGTAAACATAGGTGAGACTTGGGCCTGGCTTTGGAGGAGTATGAGAAAACATTGGTATGTTAGGGAGGTGAGCCATACTACTACTAATTGACATAGAAGCTAGCATTTACTGATTACTTAATATGTTCCAGGTATTGTTCCGAGTCTTTACACATATATACATAATTATTGCAACCCTGTGGGACAGGTAAAATAATCCCCTCATACAAATGAAGAAACTAAGCACAGAGAGATTAAGTAAGCACTTAATTAGTAAAGTCAAAATTCAAACTCAGGCAGCTTGGCTCCAGAATTGATTCTCTGGATGATTCATATGTATATTAAATTGTTTTCCAAAATGTAAAAATTGAACTTGAAAATTTATGTAGGCTCCATAGTGAAAGACAGAGTTTTAATAAGTCAAAAATTAATGCAGCTTAATTCTGTACAATTCAATAATATTATCCCTAATTGAACATTCACATGAAATTTATACTTCTATATTATCATTAACTTTTGTTGTTGTTGTTGTTTTTGAGACAGGGTCTCAGTCTGTCGCCCAAGCTGGAATAGAGTGGTTCACGGGGTTTCACTGCAGCCTTAATCTACTGGGCTCAAGTGAACCTCCTGCTTCAGCCTCCTGTATAGCTGGAACCACAGGTCCATGCCACCATGCCCGGCTAATTTTTGTATTTTTGGTATAAATGAGGTCTCACTTTGGGTTTCCCAGGTTGGTCTCGAACTCCTAGGTTCAAGCAATCCTCCCACCATGGCCTGCCAAAGTGCTGGGATTACAGGTATGAGCCACTGCCCCTGGCTATTATTATTAACTTTGAAAAATGTGTATCACATATGCCATAATCATTTCCAAGTCTTTCAAAGATTTTTTTTAATTTCAGCTCAAAATATTAGAATGAAAGCACACTAAAGACTAAAGAAGGTATACTCTATGCTCAAGAAAATGTACAAATATTGATTCTTTTTTTTTTTTTGAGATGGAGTCTTGCTCTGTTGCCCAGGCTAGAGTGCAGTGGTGTGATCTTGGCTCACTGCGACCTCCGTCTCCCAGATTCAAGCAATTCTCCTGGTTCATCCTCTCAAGTAGCTTGGATTACAGGCACCTGCCACCACACCTGGCTAACTTTTGTATTTTTAGTAGAGACGGGGTTTTGCCATGTTGGCCAGGCTGGTCTCAAACTCCTGACCTCAGGTGATCCATCCGCCTCAGCCTCCCAGAGTGGTGAGATTACAGGCATGAGCCACCTCGCCCAGCCTACAAATACTGATTCTATCCATGGTTTGGTGAAAACCATAAAAGTTCAGCTTATTCTCCATGGCATTGGCAGGGGTCATGTATAAAGATGACAAAGTCCTGTCCAGCATGCTGCAGAGGGAAAGTGCTGAGTGAACGTGCTGAGTTACCCACTTAGCTGTCCCAAGTTAATCGGAATGTGGATGGATGCCGTGCATAATCAGCATGAAATTTTATGAAGACCTGATTTGAGGAAGCCACGAAGGGAGCTATGCTGGTGTCCTAAAATTGAAAAAAGAAGTATCAAATTATATACTTCACATATTTGAAGCTTTTTCTAGAAATGTTAGCCTAGTAACAAAGTACCACATAAAGAAATTTTATAGAATTTACGGTGAACCTGCGTATATTTCTTGAAGTAACCTTGCAAAGGATGAATGCAAATCCTTTACAAAGAAATATTTCTGGGTGTGGGGAGTTAAGGGAAAATGGGGAAGGACTGCTAATGGGTACAGGGTTTCTTTTAGGGGGTAATGAAAGTGTCCCAAAATTGGCTGTGCTCATAATGGCCACACAACTCTGTGAATCTACTAAAAACCACTGAATTGTATACTTTAAGGAGGTGAATTGTATAGTAGGTAAATCGTATGTATGTAAATGTATGGTATGTAAATTATACCCCAATGAAACTGTTATAGAAAAATTTGAACTTCTTATTCAAGTTCTTACTGCAAATTTAATTTTTCTTAAAGAAACATGTAAGTGAAATGATCACACTAAGTAAAATATACTATTTTCATCCTCAATGTTTATAGTTTCCTCTTGGGATTTATTTTCGTCTACTTCTGTGGAACAGTGTGTGTTTTGTGTGTGTATTGGGGGTAATAGATGGGTCCCCATTTTCTCTCACTTTCTGTTCATTCATTTGGCAAATATTGATCAAGGCACTGCCACACTACAGGTATTGTTTTTAGTACTAGGGATATTAAAAAATGAGCAAAACAGGCAAAAAGCCCTGCTCTCAAGATGCTCACATCCCCACCCCAAGTCATCAAAACACAGACTTATTTCCAAGATACTCACTTTTTCAAGTAAGTGTAGATTTTTCTCTGTAAGAGATATATCAAGGTATATGCAATATTTTTATTCCTATGCATGTCTACTTTTTACTTCCATTTTAATCTGCTTCCAAATTTCAACAACTTATTTTATATTGACAAACTAGTATGGACAGTCAACAGAAGTTTTAGAATCTCCTTTGATTCTCCTTGTTTTTCCCATTATTCTTTCATTTGCTTGATGTTCATATTCTGTAGTTGCAAGGGACAGAGGATTTCCCTGTGAACAATGGTATTTACCATAACATAAAATATCTCCCAAATCAGGGTATGGTTTGTATTTATGTTAGCAAAATAAGGAACTACCTCTGTATGTAAATTGTATGTATATAAATATATGTTTACATTTTACATACATATTTACATGCATATTTACATACATACAAAA
This sequence comes from Pongo abelii, assembly GCF_028885655.2. NCBI lineage: Eukaryota > Metazoa > Chordata > Mammalia > Primates > Hominidae > Pongo > Pongo abelii. Next base: position 51,417,373 of record NC_071993.2, read on the forward strand.
ATTGAATTGTATACTTAAGGAGTATACATTAAAGAAGTATATGACTTTTATATGTGAATATGCATGTAAATATGTATGGATGTAAAATGTAAAAGTTGTATGTATGTAAATATTAGCAAAATATTACAACTTACAAAAGTTACAAAAAGTTACATACTTACAAAAAGTTGTTGAGTATGTAAATATTAGCAAAATAAGAGCTACCTCTCTATGTAAATTGACTGTTTTATACTTATGTTTTATATTTTTTAATTTATGTTTAACATTTATAAAGTGTTAAATCAGTGGTATCTTTAAGGAAGAAAACAATTACACATGAAATTATATCCACATTTATAAAAGAAAATATAAAACTGGGAAAATATGGTAAACATCAACAGTTTAAAAAATTGATGTATCTCGCTGTATATTACAACTTAACGCGGCATTGGATTAAATGGCAATCACTTCTCTCAGTGACTCAGTTTTCTTTTATCTGCAAAGTCCAGGATATACTTGTTCTTTCCACCTTATGGGATTGTCACTGTGGGGATCAAATGGGGTTGTATGTTTGCAAGCCACTGAAAACTATGCCCACAAAAAAAAACCTATCAATATAAAGTCATGATATTGTTAAAATTGTCTCTTTTCCTCCCTTTTGAAATGTTTGTAAATTTCAATTCAATGTCTAAGAGCTGGTTAACTTCTAAATCTGATGTGTGGCACATTTACTGGGGTCTCTGTCTATGGGCCTTCTGTGCAACCCCGTAATACAGTATCTGCTGGTCCTGCGATCACCATTTCTCACCAAGTAATGTAACTCTGTGTATAAAGATATCACTAACAAAAAGTTTATTAAGTGTTGTCTGTAGTTGCAAAAAGTTCAAGAGACCTAAATGTCCACTTAGTGGGGTTTCGTTAAATTAGGCTGCACTTATGCAATGGAATACTCTCCAAAAATTAAATATGGTGCACCAGTGTTTTTATTAATATTTTAATGATATATTGGTAAGTGGCAAAAACACAACATCAAACAGTAAAAAAATGCATGTAAAATATATGCAAATATATTCAAAGAATATATTCAAAGAAAGAATATATGAGAATGCTAGTGTGTTACAAAAATTAGTCTATTTTCTGATACTTCTGAAAATAGCATTTATCAATTTTATAAATAGTATATTTTAAAAACCATCTAGATTTCCAGCTGATATAATTCTCTGTCTAGTTTGATTACAAAGCCTAAGTGATTAAAGAGCAGAAAAATTAGAAACAGATACCCACTTGCCAGCAGCCACTTTTCCCTTACTTACTCTCTTGTTTTTTGAGACAGAGTCTGGCTCTGTCACCCAGGCTGGAGTGCAGTGGCGCAATCTCGGGTCACTGCAACCTCCACCTTCTGGGCTCAAGCGATTCTCCTGCCTCAGCCTCCCGAGTAGCTGGGATTATAGGCGTGTGCCACTATGCTAGCTAATTTTTGTGTTTTTAGTAGAGACGGGGTTTCCCTATGTTGGCCAGGCTGATCTCAAACTCCTGACCTCAAGTGATCCAACTGCCTGGGCCTCCCAAAGTGTTGGGATTACAGGTGTGAGCCCATACTCTCTTTAAGTATCTACTTGCACATGAAATGAGAGGACCGTAAGCACAGATGCCTGCAATATTGAATCAATATCAGATTCTGAGTTGTTGTTTGTAAAGCCCTAATATGAGCTTTACAAAAACAAACTGTCAGTCACCATTTCTTCAAAGAATTCCTGCAATTTTCAGCAAGAAGTAGATAAAATAGAGCCAGGTGTCCAAATTTTCTATAGTTTTATTTATGCAGAAATAAACATGGGTATTCAACCCTAGGTGGTGCACTGACGTCACAGAGGGAGCTTTTATTTATTTTTTTTCTTTCATTTAACGTTTGTTTATCTATTGAGCACACACTATTGTCAGGCTGTTCCATACCTTGGGCATAAAACATTGAGACAAAGACATAGATATTTGCCTAAAGATCTACTAAAATATGAACTCAAGCACAGAAATTAAACTCAGAAATGAGTGGAATGCAAGAAGCAATGATGGACAAGAAGCTGGTAAACATATTGGTACAAGTACAGGCTACACAATGTAATATCAAATGAAAGCTAATTGTGTTGCTTTGATATGTTGGATGCTACATTGGGCACATTCAGAAATAGATTGGTTAGATTCAAGGATGGAAGCCCACAAAGGACTTCTGGTCTAGTAGGGCAGACATTCTCCTCTTATGTATTCTCTGTGCCCTATGTAGATGTTGCCCCTCCATCGGACTTCTCTGTTTACAGAGGGAGCTTTTAAAAAACAGCATGCTGTGGCTCCTCCCCGGGAAATCCTGATTCAATAGGTTTCGGTGGGAACTGGAAGTCTAATGCAAGTAACTCCACAGGTGATTCTGACGCAGAGCTGATTTTGGTAACTATTAATAGTAATTTAATGCAATGCCCACCAGATGGCACTCATGCTCCGAGAATAGAAAGGCAAGTCGGAAAACTGCTCAATTTGTTAAAGGCTGTGCTTTGTACTCTGCATGTGTCTGCCTTTAAAAGCCTACACTAGGCCGGGCACGGTGGCTCACGCCTGTAATCCCAGGACTTTGGGAAGCCAAGGTGGGCGGATCACCTGAGGTCAGGAGTTCAAGACCAGCCTGGGCAACATGGCGAAATCCCGTCTCTACTAAAAGTACAAAAATTAGCCGGGCATGGTGGTGGGCGCCTGTAATCCCAGCTATTCACGAGGCTGAGGCAGGAGAATTGCTTGAACCTGGGAGGCGGAGGTTGCAGTGAGCTGAGGTTGTGCCCCTGCACTCCCGCCTGGGTGACAAGAGCGAGACTCTGTCTCAAAAAAAAAAAAAAAAAAAGTCTACATTAAGTGACTCTCATTGTCTAAACATAACAAATGGGAATATAAAATGTTTGTTCTACTCACGCCTCTGCAGTATGGTCCATAGGATGGAGAGCTGACGTTGGGCCCATCGTAGAGCATGAGATAGTTCTGGACACAGTCTCCTCGATTGTCAATGCTGATGAAGTAAAAGTTGATGGTGAGAAGCCTTCCAGCAGGAGCTACCAGTGCCCACTGGCAGTGCGTGTTGTTTGGATAGGTGCCTGGATAGCCGGGGCTAGTGAATGAGCCTCTGTCTCCATAAAGAGTTCCACCACATCCTGCAAGGAAAACAGGACAGGAAGTTTGATTCAACAATGTATAAGCCATCCAGTCTGGCTTGTCAGGCAATAAGACTTTATTTTCTTAAGGTGCTGAGACTCTGCAAGAATAATGGAGGCAGAAACCCCTTTTCCTGTGCCTCTTCTTTGGGCTACACCCTTTCTCCTCCCTTCCCCTCTCTTCCCATCGCCACCACCACTTCTTCCATCCTCAACACACATGCCTTTGCCTGCATATCACGACCCAGGGACAACTTCCTCCAGGACTGTACTTTGAAAATTGGGTGTTGAGAGCAGAATGGAAAACAAACAAAAAAACAAAACAAAACAAACAAACAAAAACTTGATAAAGTAACTGTGGGAGAAAATCAAGTTGTTGTCTCTGTGCTTTTGATGGTGCGGAGATCTTTGCTTACTCTGACTTGATGCCAATGATGTGAGTGAAGTAAAATTAGAAGGAAAATTTAGCAGTAAACCAAGAGGAAGGGTGTGATTGTAGGTGGCGGCAGGAATGACTTCATTATAAAAGTGACTTTACCACCCTAATAACTGACATACTTAAGGTCGAATACTTGAAGTTTTGGTGTTGATTTGTTCAATTTGTTAATCTGTATATGAAGGCTGTCATGATTTAGACTACATATAGACTACGTATCTGTGGAGATCCAGATCGCCTCCAGGACAGGAAGAAGCTGGCTGGCATAGTTACAGAACACCTGGCTGGGCCTCTGACCACCGAGGTCTAGTCCCATCTCCACCTCAGTCTAGCAGAGCATTTTGGGCAACTCATTAATCTTGGTGGGGGGTTTTTGAGATGGAGTCTTGCTCTGTCGCCCAGGCTGGAGTGCTGTGGTGTGATCTCAGCTCACTATAGCCTCCATCTCCCAGGTTCAAGTGATTCTCCAGTCTCAGCCTCCCAAGTAGCTGGGATTACAGGCATGCACTACCATGTCTAGTTAATTTTTGTATTTTTAGTGGAGACAGGGTTTCACCATGTGGTTCAGGCTGGTATGGAACTCCTGACCTCAGGTGATCCAGCTGCCTTGGCCTCCCAGGGATTATAGGCATGAGCCACCACACCCAGCCTAATCTTGGTGTTTTATTTCCTCTTCGATAAAATTTGAGCATTGGAAGTCATCTTTATCTTCCTTTGGGTGCCAAAATTCCATTACCCATGATTATCTTAATAGAACCATTTTCTTAAGATATTTAAAGTGATTTCTGTTTATCTTTTTTTATTTGGAAGGTATTTTGGTATTTCAGGACATTTCATAAAGGTATTTCTCCTGTCTTGCTTTAAATGTATTGACATGACTTAAATTTTCTTTAGCTGTTTGAAAAGTGGCCAACCAAAAATATGAGAGGATACTTACTACCCTAAAAAAGCAATTTCTCTCCAGGACTGCCAACAAATGTCAGGGCCTGTGAGAAGCACAACCATTTGTATGTATGCCAGAATGTGTCCATAAGTTGGATTTTTGGTAACTATTTTTCCTTAAATTCTCAAAGAAGTTCCTTGATGGTCAAACCAAATTCAAAAAGTCTAACAAAATTGAATTTACAAAGGAATTTTTAAATCTTCATACCTTATGTATGCTTCATATATGAATATATATTCTTTTATAAGCAGAAATAATGAATAAATGTAGAATTTAAAGTAATCTGGCCAGGTGCGGTGGCTCATGTCTGTAACCCCAGCACTTTGGGAGGCCGACACGGGTGGATCACCTGAGGTCAGGAGCTCAAGACCAGCCTGGCCAACATGGCAGAACCCCGTCTCTACTAAAAATACAAAATTAGCTGGGCATGGTGGCGTGCGACTGTAATCTCAGCTACTAGGGAGGCTGAGGTAGGAGAATCACTTGAACCCAGGAGGCGGAGGTTGCAGTGAGCCGAGATCGTGCCACTGCACTCCAGCCTGGGCGACAGAGCAAGACTCCATCTCAACAACAACAACAACAAAATAATTTGTACCTTCATTGTTAAAAATCTCTATTCTTAACATTCATTAATCAGGTACACAGGTAGCTGAAAAATATAAGGTTACTTTGCCTTTTTCTATTAGACACCTTATGTTTACTCACCTACACTGCTTTCCCGTACAAAGTGCAAATGTCTTACCAGAGGGTGATGAGGTCCAGATGATTTCATATCCATGATCAGAAATTACACTATTACTCTTAAATCGTAGGTATAGTTCATTATTTTGAGAGAAGACAGGGTTTGGCAGCAGAGTTCCACAGTACTTGCCCAGTAATGGTGAGTTGCTGTTACTCCTATTTCTCACCTTTAGGAAGGAGTCATTCATTATTAAACTTACACTTTCTTCTCTAATGTGTATACATTACAATGTGAGACAATTTGAATGATGACACTTTTTGGAAAAGTTTCGTCTTTTTATATACGTAAGAATGAAGGGTTTTCTGAAAATACATGCAGAAGTCATCTTCACTTGCAAAGGGGAAAAATGTTCCATGTGTAGATCAAAAAGCATTTGTATTTGGATTCAGAAATATCTGTTAACCTACAGCAATTAAAACATCAGGCTGCTTTTTTATACAATAGTTTGTGCTATGATCCCGCAGCCTTGCTTTTGGGGAAACATTTGGAAGAATGTAGGTAAAGTGAATTTTTAAAGGGTGGGGATGGGTGGGGGCAATGTTGCCTGCCCTGTTTCCAGTCAACTATTATACACTTTCCATTGTGTGCGTGTGTGTGTGTGCGCGCACGCACGCGCACACACGGGTTTCCCATTGAAAATTACTTGGCTGTAAAGGGGCCATGAAAAAAATACAATGCAAAGTATAATAAAGTTCAGAACAAAAGGAATTTCTGTATGGGTGAAGGACAGAATTACAAATCTATACAACTTCTGACTGTTGTTAAATGTGTCTTAAAAACACATTCCGAGGCCTTGTTGCTTTTTTGTTTCAACTCCTCATTTTTGAATAGACACATATAAAAACAGGAAATGAGTTGGTGTTTTGAGGGGAGAGAGAACCACACTGTGAATTCAACTACTTTCTGTCCCCTAGCCTGGCTCCTACCCTGCATTCACAACCAGCCCTGCTTCCAGGAGGGCTCTTGACGCTTCTAAAGGAAACGTTACACAGGCAATGTATGTTGGAACCAGCCTGACATGTAGAAATGCTGATTTTACTGATCTATGTATTCAAAATATTGGAAGTTCCTCTCTTCCCTTTGTAATTCCATGGTTTAAAATTTGGTTAATTGCTGATATCTTAAGTCACAGAGTTAAGACAGTCTAATCTTGCTGGGCTGTGTTGATCAGGTGAGATTCCTTTTAGATCTATGTAGTAGTCCATAGGAGAGAATAATGCCTTTCTAGTGCTTCAGGGATTATTCTGCTAAGTGTTTAAACAAAGTAGACTTGCCATGACAGAGTAGCCAGTTATCCACTAGTAGATGGGAGGGCTGCCATATTTAAGACCTGCCAGCACCATAGTCTTGAGTTTGGGTGTTTTCACCTAGGGGTCCTCTTTTAAAATGGCGTTGCTTTGAGAGGAGCAGTGAGATACTAATTTTCACTGACACTGCCAACAACTTGTCTTATTCACTTTCGTCTCCTAGGAGGAATGGGGCCATCGAGAGCAGCGGACATCCCTGGGACATCAGAGGATCCTGAAAGGGGAGGTGAAGGCATGAAAACAATCGCAGATTCCAGGCATGGTCTAGAGCTCGGCCCTCACTTGGTAGTAACACAGAATCCTCAGTCAGACATTTCCGTTCCCACGGCAGTTCACAAGAATGGAATGCTGAGGCTTCCTGGTCCAGCTGCCAATAAACTATGCCCAGAATCTTCCCACTGAGAGCCAGATGGAGCTACATTTTACAGGCCTAAGCTGTGATTTCCTTTCTTTGCTTATGGAACAGGAAGTTTCGGATCCATTCTATGGAGTAATGAAGGACAGCGAGGAGGAAGAGTTCTTACTCTCCATGGCTGGAAAGCAAGGCTTTGCTTCCCAGCATCTATCAGGCAAATGGCAAATTTTGACACTGATCAATAATGGTCCATTCAAGCTGGAGTGAGTTAAGAGTTAGTTGCACTGTGACTCCAACCTAATGGGATTATTCCATCTTCCCTCCAGATCCCACTCCCCTCATTCCTTCTGCTTTACACTTCATATAAACATATGGATCTCCATGGTGGGGGAGGTACATAGGTTCAAGTTGAGTAACCTGACCAGCACAAAGAATACTGTGTTTGTCTCTTCATTTCCTCCCTGCTACATACATCTTTTGGTTTCCTGTCATGCGAATATTCCTTTAGAAAAGGCATGAGCTTCCTCTGAGTGTTATTTATGGCACTACATGTTAAGGCTATTGATTAATAAAGGATTTAGATGAATTCCAAAGGGGAGAGCTTTCCAGGATGATAAAACTCTACGTCAGGAATCATGCTGAAGCTAAACCCATAGGCAAAGACCATGTGCCAGAACACCCTTCCTCGCCAGGCCGGGCAGAAGGTGACAGCAGCCCTAGAAGCCAAATCAGATGAGGTGGGTTGCAGGCAAGAAAAGATGTTTTGTTGGGAACAAAGGCTGCAGCTACCAAGAAACTAGCAGCTGAACAGAAGCCCACTGGAAAGAATCCTCCCATAGAAGGAAAGAAGCCTGCTGCATACACCAGTACATTTATTTACGCTACAAAGATCAAATCATCTTGGGCAGTTTATTTTAAATGAAGACCTGATCAAAGAGGCAGTGAGAAAAAATAAAACAAAAAATACAAATCCAGATCAGGTGTAGAGGAACAAGCAAACTTTTTGGAAACCTTACTGAAGCCTCTTGTATGGTGAAACAAAGCCAATTTAGAGAGCATCGGGATGAGGTTTAGATTTAAATTCCACTCTCAGAGGAATTCAGCATCCTTATCCTTTTGAGTCTCAGGTTCCACCTGAGTTTATTTCCTAAGGATGAATGCATTTTCAACAGAGCTTGCAAAGGTCACAACCCCATGAGCTCTGGGGGTTTTCTGGCAAAACACAGGTGCTGAGTTCCACACACTGGGTCCGAATCAGATGAGGCTTATTCAGACCATTTCCTGCCTATGAGCAATGATATTCATGTTCCATCTCACATGCCCAGTGCAGGTGATGTGGCAGAAAGAGCACAGAGGGAGCTCACCGGGGGCTCTGGAAGACCCCAAAGGTTCAGACCCACAAGGGGCATGGCTCTGCCTGCTCCAGGTGCAAGGGGGGCTTCTCTCTCAGTGTGTCCTGGGGTGGGAGTGGAGGGTGGATGGGTGGAGGATAGGCAAACAGCAAAGTCACTTCTGTGTCCAAATTAGAGCTCTGGAGTTATGGTGGAAAAAGGACAGACCACACCTCCTGCAACAAGGGAGCACTTATTCAAGGCAACACTTGTCTTTAGAGGATGTTGACGATGCCCCAAACTTACTGTAGCTGTCAGGGAAATTAGGTGAGCTATTTAGTATCATTCAGTTTCATTTTACAGAATCAGCATGTTGTTCTTAGACTTTCCTCTGATCCTTTTAGGTCTCAACTTACATATTGCCCTCTTAAAGAAGCCTTCTAGTTCCCAGACTGAGTTAGGAACCCCTACCCCTGCTGGACTCAGTTAGTCCTTTCCATATTGTGCTGTAATTGGCTATACGCCATCTGTCCTTTCCAGACTAGGAGTCTTCCGAGGGCCCTGAGGTTCCCAATTTCCGGTGTTTGGACTGGTGCTCTGTAAATGTTTAGGGAATGAAAGGGTAATGAATAAATTAATGAAACAAGTAAGAATCATAGAGTATTAGAAGCACTAAAGAAAAGGTGTAAAATCCATCAACTTTTAAATAATTCATTTAAATGATATTCAAATGCATATTACCTCCAAGAAATAATTTCTGCATTCAATTGAGTTCTCAATGCCAAACAAATGAAAAAAGAGGGTGTGGTTGTGGGGGGCTGTGAGAGTAATGGTGCAATCCATGTCACTGTCATAGTTATCTGGCCATCCAGTACTCCTCAGGTTGCCAAATGCCTTGTGATAGTCTCTGTTGCAATCTTAGAAGAAAAATATGCACAATTAATGTATGCATTCCGATGTTCAGTGCCCTTTTAACTTCACAGGAATAATTCAAAAAGATCATTACATGTGAACAAACTTTAGAAAAAAGTAATCCAGCTTCTTCGTTTACCTTTGAGATAATTGAGACCCTGAGCGGTGAAGTGAATTTCAAGCAGCACACACAGATGCAATGCAGCAGCTGGTTCACACAAACACCCCTACAGGAGGCATGACACAGGAGCCTTCTCCTTTAAAGACGAATACTTGAGGATCCTTTGAACTTTTCTGATCACATTGAGGTGAAGTGGCTAGCATTCAGACTCTCTTTTAGACAAGGACGCTACCTCCAAAGTTTTGCACAAGGATTTTAAATCCATTGGTGAGTTATTTGTGGGAAATTGTTCTTTACCTTTTCTTCTTGTAAAAAAAAAATCAAAACTACTTTTGTTTGTTTAACCAAAGGCAGCTTTCATTTGAATCAATTCAAAATAAATATTAAATAAAGTGTTCTGTGAAAATAAACTTCTCAGTGATAGTAATCAGGTAACTCTTTTAAGGCTTTTTGATTTTTACAAAAATAATTTTCTAAGATTTTCAACCTTGTGAAAATACTAAAAACCTCTGAAATATAAACATTAAATGGGTAAATTGTATGATATGAGGATTATATTTTGATAAAGCTCGTGTAAATATGTATATATTTCTTGTAAATAAATATGTATATTCAGTGTGGTTAAGTGGGTAAATTAACAAAATAACTGGTATATTTTTAAAATCAACTACATAGACGTTGAAGAAAATGCTAGCATTCTAAGCATCTTGGTTAGTATTGTATTCTCTTTACCTCTTTAGAAACCAACTTTAGTAATTTGCTAAATTGGGCCTGGGTTCTAGTTAAGAGATGGGTGTGGTTTTTGTTAACAAATCCTAATTTACTCACAGGAGTCAATTCTAGAAATAATTGTAATTATTCTAGGAATAATTGTAACGATGGCAGCGTTTCTTAATAAAAGATGACGTTCCAGGGCTCACCTGCTATCTGATAGGTGAAACTCATTCTAGAATTTCTGTTTAAAACTCCAGATTTGAAAATGACAATTGCAGTACTCATAGAAGAATAAAACACTGGCACAGCCGAAGCATTTTTGCCACAGAACTGAATTCTTGAATTTCCATGACTCTGAAATGAAATGGAAGCCAAGTCATGTTAGATTTATTTCAGAAGAGAACAGCGTAACAGAAATTAAACTGCCTATAAAAGTATGGCTTAAATATTTAACCATGGAAACTAGCTCTGTTGTTGGAAGTGCTCTGCAAGAAGACTCACGTTGGCCTTGGAACTGATACAAGTCGCATCTTCCCAGAGGGGAGGGAGGAGGAGAGGCAAAGTTTCTGCTGAAACCACAGACACTTCCCAGCTGAAAACAAGACCCCTCCCCTCCCATGAGACTTCCTAGTTGAGGCCTGTGCCATTGCTCTGAGTACCACCGGGCTGTTTGAGAGTTCACTGGATTTCTCCTCCTGGGGCTTTTGCCAGTCCTGAGCTCCATGAGACTAACAACCATCATCGCCCTGATCCAGCCCTTGCTACCCCTTAGCAAATCTAATCAGAGCCTTTGGTTCCACTGTACATCCCCAAGCCAGCCAGGGCCTGTAATGAGGTGCCGGTTCCCCTTTGTAACACTTGGGCAGCCCTCATTACCTCTCAAAAGCCTGGAGTAAATGCAGTTGAATGCCCATCAGTTCTTGCATAAAAACAAGTTGTACCAAAGTCAGGGTATTTGCAGCCTCCCTGTCACAGGTATGTCTCTAATATCTGCAGTCCTTAGGAACCTACTGAAAGACCCAACCCACCTCTGCTTGCAAACTCCTCTTACTGCTCAGGACTTCCACTCCTCCTCCCAACTGTCTCCTGCTCTTGGTCCTTGTCTAACTTTGCTGTATCCTGTGAACTTTAACCGCACTGTCAATCATTCTCTGTATACATCCCCCGCCTTTCCACTTTGTAGCCTTAGCAAAACCTGTTTCTCCACCAGCCTCCTGGTAGAGGCCATTCTTTTCCCATGCTCCACAGTTAATTGAGTAGGAAGGGTGGGGGGTCAGCCTAGGGGGAAGGGAGGGATGCTCCACGTTCCTCACTGCAGCTTCCATCCTTGCCTCAAAGCTGGTTCACCTTTTGAGGGTCTCTACATCTGGTCAAATATATTCTCACCATTGTCATCACTCTCACTTACTTTTCTCCTGGTTACTTCCCAGCATTTATGAAAGACTTGAGGTGTCTCAGCTCATAGTAATCTCCTGCCCCTGATTTCCTTTCTGAACCCTTAGAGGTTTCAGTGTTTATACAGACAAGCTATTAAACACCCTCACTTTATATTTCTTAACACCAGTGACTTCCATCTCTGTGTCTCTGTTCATCCCCAATGCCAGGTACCTACTGTACATCCTCTATAACAGCCCTACACATCATTCCTTCATGATCTTCCAATTAGACCTTCTCTGTCTATTCTTGGATACCCCGAGAATCCCAGTTTCTCCCAGCTCATCCGTCAATGTTTGTCTTTCCTCCCTACCTACCCAGTCTGAAACCCTTGATTGTTTCTTGTATTCATTCAGTTGAAAACATTATTCAGTCATGACAAACACTGGGTCTTACTCGCGGCCACTCCAGCTGCTGTTATGTTCCAGCTGGTGCCCAGTGCTCTGTAAGTGGCACTCTGTGCCCTGCTGAGTGGTCCACCATGATCCTCATTGTCTTAGCTTCATGAAGCAGGGGGAAAAGGCTTCACCCAAAGGGCCTTGTTCCACTTGGCTCTAAGTCCTTCCAGTAAGGGTACCACTGGGTAATAGGGATTTTGTCCTGAAAACCATTACCAACAGAATGATGATAATCTAGCATCTTGTCCATCTTGAGAGCTTGGGAGCTCATCTCAGCGTCTATGCTTTGCACAAAACTGAGCAAGTCCAGGGCCTATTCAGCTGCCAGCACATCTCACACCTCTCCACATTGGAGTCAGACAAATGGGACTTTTCTCTCCCCAGCAAGACCAGGTGAGAAGCAGGGGACCCCAGATTTATAATGAAGAGGACCCTGAAAATTCAGAAGACAGCAAATGGGACTCTACTATTCCAGCACATGGGGCTTGAACATGACATTCTTGGAATGAACTGGGGAGGGTTAGTTGCTCCCCCAACTGCAGAAAGACAATCCAGGTATTCTCAGATGTTCTCCCTGGTATCCATCCTCAGTTCATGGCCTCTCCCTTTACATATTTTTCCCTGGATAATCTTATTCTTCTCATTATTTCAATTACTTATCATGATAATGATGATGCACAAAAATCTTTGGGCCTTAGGTCAACATCCCACTTTGTGTCCAACTGTCTCGTCAACATCTTATTCCAGAGGAAATTCAGACTCAGCATTTTGTAAAGCTCAAAATGGCTTTCTTTCTTTCTTTTTTTTTTTTTTTTTTTTGAGACGGAGTCTCACTCTGTCACCCAGGCTGGAGTGCAGTGGTGCGATTGGGTTCACGCCATTCTCCTGCCTCAGCCTCCCGAGTAGCTGGGACTACAGGCGCCTGCCACCGCGCCCGGCTAATTTTTTTTTGTTGTTGTATTTTTAGTAGAGACGGGGTTTCACCGTGTTAGCCAGGATGGTCTCAATCTCCTGACCTCATGATCCACCTGCCTCGGCTTCTCAAAGTGCTGGGATTACAGGCGTGAGCCACCGTGCCCGGCCTCTTTTTTTTTTGTTGTTGTTGTTGTTGTTGTTGTTGTTGAGACAAAGTCTTGCTCTGTCGCCCAGTCTGGAGTGCAGTGGCGCAATCTTGGCTCACTGCAACGTCCGCATCCCAGGTTCAAGCGATTCTCCTGCCTCAGCCTCCCAAGTAGCTGGGGTTATAGGCACACACCACTGAACCTGGCTAATTTTTTGTATTTTTAGTGGAGATAGGGTTTCGCCACATTGGCCAGGCTGGTCTTGAACTCCTGACCTCAGGTCACCTGCCTCGGCCTCCCAAAGTGCTAGGATTACAGGCATGAGCCACTGCGCCCGGCCCTTTTCTTTTTATCTCTCTTATATTACCATGAATATAGACCTCTGAAACTGGTGCCAAATGGCCTCTTCACTGATTCTCTTGTGTTCTGTATTGACCCTTTCAATTCAGCCTATACATAAATCCTACTAACTATACGTATTTCTCCAAGCATGGTCCATGGAGCTCTGGTATTGGCACCAAAACACCAGAGATGTTTGTCAAAAAGTCAGATAAATGGGTGTTATAACTCAGTCTCTGAGGGTGGGCCAGGGAGAATGCACTTTTAAGATGCATCTTAATGCATTCTTAGGCACACAAAGCTTTGAGAGCTCTGGACCTACAGGACCAAGTTCAAGTTTCTCGACACATCTGATTGGAGGGCTTTGTGTACAGATGAAAAGCACATTAAGCTGGAAGTAACTTAGAAAATTATTTAATCATGGCCTCATTATTTCAAGTGTTTTGCAAAAGCTGGTGAAAAGATGCGACTGTCATTCATCCTATAATTGTTACCTGTGGTGAGTCCTGAAGCTCTAAGTAATTCTGCATGCAGTCTTATGAGCTCAGCTGTTAACACCCACACAGTTATCTTGACCTGCTGATATGGAGGGATGTCAATGACCCAAGTACAGATGGAAAATGGGACATCTGGGTCTGATGAATTGGGTGATGAAATATTTTGTGGGGTCCAAGTTGCATTGTATGTTCCACCACAAGGCACTGGGAAGAAAAAGGAACACAGGAGACAATTTATTCATGTCTCATCTCAGGCAATCTTTAAAATTCTGTGTTCCTCATCTCCCACCCCAGAGGAGCTATATTTTCATCATTCCATTAAGAATTGGGGGTTTATATCCTTGACTAAAAATTGTATCAAATTTTGTACCACAGATTAAACATAGAGTAATTAACATGGTGTTTAGTAATTGACATTGAGTTTGGATAGTAATTGACATGGAGTTTAGTAATTAACATTGAAATTTGAATATAATAAGCAGGGCATTCTTTTCAGTGCCTAAATACATGTGTATTTCATAACATATAAAAATGCTTCTATTTACTCACTGTCCATGATGGTGTATGTAGCATTAAATCCTTCCTTTTGTTAAGTCACTGATGAATTGAACCATAAGGAAGTTACCAGAAGAGATAAAAGGAGCAGGTACAGTGGAACCACAAAACATTCCAGCCAAGTTGGCATTTTCACTAACCCCATGGTATAACTGAAAAGAAAAACAATTCATTACTTCTCCATTATTTACAAAAAAGTTGCATCTTTCACACTAAATTGGATGTGAAGTTGCAATAGGTCATGATTAAATATTTTTACATTGATGTTCTTAGAGATGGTCTTAATTTAGGAATAGAATTATAATTGGATTGATTATATTATGACTTTCAGTAAAAACCTGGTATGATGCCTAACTTTTTTTCCTCTTTGGGAAAGTAACCTATGATTTTAAAAAGAATGTGTCATGAGAGTCCACTCACCCACTGCTACCTTAACCACTGCACCCACTAACACTCTGGCCCTAGTTGCTCTGATCTCTTGCCTTGATGATCACTGGAGACTCCCACAAAGCCCCTGATTCTGCTCTTGTTCCTTTTAGTCTATTCTCAAAATGTCATCGAGAGGATACTGTTAAAATGTTAAGTCAGACCAGGTCATCACTCTGCTGAAACCCTCCTAACTGCCCATCCACTCAATAGAACAACCAAAGCCATCACAATGGGCTTCTCCCCTCCTCTCCCACCCCTGACCTTTCTGATCTAATTTCTTATTGTCTCCACTTTGTTCATTTTGCTTCTTGAGCCAAACCAAGCATGCTCCTGCTTCTTGGGTATGGCATTTGCTGTTCCCTTTGCCTGGAATGCTCTTCCCTGTATAACCACATCGTTTGTCCTCCTACATTTCTTCAGGTCTTTACTCAGATATCCCCAACTTGGCCGGCGTGATGGTACACGCCTGTAATCCCAGCTACTCCGGAGACTGAGGCAGGATAATCGCTTGAATCTAGGAGGAGGAGGTTACAGTGAGCTGAGATCGTTTCACTGCACTCCAGCCTGAGTGACGAAGCAAGACTGTCTCCAAAAAAAAAAAAAAAGATAGCCCCAACTCAATAAGGCCTTCCTTGTGTAAACTCTCCCAACATTCCCATCTCCTTTCCTGCTTGACTTTTCTCCACAGCAAGTATTACCTTCTGTATACTACATATTTAACTTTTTTTTTTTTGAGACAAGGTTTCATTCTGTTGTCCAGGCTGGAGTGCAGTGCTACAATCATAGCTCACTTCAGCCTTGAACTTCTGGGCTCAAGTGATCCTCCCACCTCAGCCTCCTAAGTACTGGGACTACAGGTGCATGCCACTATGCATAGCTAATAAAAAAAATTTTAGAGATGTGGTCTTGTTATGTTGCCCAGGCTAACTTGTTTATTTCATTGTCTTTCCCACTGAAGAGAATACAAGTTCCATGAATGCACAGATTTCTGTTCTGCTCACTGCCATGTTCCCAGTTTTTAGGTGTCTGCACATGACAGGCACTCAATAAATATCTAATAAATAAATAAGCAAGTGCTTTGATTCCTCTCTTCCACAAGCCCTCCCAAAACTATTCTCCCTGAGGCTTCTTTACCTCAATGTTTCAAGCCTACAACTTCAGTCATCTCTGATTCCTCTCTCTCTCTTCACTCCACATCCACTCCATTCTACCTTCAAAACATATCTCAGAGGGCTCCATCTCCAGGTGACCACCATTGTTCTTCACCTGTTCCCACTGAAACATCTTCTTAATAGACCTAATTCCGGAGCAGCCATAGTGTTCTCCACTGAATTGCCTGCATGTCTGCAAACTCCAATGAGATGCTGCTCCTGCTCTGACTAAAATGCTCCGCAGATCCCCGTTTCAACTAAAGTAAAATTCCAGCTCCTTCCCACGGTCTGAAAGCCCCAGCTGCTCTGGCCTGCACCTCCTTCCCAGGCCGCCCCCACCTCACTGCTGGTTGCACTTCCTTCATCCCAGAAGGACTCCTGCCCATGGCCCTGCTCCTGCAGCTCTTCCTGCCAGGAGACGTCTTTCCTCAGCTGAAGCTGAGCCCGCACAGCTAAGGACTCCCTGTCATTGGCCCTCATCTCACATGTCACCTCCTCAGAGAAGCCCGTGCTATTGAATGTTGCCCTCAGCATCATCCTGTTTTATTTTCCTATTACAATCAAAACCGATCTTATTTATTGTTGATTTGCTTTGTCCGGTCTCTTTCCCAACAAGGATGTAAGTCCCACGGGTGGGGAGACGGAGATCTGTCTGACTTCTTCACTGTGGTGTCGCCAGCACCCAGAACAATTCGCAGCCATGGCAGCCTTCTAGAAACATCCTTTGAAAAAGTGGGCGCTTGGATTTCTCTCAAACACATAACGAGAAAACATTTGTTTTCTTCTGAGTAATCTTCATTGTATTTCTTTTTTTTTTTTTTTTTTTTGAGACGGAGTCTCGCTCTTTCTCCAGGGCGGACTGCAGTGGCGCTATCTAGGCTCACTGCAAGCTCCGCCTCCCGGGTTCACGCCATTCTCCTGCTTCAGTCTCCCGAGTAGCTGGGATTACAGGAGCCCGCCACCGCGCCCGGCTAATTTTTTTTGTGTTTTTACTAGAGACGGGGTTTCACCGTGTTAGCCAGGATGGCCTCGATCTCCTGACCTCGTGATCCACAGTGCCCCTTTTCTGTTTCTTTTTTCTTTTTCTTTTTTTTTTTTCTTGAGACGGAGTTTCGCTCTTGTCACCCAGGCTGCAGTGCAATGGCGTGATATTGGCTCACTGCAACCTCTGCCTCTGGGATTACAGGCATGAGCCACCGCGCCCCGCCCTATTGTATTTCTAAATGAGTATCAGTGTGTATCTAACTCCAAATATTAAATTCATAACAGAGCTGTGATGTGCTCAAGGCCACAGAACAGCCATGACCATGACCACTGACATTATTCTAAAGTGCTAGAATTATATAAGACAGGAATGGCTAAAACCATTAATTTCAAAAGAAATGCACCACTAGATGGTACTGTCTTTCCAACTTAAACATGATTTTAGTTAATTCAGAATCCAAAGCTCGAGTTTTCTAATCTTCACCCCCCTTGTTTCACGGAAGAGCACATTTGCCAAGTTTTAGATCATGCACTTTTTCTGGTAAGCAAGTTAAAATTTCATGATAATCATTGCTGTCTTTACGATCACGTTTATATTAGCAAGCATTTTTTTTTTTTTTTTTTTTTTTGACATGGAGTCTTGCCCTGTTGCCCAAGCTAGAGTGCGATGGCCTGATCTTGGCTCACTGCAACCTCCGCCTCCCGAGTTCAAATGATTCGCTAGCCTCAGCCTCCCAAGGGATTACAGGCGCCCGCCACCACACCGAGCTGATTTTTGTATTTGTAGTAGAGACGGGGTTTCACCATGTTGGCCAGGCTGGTCTCCAACTCCAGACCTCCTGATCGGCTCGCCTCGGCCTACCAAAGTGCTGGGATTACGGGCATGAGCCACCGCTCCCATCCGCAAGCATTTTTATTCTGGGGCTTGTGTGCCAGGTCCCTGTGCTGGGTCCTGTGCATACAAGGATGTATAAAGCCCTTTCTAGACCTTCAAGACATAGACCTCCTCATGAACAAAGGAGAGTAAAGGTCTATAAATTAAATATACATATACTTGTGTGTATATGCACATACACTATATATGTATACATATAATACATATAAATATATGTGTGTATATAAATTATATACAAAATAGAGAAAAGTAAGTGCCACAATAAAAGAATGGAAGTGTATCATGAGAACCCACATGATGGAGACAGACATTTGGATTGGCCCTTAAATGTAAGTAGAGACCTTCCAGACCTACAAAAGAGGAAGGGTATCCCAGCCAGACAGACATGAGTGCCAGGCCATGGAAGTGTGAAATGCATGGCATGTGTCAACAACTTCTGACCCCCTTCATTGGGCCTGGAGGCTAGGGTGAGAGAACAGGAGAAATGACGAAGTCCAAAAAACAAGGCTGTGAAGTTCCATACATTTCATGCCAAGGAGTTTGGATCTGATCCTACATGATGTAAGCTCAGATTTGGGCTTTAAATGGATAACTGGTAAATGTGAAAGAAGGTATGAGGCAGAAGCCAGGGCTAGATGGAAGGAAATGACATATGTGCCTGGCCCCAAGCTGGTGTTGGGTTAGTTGATTCACTACCACAGTAAGATTTCTCCTAAGTGAGTTGAAATAGCTTTTGGCCTCGAGATAACTGACATAAGAAGCTCTAGACTCCTGTGCGTCAAACCCAAGATCTGTATCTGCTCTCTTATTCTCTGATAACACTAAGTCTCCACTAAAGACTTTTGTCAGGTTGCCCTACAGTGCTTTGCAGGGGGTGCCCTATACAATGATGAGGAGAGGGAATCATATATAAACTGGGATATACATGGTGTCTTTAGGATCTACACCACCATACGCAGCTATGGGCTGCATTCTGGGAGCATACATTTCCTAGCACAACTGCGTTGGACCTGGAGCTTGAATTACGTTCTAAGTCTTGTGGATGTGGGTAAGTGCTGAGAAGAATGTTATATTTTCTCAACTTTTAGAACTCTGATAGTTTTAGAATCTTCTAAAGGTCTTGAAGGCATTGTACAAATAATTTAGTGGCAGGCGGGCTCTGCTACAACCACGGCAAGATCCCACACTTCACCCAGCTATTGACTTGAGCAGTCAGAGAAACTGGGAAAGAAAATTTTTGGATTTTACTTCCTATGAACTTTTAATGCACAAGGGCAATAGGCTTTGATATTGGACTATAATTCTTTTCAAATTTAATACTTTTATATATTAATATCCTTAGGACTTTATCTTTTAATATTTCCCTGGGAGTTTGATCACAGGAGGATTTTGATATTCTTACTTGGAGTATCTTAGAGTATCTTCATGGATTCTTTGATCTTATTGCAGAATGTCTGATGGGGTCTTCTGGGCAACATGCCAGGGCATAATTTAGTATGGGTGGAAGAATAGAGAGTGACTTTTCAGGTTTGGGGCTAAACTCTAACTCATTTCAGCATCTTCTGGGGAAGAAAAGTTACATTAGTCCCAGTTGCCTCAGAAAAAAGCCACAAAGAAACAATGATTAGAATCAGCTCTACAAGTGCAGGAGTTTTCCTAGTATTGTTTTCTAAAATCTCAATGTTCTTTTCTAGTTGTTGGAGCAATGTCTAGAATATAGTAGGTATGCTAATTAACATTGATTGAATGAAAGAATAAATGAATAGTAGGTGCAACCTCATATGGATAGGAACGTGATACCTTCCATAGACTGCTGATCCTCTCCCCAAAGATGGACCACCCCTCCTCAGCTCCAGTGTCTGACACAGACTGAATGGTTAACCCCAGTGCGTTAAATCAGACCTTCTCAATGAGGTCAATACCACCCCGTAGAGAGTGTTTTGCACAAGTGTGGTGGTTTTTGGGTCATCACTATAATTTGGGGCTATAACTGGCATTTAGTAATTCATGGTACAGTTTTGCAAAGTGAAAACTTATGTCCCACATAACTTTTGAATGTCGTGTCTGACATTTGTGTAAAGAAAACTTTTTATAATTATTTGATCCCAGAACCTAAATCCATTTTGTATATAAACACAAAAATATTTTTGCACAGTTTCAATATGCGCCAAATTTCCAGAAATGTAATTATTGTGTAAGCTGAGGGAAGACTGTACTTTGTTTGCTTTAGAAATGTTTGTTTTAAGTCTTTCCACCAGTTTGGAAATTCATGATGCAGATGGCGATGTTACTATTGGCATGTGGGTTGCAAATACAACCCACTCATATTTGTTTAAATTTATACTTGTTATTCACCACCATTCCACATATAAAAGGGATCTATTTTATTACATGACTTTGCGTAACAGTGTTAGAATACTTATATATGCGAATATACACTATTTTCTGTACTTTCCTTTTATTTCTCCTTTTCATTGCCTTTAGGATATTATAGTGATTTTTTGAAATTACATTATGGGTAGGTTATAGCATAGATGATATTCACTTCAGGTGGGAAAGGATGCATTACAAAATATTGGCTATGAAAAGGGGCACTGACACCTGTAATCCTCGCATTTTGGGAGGCTGAGGTAAGTGGATCACCTGAGGTCAGGAGTTTGAGACCAGCCTGGCAAACATGGTGAAACCCCGTCTCTACTAAAAACACAAAAATTAGCCAGGTGTGGTGGCGCACGCCTGTAAGCCCAGCTACTTGGGAGGCTGAGGCAGGAGAATCGCTTGAACCGGGGAGGCAGAGGTTGCAGTGAGCCAGTATCACACCATTGCACTCTAGCTGGGTGACAAGAGTGAAACTCCGTCTCAAAAAAAAACAGAAAAAAGAAACAGAAAAGGGGCATTAATGTGGTTGAGGAAAAACTGGGCAATGTTAGGATGAATACATCTCTCTGCTGGTTCCATATTTCCTGGCAGAAAAAGTCAACTAGGTTCATGCTCCTGGCCCCTCTCTGCTGCCCAAGTCACTGCTTACCACAAGAGTGACAACCAAGTGGTAATTTAGGAGTCAAGAACCTGGGCATGAGAGGATGTAGCTCACGGCCTCTCCTTTCCTTCTCCATTTTGGTAGTCAGCCTCCCACAGGAAGCATTCTTTTGTGATGTTCCTCTCAATTTTGTAAAGCATCACAAAAGGGAGTAAATTTCTGTTTATTTTGTAAATCCCAGCTCAGCCCTCCCCTCTAGGAAGCCTTTCCTGAACCCCAAAACGAAGCCAATCAGAGCCTCTTCGGCTCTGCCCTTCTACGTTGTTTCTATTTATGATTTTTGTCATTTATACAACATGTTATACAACGTGACAAAAATGTCCATTATTTAAATGTATTTTATTTGTACTTTAAATGTAATTATTTAAATGTATATTATTTGTTTACATGTCAGTCTTCTACACTTTATTTACAGCTCCTCAAGAAGCTGGAACTCCTCAAGATATGCCTTTAGCTCTCTACACCTCCAGTGATGCTGGTACAGGGCCTGACAAATACCCTTGCCAACTAACTCCTTCTGCAATGGATGTGTTGTGGCTTTCAACAGAACCATTCAGTGAAATGCACAATTCACTAGGTGATTCAGTTACCATAATTACTCTCCAAGTCAACCCTTTCACAAACAATCATGATAGAATTATGAATGAATAATGGAATTGGTATGATTTTACTTGTATATCTACCACAGAGTTCAGTTAAATTAGCTTTTCTAAAAAGTGATTTATAATCTCTAAAAAAAAATCTAAATGGAATCAAATGTCCCATTTATCACAGAAAAATCTCTTTAATAAAGAAACCTCCAAGCTCCACATTCCAAGGGCTGTTCTTTGATCTGCCAGTTTACTGGTAGTTGGAAACGTTGCCAGTTGAAGGAAATTGCTTTTCCAAGAGGGAAAACAAGAATAGTTCTGAACAGAATTTATTTGAAAAAAAAAGTATTTTATTTTGAAGCAAGAAAATAACTCCTTGTTTTTGATATTGTAGTTTCTGGCCTGAATGAATTGCAGAAATTCAGACAATGACAAGCTGTTTTAATGACATTATCAAATCACGCTCCATAAAAATGGATCTTGAGAGTAAATCCAATCAACTCTCCTAGCAAGGCCATCCTCAAAACATTTTTGAAATTGTAATTTTATATGTAAATCCATTATTTTTAGTTTTTAAGAAAAAGAAATTCCATAGTGTCCATGCCTATTTGGAATTACTCCAAGGGGGGAAAAATGGGGAGGTAAATTTGTTTACTATTTATGTCAGGCACAGTGCTAAACACTCTAGTACACATAATTTTAATCCTCAAAACTGCCTTTCATGGTAGGTACTATTATGTGATTTAAAGAAAAATAGATGAAGTGATAAGGAATTGGGGAGATTAGGAAACTGGTCTGACAGCAAAATTGGGTTTGAGTCCCCATACTGTCTGTCTCTAAACCTTATTACCTTTCTGTAAAATCAGGGGAGCTCTTGAACAGTTCTGAATTCAGCTTTAGGACTACTCTAGTCATTTTGGTCTCTCCCCACCTTTTTTTTTTGAAAGTGTCTCACTCTGTTGCCCAGGCTGGAGTGCAATGGCACAATCACAGCTCACTGCAGCCTCTACCTCCTGGGTTTGGGGGATCCTCCCACCTCAGTCTCACGAGAAGCTGGAACCATAGGTGCACACCACCACACCCAGATACTTTTTTTGTATTTTTCATAGAGACGGGGTCTCACTATGTTGCCAGGGCTGGTCTCAAACTTCTGAGCTCAAGCAATCTGCCTACCTCTGCCTCCCAAAGTGCTGGGATCACAGGTGTGAGTCACGGCACCCGGCCGGCTAGGTGTCATTTTAGGAAAGGAGAATTCAACCTGAATTGACATTCCCTGTTATCTTTAGTCTTTCATGAACTCCTGTGATCCAGCTTCTGTGCCAATACTCTATTAAAATGGTTGTCATCCAATGGAATGAGGCTGTTCTTCATCTTTACCTTTCTTGGCCTCTACTTTACAATTTAATAGTATTGACCACCCATGCTTTGTAAAAGAATCCCCCTGCCCCTTGACTTCAGGGATACTACACTATTCCTGGTCTTCACATTTATTTTTTCATGACGCATCTGTTTCTTTTTCTGCCCCTTTTGCCCTCTCCAACTGCCTCCCTGGGTACCTTTCCTGGAGCTGAGAGCCTGACTCTCTAGAATCCATGCTGACTTCATCTAAGAAAGCATCCTTTCTCCTGCTGTAAGGAAGGCTCTTTGCTGCATCCTATCTATTCATGAAGCTGTCTTCTCACTGGAGCTCCATTCTATTCTCTGCCCACTGCAGTCTCACTTGTCTGTCTTGCTCTCACCAAAACCACACTGTTATTTTTCTGGTCTCCCAGCCTTAGCCCTTTTCATAGTAAAAACATAAGCATATCATTATGTACTCAAATGGATATTCCGTCCACAAATTTTCCTTCCTTTTCTTTTAAAACAATTTTCTTTAAACTTTATGACAGTCTTAGAACTTAAGTTTCTCTTGCACCCCTCTTGCCATCTCCGCCATGGCTGCACCGCTGATCTGGGTCTAAGAGTGACCTCCTTACCTAGGGGTGACCTTTCCCTGGAGCCCTCCCAGCCTCCTCTCCTTCCAGTTCCCATAGCTGCTGATTTCAGATCTTCCCCAGCTACTGCTCTCATCACATCACTCATTGGAAAACCTTCAACCACTCCTTATTTTCAGCCACACAAAGTCTAAAGTCATTAGTTTGACTTTCAGGATCCTTTGTAATCTCAGCATTTATCTACTTACGCCATCTTATTTCTTGCTACTCTTTAGCACTATTCTGCTTCAATATAGCCAGCCTCTTTACTCTTTCGACAACACGCACATATCAAGTTCAGCGCTTTTTCAAAAATGTTCACCTTGCCTGAATTCTCTCCTGACTTGAGTAAGTTTTTCCTCATTCTATCACGTCTTTGTTGATCATTTCAGAGTTTCATGAACTTTCTTTCCTTTTAAGCTTGCACATTGCTTCAAGCCTTCATCAAATGCATTCATTAGCGCTTATGTGCTTACTATCCTGAACTGTACATTCTTAATTTGCATGTGTCATCCCATAATTTTCCAATCAGACTTAAGCTCCTCCTAAATAGAAATCTTGCCATACTTTTAATTTTTCCCCTGAGAGTGCAGTAGTAAATATTGTGACTTAACACTTCTAATCTGAACCCATATAACCTGATAGGTATAATAATTTAACATTAAAGAGTCTTAATAATTGAACAGAAGCTTCTTGATTTACTTTTTCATTTTTTATTTTTATTTTTTGAGATGGAGTCTTGCTCTGTCACTCAGGCTGGAGTGTATTAGCAAGCTATCAGCTCACTGCAACCTCTGCCTCCCGGGCTCAAGGGATTCTCCTGCCTTAGTCTCCCTAGTAGCTAGGATTACAGGTGCCCACCACCACACTCAGCTAATTTTTTGTATTTTTAGTAGAGATGGGGTTTCACCATATTGGTGAGGCTGGTCTTGAACTCCTGGCCTCAAGTGATCCACCCACCTTGGTCTCCCAAAACGTGGGGATTACAGGCATGAGCCACCATGTCCAGCCTTGATTTACTTTTAATGTGATTTCAGAACCATTTTACTATCTAAACATATATGATAAGCAAATCTATAAGCCTAAGAAATAGACAAATTAAGAGGTATTATTTGTGTCACTGACATTGTTTATTTTAGGATTTGCCAAAGGTCCTTTGAGTATCTCTCTCTAGAAAATCGACCTTCCCATAGATCGTCTCTTGCAAGACATTGACGAATAGGAGATTTTAATGCTAATGTTAGAAGCCAGTCACACAAAATATTTGAGTCACCCATATTAAAGATTAATTTGATGTGAAGGTAGAGCATCTATAATATTAAATGTTGCATCATTGAAGAATAGGTCATTTAAAAAACAGTAGTACCTGTATTCACAATTTTCAGGACTTCCTGTAATGATATAAACTGGAATACACTATATTAGAGTCTGGGGTGAGTAGACTCTGTTAAAAAACAAAACAGCCTTACCTTTACATAATCATAAAGGCATCTTTGCCTAGTACTTGCTGCTTCCAGAGCAAACGTATTGAAGGTGAGGTGAATTCGTTTATTTACAGGTGCAATTATGATCCATACACAGTTTAAATTCTTGTCATATATTCCATTCGAATCTGAATCAGGACAGGCAAAGGTATTATTCGAACCTGTCAGATAACCACTACATCCTTGCTGAGGCCCTGCATTAAAACAAAGACACATCACTATGCAGACCAAACAGAATAGACCTTACATTGTACATGGAGGATTTTTAAAAGAACATAGTTTCCATTTTCTGTCACACTCTGAGAACATGATCAGATCATTCCCTCCTGGGCTCCTTCCTTTCCTCTCTCTTTCTCTCCCTTTGTTTTGTCCTTCCTTTCCCCCCACCCCGCCATCCCTCCATCGCTCCCTCTATTCATCCCTCCCTCGCTCTTTGCTTCCATAGCAGAGCCTTCAGGTCTCCTTCTTTCTCATAGAGCTGCTCAGTGGGAAAACACACAGGGTTTTATATATGTTTTTAGAACTGTTGATGTGATTCATTGAAGAACTGCTGATGTGATTTATTGAAGATTTTCCTAGCCTTGAAAAATCCAATTTTATACAAAATCAAGTATTTTGCATAATAAAACTGGTGGAAAATGTCCATATGTTTTACTTTTATATTCCACTTTTATGAACACTGTCAGACTGAAAACTGAATTTATGAAGAATTTACCTAACGTACCAAGAAAATTGCTGCCAACAAATCTTTTACTTACATAGTGTGATAGAAAGAGTCTGAGTACACTGCAAAAACATGCCAAATTGTAAAGACCATCGATGCCAGGAAGAAACTGCATCAACTAATGAGCAAAATAACCAGCTAACATCATCATGACAGGATCAAATTCACACATAACAATATTAACCTTAAATGTAACTGGGCTAAATGTTCCACAGACTCACAAACTGGATAACGAGTCAAGACCCATCAGTGTGCTGTATTCAGGAAACCCATCTCATGTGCAGAGACACACATAGGCTCAAAATAAAAGGATGGAGGAAGATCTACCAAGCAAATGGAAAGCAAAAAAAGGGCAGGGATTGCAATCCTAGTCTCTGAAAAAACGGACTTTAAACCAACAAAGATCAAAAGAGACAAAGAAGGCCATTACATAATGGTAAAGGGATCAATTCAACAAGAAGAGCTAACTATCCTAAATATGTATGCACCCAATACAGCCAAAGGATTATATACCCAAAGGATTATAAATCATGCTGCTATAAAGACACATGCACACGTATGTTTATTGCAGCACTATTCACAATAGCAAAGACTTGGAACCAACCCAAATGTCCAACAATGATAGACTGGATTAAGAAAATGTGGCACATACACACCATGGAATACTATGCAGCCATAAAAAATGATGAGTTCATGTCCTTTGTAGGGACATGGATGAAGCTGGAAACCATCATTCTCAGCAAACTATCGCAAGGACAAAAAACCAAACACCGCATGTTCTTGCTCATAGGTGGCAATTGAACAATGAGAACACTCGGACACAGGAAGGGGAACATCACACACTGGGGTCTGTTGTGGGGAGGGGGGAAGGGGGAGGGATAGCTTTAGGAGATATACCTAATGTTAAATGACGGGTTAATGGGTGCAGCACACCAACATGGCACATATATACGTACATAACAAACCTGCACGTTGTGGACATGTACCCTAGAACTTAAAGTATAATAAAAATATATATTTTTTAAAAAAAAGAAAGAGGCTGAGTGGCATTTTACACTGCAGTCCAATTTATATTCAGTCGCACTCTATATTGAACTTTTTCTTTTCCAAAACATGAGAAGCTAAAGGAAAAAATCTTTATGGAAGAAAAGGCCTTCTTTGAGATAAAAATTTTGTAATTCAGAATAAAAATACAAAGGAGACATAAATAATAATCTCAAGATAATTAAATGGTCTACCATAAAAATATACAAAAAACAGTCCTCAGAACATAGGATTTAGTTTTGTCTACTCCATGGCCTAAGCAGATAGCTCAGCAGTAATTTAAGAAGAGCTTAAAGGGACAAACAATTTATTGACAATTTTATAAGCAATGCTGAGGATGAAATAAGCTCAAAATAGCCCTAGTAGGAGCAAGAATTAAATAGGTGCTGAAAGTAATGTCTGTAAAGCTTGCATTGTACACAAATAGAGGTCATCACTAGTTCCAAAGTTAAACTTCACTGGGATTGGCCTTCAGTCTATTTTTCTTATTCCATTTTTTGCTCACAGTGAAAGGACTGCTTTCAACATTAGGGGGTGCTAAGATTTTGTACTTGAACCTTGGCAGGAAACAAACAATGGTGGCTCTCCTCAACTCTGACTGTAAACCCAATGGATAGCAAATGTCCAGGGTGATTTTTGTTACAGGTACATTACTTAGTAGGTCAGGCTTGCCCTGTCCATAGCTTCTAAGTCAGGGAAAACCATAGAGTATTTGCACAGTCAGACATTTCCCGAAGTTGAAATGCTTCCAAACGCCCAGTCCCTGATGGCATCTAGGACAAAATTGTTCTGAAACGTAAGCAATGCACAGTGCTACACCACATGTTGCTAATGATTCTGCTCATCTGAAATGGGTCTGCAAACTAAAGAGAGAGTTGGAGTTTGTGAAGTTTGAACAGCTTTGATTTCAGTGTGAACTGATTGTTACTTAAGGAAACCACTTAAGCTTATTGGCATGCATAGTACAGAAGAACAATGACTGAGAGTGTTAATGGATTGATAAATTTATTTATTACATGTTTTAATATTCAAGGAAGTATATTTAGTATTTAAGTAGAAAAAGATCAATGGTAGTCTATTAGTAATGATAAGACATAGATGCATAATGATGACACAATTTAGAAAATGATAGGTTCAGTAAAAGAGGCAGAAAAGTCTTATAGTTTTAGAAAAAGATGAAGATTACTTTGGGCTACGAGGATCTCGACTGTTCTAAGAAGGAGGTGACTTGGATCTGGGTCTTGAAGCATAAATAGAATAAAACCATGTAAAAATGGAATTGGTATTGGCAATTCCAGCTTGAAAGAATCTCATGATCCAAGGTTAAATGGGCAAGAATTTACATTATATGCACGGGCAAGCATAACTCTGAGAAAACAATAGGGCACATGAAGGAGAATAATGAGAACTAGGTTTGGGAAAACAGGATGAAGTCTTCTATAGAGGGCCTCAAATGCCGGATTATATAGAGTTTGGCTGTTAGACTATGTTCTGTGGCCAATGGGATCCATTTGAAAGATTTTTAATCAGAGAAGTGGTAGAATCAGGATGTACTTGCTAATCAAGTCTGATCTAAAAATTTATTCAGAACCAGCATTTTACATGTAAGGGAATGGGACTGAAGGAGATGAAACCAGGTAAAAGGACATTGCTGTAGCAAGGGCTGCAGGTAGGAGTGCTGAGGAGTTGGAGGTAGGTAGACAGGAAAATGATGTTGCTGGGCATTATTCTATTAATACATCAGCTTCAAAAACTCAATGTTATTTTTAAACATTCAAGCTATATATTTTATCACTACTTGTTTATTAATTATTACTAATAAGTTCATAAGGGCAAAATGGCAATTGTACTTGGGCACAGTGAATGCCATTACACACACTTATTGTTTAGTACTACTGCTATGACTAATGCCATAAGGCACACACCCTCATTCCAGGGAACCCCAGAACAAGCATCCTTAAATCACTGATGTGTTTGCCATGGATTGAGTGGTAGATTGACTGATCCATCCTTCCTTCCTTCCTTCCTCCCTCCCTCCCTGCCTTCCTCCCTTCCTCCCTTCCTCCCTCACTCCTTCTTCTTTCTTTCTTCTTCCTTTCCTTTCCTTTTCTTTCCTTTCCTTTCCTTTCCTTTTCTCTCTTTCTCTCTCTCTCTTTCTTTCTCTCCCTCTCTCTCTTTCTCTCCCTCTGTCTCTTTCTCTTTCTTCTCTCTTTCTTTCTTTCTCTCTCTTTTCTTTCTTTCTTCTTTTTTTCCTTTCTTTCTTCTAGATGAGGACTTGCTGTGTTGCCCAGACTGGTCTCATATTCTTGGGGTCAAGCAATCCTTTCACCTCAGCCTCTTGAGTAGCTGGGATTACACTTGCATGCCACCATGCCCAGCTTAATTGGTTGATTTTTAACGCTTCAGTCCCTCTGTCTTCAGTCTCCCTTTTTGCACTGCACTAAAATCGATAGAGTATATTTTTCTGTGCACTTGATGTTAGGCTTGGCCATACGACTTGCTTTAGACAATGAGTGTTAGTGGTCATGAAGCAGGCAGAGGCCTTAAATGTGCTTATGTTTTGTTCTTGTTTTTATTTTTGTCTAGGACTTTGTGCTCCTGTGATCCACTAAGATATCATGCCCTGAGTAACTGCTGGTTCAAAGAAAAAGTGGATTCATGTGGAGCAGACCTGAACCCGGACTCAACTTTACAGCCAAGTACAGCCAACCTGCAGCCTGGAACAGAGGCAGGCAAGCTAGTCCGTGGACCCATAAGTGATAAAAACAAATGCTTTCATTAAAAGACACTGAATTTTGGATGGTTTGTTATGCAGCACTGTCATGGTAATAGCAGACTAATACACACACTAATATTAATAGCTTGTTTGAGCTATCAAATTAGAGTTTTTTGCTCAATTCATAAAATATACACACAGAATAAAGAAAATGGAGGAAAATTATCATCAGATAATGCTGGCCAAAATAGTCAAATATTTGAAGTGAATATCATATTGCATGAGTGAACAGGTATTTGTGTAGTGCAGGAAATAACAATTGCTCTAATTTCTCCACTTTGGTGCTTAAACATAGCACAACTGCTCTATGCAAAATGAAATGTAAGTGTATATGTCTTTGAGAAAATGTAAGGATCGATATTAAGAAAAGAAGTGTTCTTTCCCAAAAGGAGCTATTGCCACATTACTCTTTCTGTGTTTCAATGGTAGAGGAATATAAACAAGGGCGACTCTGACTCTGAAATGGAGTCCTATGCATCAGAAGGTCATATATATTTATTATATTGATATTTTGAAATTGCCTTTTTTTAATGTATAAGCCATCTTAACCTTGATGTGTTTAGCATCATCAATCCATCATTTCCTCATTACTACACATTTTTGAACCCCTCAAACAGCTCTCATCCATCAGTACCTGCCTCATCAGGCAGGTGTGTCAGTCACTCTCTGATGACACACCCTGTGTCCAGAAATAAATGTCACTCTAACTTTCTTCCCTAAATTGGAAATATCTCTGTCACACAAAAGATTCATTTCTTCAGAGAAAATAAATGTTTTAGCTAAAGAAATATTGGAAATATAACCCCATAATAAGCAGTGAGATCCAGGTCTAAATCTACTTAATTAAAAGACAGTAACCAAATCCTGAATTATTACCTTCCAATGACTAAACCTCAGAGTGAAGCTCAAGCCAGGATCAATCTGATAAGGGAAAAAATAGTTACATTCTCTAGGGTAAAACATCTTGAAGGCTTCAGTGGAGTCGGATACATTTTTTAATTGTTATTTGGAGAACTGACATTTTTGTGGCTCACATTCTATGTGGCTGACATTTTATTGAGGTTATCTAGATAGTATCTCTGCCTGTCTCTGGACGACCACTGCTGAGAAGGTATGCAGCAAGCTGTACAGGCAGATACGTACTGGCTTGACTTCAGGCACTTTCCTATTTCCAGCAAGCCATCTGTGGCTTTAGGCTGCAGCTGAAGGAAGTTTTACTGGAAACTACAGGAAGCAGAATACAAAGGTATTTAAAGCTGGTGCCTTAGGAAAATGCGAGCGCACCTAGACAGCTTCGTTTCTACCACACAGGGATGCAGGGCTAGAACCGCATTATCCTTTTTTGGAATCAGCCTTACTGTGATTTTTAAAGCTTCAGATACACAATTGCCCCAAAGCAGTGTATTCATATAAAAACATTCAACTAGGTTTCAGATGATCCTGTTTTGTCTTTTTCTCTAAAAGTAAACAGTGTTTATTATTTTACTTCCTAACCTCTGATGTGTACAATACTTTAGGTATAATATTTATGTTATACAGGAAAAAATATTAGTAGTTTTTGTAATGAGGTTTTTTATTGTTTTGTTTGTTTTTAGCAGCTTCACTCAATTTGACTCACTTTAGTTATCCTAATTTGAAACCTAGCTTAATGTAAATTAAAATGTGTATTTAGTCTGGTAATATTTAGGATCATAAAACTAAAAGAATGATAATTTACTAAAAGAAAGTTAATTTCAGCAAGCTAATTAGTAGCTATAGTTAATAGAAAAAGGGCAATACTTGTATAAAGAACTTAGGAGAAGGAAAATTTTATCATTATCTTATAATTTATCTTGCATTATTTAGATATCACTGAAAATGCTCTATGTATACATCATTAGTCCCAGGACATTTTATGAGAATCACTCTTTCCAACTTGGAAATTTAAAATAGAATTTATTATGCAAAATGATACGATCATGTCAGTTGATGCTGAAAAAAGATTTGACAAAATCCAATACACATTCATGATAAAAACTCTTGGCAAACTAGGAATAGAAGAGAAATTTCTTGACTTAATAAAAACCATCTGCAAAAATCTACAGGTAACAGCATACTTAATGGTGAAATACTGAATGCTGTCTCCCTAAGATCAGGAACAAGGCAATGATATTTATTTCACACCCCTCTAACTCAACATAGTATTAGAACTCTTACTAGAATAAAGCAAGAAAAAATATAGAGAGAGACCAGAAAGGAAGAAATAAAATTGCCACTTTCACAAGTTTAACTATTATCTGCAGAAAATCCCAAGGAAGATAGAAAAATATTCTTAGAACTAATATGTGAGTTCTGCAAGACCTCAGGATAAAGGAACAATACACAAAAATCAATCAAATTTTAATATACTAACCGTTAACATGTGGAGACCAAAATTAAAAAACAATACCATTTATAATCATTCCAAAAAATGAAATATTTAGGTATATACTTAATGAAGCATGTACAGGCTTATGTGATGAAAATTACAAAATAATGAAATAAATAAAAGAAGGCCTAAATAAGTCTAGATACATACATGTTCATGGATTGAAAAACTCAACATAGTAAAGACATCAATTTTCCCCAAATTGGTGCATAGATTTAATGCAATTCCTATACAAATCTTAGCAAGATTTTTCTGCAAACATAGCTTAATTTATTTTTATTTTTTATTTTTTAGGATAGGGTCTTGCTCTGTCACCCAGGCTGGAATGCAGTGGTGTGATCACAGTTCACTGCAACTTTGAACTCCCGGGCTCAAGGGATCCTCCTGCCTCAGCCTCCCAGTTAGCTAGGACTACCTGGCAAGCACCACCATGCCCAGCTAATTTTGTCATTTTTGATGAAGACAGAGTCTTGCTATATTGCCCAGGCTAGTCTCGAACTCCTGGTCTCAAGGGATCCTCCCACCTTGGCCTCCCAAAGCTCTGGGATTACAGGCATGAGACACTGCACCCAGCCTTTATTTTAAAATTTATATGGAAAGGCACAGGCCTTCAAGTAGCTAAAACAATCTTCACAAATAAAAATGAAGTGAGAGGAATCACTCCACCTGATACTGAGGCTTACCATGTAGCTACAGTAATCAAGACAGGGTGATATTGGTGAGGAGTTAGACACATAATGGAATAGAATAGAGAACCCAGAAACAGACCCACACAAATATGCCCAACTGATTTTTTTCAAAGGTGCCAAAGCAATTCAATGAAAGAAGGACAGCCTTTTCAACCAATAGTGCTAGAGCAATTGGACATACAGAGGCAAAAATTTGACTTCCACCTAAATCTCATATCTAAACCAAAATGGGCTCAAAGTGGATCATAGACACAAATGAAAAATGTAAAATCATAAAATTTTTAGAAGAAAACAGCAGAAAAATCTCTGGGACCTTGGGGTAGGCAAAGAATTCTTACACTTGGTATCAAAAACATAATCTATAAAAGAAAATGTTGATAAATTGAACTTCATTAAAAACTTTTGTTCAGCGAAACGCCAATATAAGGCAAGAAAATGAAAAGGCAAGATATAGAATGGGAAATAACATTTGCAAACCACATACTGACAAAGGATCATTATTGAGAATAGATAAAAATCTCTCAAAACCCAACAGTAGAAAAATACACAATTAGAAAATGAGCAAAAGAGCCGGGCGTGGTGGCTCACGCCTGTAATCTCAGCACTTTGGGAGGCCGAGGCAGGCGGATCATGAGGTCAGGAGGTCGAGACCGTCCTGGCTAACACGGTGAAACCCCGTCTCTACTAAAAATACAAAAAATTAGCCAGGCGCGGTGGCAGGCGCCTGTAGTCCCAGATACTCGGGAGGCTGAGGCAGGAGAACGGCGTGAACCCGGGAGGCGGAGCTTGCAGGGAGCTGAGATCGCACCACTGCACTCCAGCCTGGGCGACAGAGCGAGACTTCGTCTCAAAAAAAAAAGAAAAAGAAAATGAGCAAAAGATATAAATATATATTTCACCAGCAAATAGATATATGGATGACCAAAAAGCACATGAAAATTGTTCACCATTAGGGAAATGCAAATTAAAACCACGAGATGTTAATACACACCTACCAGAATGGCTAAAATAAAATTAAATAACAACAACAGCAACAATAACAGTACTCTACAATGAGATGACCAGGGGAGGGATGGGGGTCCCCAGTTATAGAAAGCAATGACTTCCTAATCAAAATAATACAAACCAAAGCATGATGGAATAGCATTGTAAAGTCCTGAATGAAAATAAGTTCCAAACTGGAACTCTATATTCAGAGAAAGAATCCCACAAAATTTAAGAAAATCAAGTCATTTTCAAAAAACAAAAACAAAGAACACATTTTACCAGAAGATCTCCAATAAACGAAACATAAAAGAGAGGTCTTCCAAAAGAAATAAATAGATCCCATATGGAAGTATAGAATTTCAGGAAGAAAAGAAAAATAATAGCAATGGTAATTCTACATTATTAATAATTGTGTAAAACAATAAAAATGTTTTGTGTACCTAATATGTATGTAGAATTAAAATACTTGGCATATATAGTACAAAAGACAAGAAGTGGGTGAATGAATTTAAAATGTTCCAAGGTCCTTGCATTTATTATAACATGATTAAAGTATTAATTTTAAATTAGATTCTAACACATCAATGTTGAATACTGTAATCTCTAAGGTAAATACTGAAACAAGAGTAACAGGATGTGTAAGTAATAATTTTAAAAGGGGAGTAGTAAAAAAGTGATTAATTTTAAAAAGAAAAGTTAGTTAAGGGAACATAAAAAGAGGTGGGACAAACAAAACACAAATAGCACAAAGGTCTACTTAAAACTAATAATGTTAATAATTTTATCAGATATAAACACATTAAATTCTCCAATTGAAAGACATAGCCAAACAAAAGCCAAATATATTCTTCAGGATAGAGAAAAGTTGAAAATAAAAGGCTTTAAAAATATATCATGCAAATATGAACTAAAAGAAAACTTTGGAAGTTATACTAAATCAGAACAAGAAGAAATTAAGGCAAGAAGCATTTAAAAACGTTGTTGCATAATGGTATGAGTCAATCCACCAGAAAGATATAATAATTACAAATGTATATGTGCCACATTGGCTTCAAAATCCAAAAGAGCAAAACTCTAGCCAAGATGGTTCTACTGATCTTCTAATTCTCTTATCTGACTACCTACTGAACACTAGCTGGCTGTCCTAAAGGCATCAAATTCTCCAGACAAGCCCAAAGTTTTTATTATTTTATTCTGCAAAGCGCTGTCCTCTCCTAGTAATTTTCTGTTTGAATGATGGTGTCACAAGATATTGTCCAGAAACTTTAGGAGCATTATTATTTCTTTTTCCCAAGCCGCCTCTTTCAAGTGGAACACTGTTTTATTGATTCAATATCTTGAGGATTTCTCCTTTCAATCCCTTTCTTTATTTTCGTAGTACCACTGCTCTTATCATCCCTGCCTAAACTATTGCAATACTTTCGTTAAGTTTTTCCCTGGACTGCTGCTTCAAAACATCATCCCCACGGTGCTGGGATGTGCTTTCTAAAATAAATCTGACTAGATCACAGCACTCTCCAGCTCAAAACAATTACTGGCTCACTTTTGCAAATGATACAGAGCCCTCCATGTCCAGCCTTTGCCTGTCTCTCCTCTCTCAGCACCTATTGTTCTCTGCCTTATGCCCCAAAGCATTACAATGGGCAATTTAGTCGGTATCCCTTGAAATGGGATGCACCTGTAACTTTGTACATGTGTTTTTCTTCCCCATAGATTGTCCATTTTCCCAGTGAATGACTTGTCTTCCTCTTCTTCTTCTTCTTTTTTTTTTTTTTTTTTCAGAGTTTCACTCTCACCCAGGCTGGAGTGCAGTATTGTGATCTCGGCTCACTGCAACCTCCACTTCCCAGATTCAAGCGATTCTCCTGCTTCAGCTGCCTGAGTAGCTGGGACTGCAGGTGCCTGCCATCACGCCTAGCTGATTTTTGTATTTTTTGGTAGAGATGAGGTTTCCCCATGTTGGCCAGGCTGGACTCAAACTCCTGACCTCAGGTGATCTGCCTGCCTCCGCCTTCCAAAGTGCTGGGATTACAGGCGTGAGCCATCATGCCTGGCCAATGAATGCCTTCTTATCCTTCCAAAATAATACTATTTCTATCTAAAAATTCTTGCATGCTAAATGAGTAACAAGTATTTTCTAATTTAATCATCACTGAACCCTATAAGGTTGTTACTATTAGTGTACTCTTTTTACAGATAAAAAAAAGAATCAAGACCCAGAGTGGATAGGTAAATTGTCCAAGGTCAACCTCAATGAGATGTACAAACTGAGTTTAAATCTGGTATGTGATGCTCCAAGTTTCCCTCTTACCCATTGCACCATAATTCAGGACTCACATTCTCTGAGGTGGATCCTCTAAGAATCCTGTGTCCTTTCTTCCACGAATATCCAAGTACCATAGATCCCTTCTTTTGTGCTTCCAGTGCCCTTTGCATACAGTTCTGTTAAAAAGCATCCCTGGGGTCGGGGTGCAGTGGCTCACGCCTGTAATCCCAGCACTTTGGGGGGCCGAGGAGGGTGGATCATGAGGTCAGGAGTTCCAGACCAGCCTGACCAACATGGTGAAACCCTGTCTCTACTAAAAATACAAAAATTAGCCAGGCGTGGTGACACACGCCTGTAATCCCAGCTACTCAGGAGGCTGAGGCAGGAGAATTGCTTGAACCTGGGAGGTGGAGGCTGCAGTGAGCCGAGATCATGCCATTGCTCTCCAGCCTGGGCAACAGAGCAAGATTCCGTCTCAAAAAAAAAAGCGTACCTGGGCATTTTTATCTATTCCCACAGAGGCAATGAAGGCTTATTAAGAAAATCCTGAGTTGGGGGACTGTCAAACCTAGTTAAAAGCTTGGCTTTACCTCTTACAAACCCTTTGACCATAGACAAATTACTTAATCTCTTAAATTCTTCTTTCTTCCTTTGTAAAATGGGGTAATTCTTGTCTCATGGGGTAGTTCTGAAGATGAAGTAATATACATCAAGCAGCTCATGCTACATCTGGTAGGGTACAGTCTCAGGGACCGGCAGTCATTTTCATGATGCCCTGGGATTTCCTGACAAGTCTTTACTTGCGAGCAAGCATAAAGTTAACAGACTTTTCACATATTAGAATGAAGAGAAGAACACAGTCCCACTATTTTATTTCTTAACAATTCATTTATAACAAAATAATCTTTTATAATTTTTATTGTTAACTGCATATATTTTGTTTTTACCTTCCTGGGAATACTGTATCAAAGCCAGGCTGATGTGAGTAAGGATGATGATTATAGGAAATTTATGGGTAATTTAACCAGTTACCTGCGATAAAACTAGGTTGTGTCTTGTGTTTTGGATTACACAAAATAAGTGCTTCTTCCCAGCACTTGTTCTCTTCAATGTTTTTCAAAATGTTATCTTATAATTTATCATTAACTCAATTTTATCGCTTAGTTTGGTCTCCACAATACCATCTGGTTTTATTTTCACAAGGACAGCCCCACCCTTCAAGACTAGGAACGATAATCTAGTCATCGGTGGGGGCACAGACTCCAGTGTTGAAATATATTTATTAAGAACCTTTCCTTTCTTCTTACTGATTTGGTATTTAACTCCTGTCTACTTGCTTCTGTAAAGTCTTGGTGAACTAAGCATTTGTTGGTTTCTTTATCCCATTCCCACATTCTCAGCTCAGCAAAAAACCTTTCCCCGTAAAACTCATAAAGAATAATCTGAAGATAACCTTGTCTTTGGTATCATCCCCTAGGGGAAGACTAATCACCAGTAAAAGGTACAGGGCTTAAAAGGGTGGAAATAAGCTTAGTTGGGTTTTTCTTTAAATAGGTTTACAGTTTCAGCTCATCTCATTCTCAGACTTCATCACAGAGAGTAAATGACATTAGGAAACCAGAAAAATAACACGGCTTCGTTGCTTTCAAGTAATACCCCCATTATTGCTAAACTGAGAGTTATTTGATCAGTGATTTATCGAATTATTCAAGTTATAATTCAACTTCCTTATTGAATTTGTACTTCTAACAGTAACGTGAGCTGACAGCTTCAATCAGGCTGCGAAGAGGTACCTAGAGACACATACACATATATTTTTAATGCCATTGAATTTTTAAAAGTTTATTCTTGTATTGATTAGCTATTTTAGAATGCCTCACAAAGTTTAAATTTAACACCAAAACCAGGAAACTTAAAAATAACTGGAAGCAGAAGCCTGAATTGGACATGTTGGGTTTTTTCCCATTTGTTGTGACCATATTTTCCATCTTTGTGGCCCTAGACTCTCTTCAGCTTTCTCCGTCTCCTTCTTTCTTTCTTCTCTGTTTCTTTCGTTTTTTATCTCCTTCAACTTCCTCCTGTCACTCCCACTGCCTTCCTTTAATATGCTTGAGAGACATTTTCCAGACATTAAGGTAACAGGCAAAAATCCACAGGCGACAAACACAGATGACCTAAATATTGAGTATGATCTGGTATTCCTAATTCTCTGAGGATGAAAGTGATTCAGTTTACCTCCCTGTGTAGAGCTTAACCAACAGTTTTATAAACCAGGATTGAATTTTGAGAATGAGCTGAATCTAGATTAAAATATAATTTACACTATATGGTATGTTATTATTTCTCATTACAAAATATGATTTTGAAGTAGGCACAATTTATCCATTTATTCTGTAAATCACTCATATGGACAATATTGATGGAGTAACAATTGTGCGCCAGGCCTCTGCAAGGTGTGAGGATTTAATCAGAATGTAGCTTTTGATTTCAGATTTAGATTATCAAATGTACTTTAGGATTTGAGGGTTAGGTGTCACTGCAAAGTGGGTAGGGACGAACAAGAAATCATTGTAGCATGACGTGGTCCTGTTGAGAATGTTGATCCCTGCCCACCTCACCCTCAGCCATCTCCTAAACTTAGAAATAGAGTCAGGGGGAGGGGCTTGAGAATTTGGGACTTCAATATTACTTTCTAATGCATAGATTCTTTCACTCTGACAGCTAAGGTGCTTTCCAGAAATTATCTGCTTCATCCCCATCACATTCTTAAAAGATAAATGGTTACAATATTTCAAATTGATCAGTTTTTTAGTAGATAAAAATTGAGTTCCAAAATGTTATAGGATTTTTCTAAAGCCATACCACCAGGCAATGACATCAATCAGCTCTTTCCATCTGACCATATTACTTTTTTTTTTTTTTTTGAGACGGAGTTTCACTCTTGTTGCCCAGGCTGGAGTGCAATGGTGCGACCTCAGGTCACTGCAACCTCTGCCTCCCAGGTTCAAGTGATTCTCCTGACTCAGCCTCCTGAGTAGCTGGGTTTACAAGTATGTGTCACCATGCCTGGCTAATTTTTTGTATTTTTAGTAGAGACGAAGTTTCACCATGTTAGCCAGGCTGGTCTCGAACTCCTGACCTCAAGTGATCTGCCTGCCTCGGCCTCCCAAAGTGCCGGCATTACAGGCATGAGCCACTGTGCCCGGCCTATCTGGCCATATTTCTACATTTGTTGGACTGTAATTCATTCTGTCCTTGTTATATATATATGCTTGTGTATTTTTGCCTTGGTCTCTTAGCAAAGGTCTCTGAGTCTGACCTTAATGGAACCTGACTCATTCTCTACGTGACAAATACCCGAGGTGGAGGAAGACAGACAGTGGCCCTCGTCAGCAGCATGTGTGCTCTGGGCGACAGGAACTGGCTGGGAGCTTTGAGTCCAGCCACTGCCACCGCTTGTCCCTGAGGGTGCATCTTCCCCATCTGTCCTCCTGTGCTGTCCTGCAGGGGGCACTCCTCACTCTCTTCTTGGCAACTCACTAATTGAGATGCCTGCAGACCTCATATCTAGTAGGGCCAAGTTCCATTTTTTACACTGAAGTTTTGCTGAAGTGTTGTAGAATACATCATTTTAGAAAAAAGTGAAACAACGATGGTACTGCACAGTAAATAAATAAGTTCACTGAAAGCCCCTAATCTAACCCTATGTGTAGAAGTTTGGTGTGTAGTTTGATGAGCGTATTGCGAATAGACTAAGCAACTCTCTGGTAAGAGACCCGTTTGGGAAGAAGAACTGGAGGCTCTGATGGTTAAAAACACGTTTGCAAGTCTGAAGTGCTTTGTGCACATCATAAGCAGAGTCAAGGCTGGAGCTGACCCTACTGGTAAAGGAAGGGGCAGCAACTAATCT
This sequence comes from Pongo abelii, assembly GCF_028885655.2. Taxonomy (NCBI): domain Eukaryota; kingdom Metazoa; phylum Chordata; class Mammalia; order Primates; family Hominidae; genus Pongo; species Pongo abelii. Next base: position 51,457,034 of record NC_071993.2, read on the forward strand.
AGTAGAAGTTAACAGAACAGAAGGCACTTAAAAGTATCCGTTCTGCCTACAGGCCATGCCCACTTAGCCAAATCCACAGAACCAACAGCTTTTTTAAACTTTAAAGGAGCATAGAAGCCATTGACAATCTGATGCAAACTATGAACTTGGTTAAGAAAAATGCTCAGATTGCAAATTATTTCAGAGTTTCACAGATTGCTGCAGCCCAGTGTGATCATTTTGCTTGTTGTCAGCCATTCATTTAATCAATTATTCATATAGTGTTGGAGCACATGGGGGAAACAAGCAGGCACATTTCCACTGCAGTTAGAGATCAGCTCCTGCTTGCCAAATGTGATTTCTCCTTACCTCATATCCCATGCACATGGGCCTCCAGCCGCAGAAGTTCTGTGGAAAAAGGAGACCCAATTTCACTACATATTTAGTAATTAGCAACTAGGGGATAGTTCTCCCAAATTTGCTGTGACTCACTAGCAATACAAATATAACAAATGCACAAGATAAAATTAACCTAATAGTCACATAATTATATAAGCCAGCCTCTTCATCAACTCCTGAAAAATTGAAGCAGATGTACATACAGCATTATCAAGTGTGTAGTCTAAATAGCAAATCTGCAAAACCCTACTTAGTGTTTAAGTTAAGATCGAAACAGAAATGTCATAGACTAACATGGTCTCCTCTTCACATCAATTATTTACAAAGTGAAGATATTTTTTTCCAGGCTGAACAGTCTTGTAAATGAAAATTCACTATCTGGTCCACAAAGTTACTTTCCCTCTCTTTAGGGGAAAGACAGGGTTGGTTTACGTAAATGAGTTGGAGGTGAAAGGGGCACCTTATTAGCCAAGTTTAAGTGTTTTCATCCAGATCTATAACTAAAAGGCTCTATAAACCCTACAATCAAAGCTGTTCTTATTGTTCCTTCCTCCTTTCCTCACCACATACAACAAAAATTAAAATGAAACAAAATTTGAAAGTTATGCAGAATGATCAATAAACTTGTCAGTGTGATCTCGAAAGCTTTGTAAGACCACTGCAAGGCAAAATTATAATACTCAGGTTTTTCACTTAAACATTACCATCAAAGAGTAGTTACAATGACTTCTTAAGTATTTCCAAGTGGCTGATGGCATTTATACAAATGAAAAAGAGGTAACAATCATATTCACGAAATAATAGGGTAACACAACACTGGCAAGGAATTCCGTTTCTGCATTCTCCACTTAAATCTTTTCTCTAACTGTGGCCGGAGGAAAACAGTAAGTGACTGTAATTGTTCAATGACTCACGCATAGACAATGCTTCTGACAGTGTAAGATTTTTCCTTCTGTTAAATCACAATAAGTCTAAAAATCTATTCTTTGTGGCTTGGAAAGACACAGTAATTTAATGAGGCTAGGGAACCCTGGCTCACTTGAGAAGCTTCATGCAGATGACAGCAGTGAGAAGAGTGTTAACACAACGATTACCATTTTCTTGTGAGAATATATTACGAAAAAGAAAAACAACTTGAAAGGTAGCAAAGCAAATGCAGACATATGCCATTTGGTCTAAAGTCTGTGCTAAAGGCAAGAATATATCCCTTTTTTGTGCAAAAAAAAAAAAAAAAATCTCCAAAGGAAAATTAGTTTTTCTTTCAAAATAGCCTTGTGTCTTTTGTATGCTATTTCACTTACACGATTCTATTAAGGCAACACTCTCTGACTGGCCATGAGACTTGCTTTCAAGTTACTGTTGAGACAGCTAAGTAGGAAAGGTGGCAAAGGGATTTTCTGATACAATTTGTCAGGAGGTGTTTACTGGGAAACCTTCAAAACACAATGTCTAATTGCTTTCCTCAAGAAATGCATAAAAAAATTCATATTCCCAATATCAAGAAGTTGAAGGTAAACTTTGTTTTGCATCAGAGAAGTGAAGTTTACCCACACTATGGGAGAAAGAGAAAGAGTTTGAAAAGTGAATTAGGGTTATCATTACAGAAAACTGCCTGGATTTTTCTGAGTCTTTACAGAGTATGGGATTTGTTTGGAGAGCTATGCATTTTTAGAACACTAATCACATCTACATTCAAATGGAAAAGGATCAAAACACTTTCCAGAGTAGAATATTAATGATCTTAGACTGTGCCGCTGATGATGTTAGAATAGCCAAACAGGTAATTGATTACCTTTTATTTTAAATTATTCAAAGTTCTGAGTTAATTTGATCTGGGTGATTATTTCTCACATGCAGTGTTTGATGTTGACAGTTTATCTCTCATATGCAGTGGGAGTAATCTGTGGCATATTTTCAGTTTATCCTCACACCTAATTTTACCTGTTCCCCCTACGCTCTCCAGACCAAATTCCTTCTCAAGCATCAGCTTCCAACTAGACAGCTCCATTTAGACAGGTCTTCTGACCTAAAATACCCCAAATTAAATATAACATTTCTCCCTTAAATCTTAGTCTCCTAAGGCACCACCATCCAACAAATTACCTATAGAAAGTCACCCTCAATTCACGTCCTCATTAAAATATCATCAGAGTCCAAACACTGTGCTTCCATTGTATTCTACCTTCTGTCTCTCAGATTTCTGCTGTTCCCTTTATCTCTTTTCCCTCTGTGTTCATTCAAGGCTTTGACATTTCCCATTGATATTTCTATCATAAGCTTCTTCCTTCCCAGGTTGTAGGTTCTTCTTTGCACCTTCCTCCACCATGCTACCAAAGTTATCCTTTTTTTTTTTTTTTTTTTTTTTTTTTTTTGAGACAGAGTCTCGCTCTGTCACCCAGGCTGGAGTGCAATGGCATGATCTTGGCTCACTGCAACCTCCACCTCCTGGGTTCAAGTGATTCTCCCGTCTCAGCCTCCCGAGTAGCTGGGATTACAGGCCACACCACCCTGCCCAGCTAATTTTTGTATTTTTGTAGAGAAGGGGTTTTGCCATATTGGCCAGGCTGGTCTTGAACTCCTGACCTCAGGTGATCTGCCCGCCTTGCCTCCCAAAGTGCTGGGATTACAAGCATGAGCCACTGAGCCCGGCTGATAAAGTTGGCACAGGCAATGGGGCTTTCTTTTTTGACCTGGCCCTTGCCTGCGTTTAGGCTCAACTTATACCACTTCTATAGGTGATAAAATGAGTCTCGGGCATCTTTTGAATGTGACTGTGTAGAAAGACTTTGTCTTTGTATGTTGGAGAGGTACATTTGTTGAGTGATTTTTTACAACATTAAAATATGTCATACATAATTTTTAAAACCAAGCCTTTACATGGCATATTCTTCTAAGCTTCAGTGAAAAGCAACTATAGTCAGGTGGAGAAAAGATGAATAAAGCAGAAAGGTAATAGTTCTGAAAAATAGATTTACATGTCCAGAATTCTTACCCAATGTCTGCCAAAAAGATATCTTCCAGCCTCTTGCTGTTTGAAATGAATCTGTCTTGAACACCAGGAGCATATTATTATTGCAGCTCTTCACATTTGGTGGGCACTTTGAACTACATAATTTGCCAAGAAGGGGATCGCTGGTATTGGCACCATTGTAAATTGCCAGGTAGTCATGGGAGCAGGAGGTGGAAGGAACCACATCAAAATCTCTGAACCTGTGAAATGTAGCTTGTTAATACTGATGTTTCCGTTTGGACATCTATTAAATTGTACCTTTAGCGCTTGCAAAAAAACAACAAGGAAATAACTAACAGCAGAGCATTCAAGCCTCACTTGATAGGAAATATTAGAAATCAGACAGTACTTTACTGATCAGTTCAAAAGTTTAGCCAAATTTGTTTTTAGTAATTACAATATAACAAAAACTGTGATAGCAGCTGGGGATGTCAAAGTGATTAAGATATAGTTTTAGACTTGAAGGAATTCCCAGTCTAGGGCATATTAAAGTCCATCTGAGATCAAGTTTGAACAAGTTGAACTGATATTTATTATCGCAGCAACACTTCAGGTTTTTAGGTCTCATTAAAAATACGGTATTTACTCTTCCCTTGTTATTTTATGAGATGAAGTAGAACTTATGGAAAGCATGCTAATATAACAGAGAGAAGAAATTCTGGTTTTAGAATCATAGATAGCTCCATTCTCCTTCTCACGTCTCATTTCCCTCTTTTAAAATGGAATTTCTATTAAGGTCAGTTGAAGAACAAGAAATTTACATACAAGATCTCTGTGGTGGTCACTGACACTTCTGCACATGGTCCCAGCTCTCTGCCTACCCAGCACCAGTAGGATTGCCCTAGGTGCACACTTTGATGTTTGGCATGGCTGCTAGGAGTTGCTTTGACCACAGAAATGTAAGCAGAAGGGATACATATTACTCTATGGAAGAAGTTTTACAAATGACTACTTGCTTTGCCACATTGCCTTCCCACTGCAGTGATGATCATGGAAGCAAATGTAAAAATGAAGCTTCCATCAGCCTGGGGTTGTTGAATGACCACGATGAGCACAGTTTCCATGCCAGGCCACACTGAACATGCTCATTTGAACGAGAAATAAACTTGTTGAGTTAAGCTGCTATGCTGTGGGGTTGTTTGTTATTATGCAAAACCTATCCTGACAGATGCATCCCTAACTTTTCTCTGTCTTATACAGTGTTTAATTTAGGCCTTATTCTTTGTCATTTTAAATAACTATTTCCAGAGTTCCTGAATAAGCAAAGCTTCCTATATGGTTTTACTTTAGAGTTTATTATAGCTTATTTTTTAAACTTGTTTAAATTATTTGTTATCCTGTCCTCATTTTTGTAGGTTCTTCTGCTTTTTCTTTTGTCTCTCTCTCTTTTTTTTTTTTTTTTTTTTTTAGATGGAGTCTCACTCTGTTGCCCAAGCTGCAGTGTAGTGGTACAATCTCGGCTCCCGGCAACCTCCTCCTCCCAGGTTCAAGCAATTCTCTTGCCTCAGCCTCCAAAGTAGCTGGGATTACAGGAGTGTACCACCACGCCTGGCTATTTTTTGTATTTTTTTTTTTTTTTGTGGTAGATATTGGGTTTCTGCCATGTTGGCTAGGCTGGTCTTTAACTCCTGACCTCAGGTGATCTGCCTGTCTCTGCCTCCCGAAGTGCTGGGATTACAGGCATGGGCCACCACGCCCAGCCTGCTTTTTCAATTTATTTTTGCCAGTAGCTCTAATAAATATTCCATAATATGGAATAATTTTGAAAATATATAATAAGTTGTCCCTTGAGATGGCTAAATACTTATTGTAATGATACTACAATTGGTCAAAATATGCTTGGAAATAATATCTGTACTACTTTTTTATTATTATTATACTTTAAGTTCTAGGGTACATGTGCACAACGTGCAGGATTGTTACATATGTATACATGTGCTGTGTTGGTTTGCTGCACCCATTAACTTGTCATTTACATTAGGTATTCTCCTAATGCTATCCCTCCCCCATACCCCCACTCCACAACAGGCCCTGGTGTGTGATGTTCCCCGCCCTGTGTCCAAGTGATCTCATTGTTCA